>NC_068344.1:15312775-15661586 GCF_014633365.1 Diospyros lotus
CTGTATTTCCTTTACAAGTACAAGAAATGCTCACGACTTCCAATACTCCAAAAATGACTCAACATATCACTATAGGTATAGTTGTAGGACACCCACATACACACACCTCTTATAACCTTGAGTACCCTAGCTGCTATTACAATATATTATTGTGGTACAATTACATGGGTACGTAATAAATCAAAAACCCCAAAGCTTTCCAAGCATCACCTCCTTACCCATACTTGAACTAGAACCTGAAACACCCGACACTTCCAACATACCTGGAACGTTGAACGTTCCAGGGGCATCAACCCAAGTTAGATATTACATCTAACTGAGTGAACCAAATAATGAAGTTCGTGCATGCACGTGAAGAATGCAAATAAATGACATGAAACCCCTCGTGTGGAAGAGACACAGAGGTGTTGCAATCACCCTCACTGATTCATCATGTTCTCACATCTCCATGACTTTTCACCAGTCTAACATGAGGCCCTGACATCAACTAACCACAATGATGTATGACAAAATGATGTATGACACAAAATGAAGATAAATGCTCTGTTTAAAAGGAAGGTATGCTATGTAAGTCAACACCGTTACCTAATGAAGCCAAAATGTCTGGGATGAAGCAAGAGCATGCAAGAAACACTCACCTTGACTTTTTACACAAGGAAGCACTGTTTAAAACAAGCGGGAATGCTTTTCTCGTGGTTTTGACGTTGTTTGGCACGATCTATGGTGGAGGCCCAAACTTTTTGACTCGACCTTTTCTCCCTCGATGTTAACAGACTTTTCTTCCTTCTTTTGGTAGTATTCTCCCATTTCTCTTAAGAACAAGATTCTCCCATTTGATTCCCTCAATTTGGCATAAATTCACCTCAAACTTACTTTGAATGGTTTGAGATCAACCTAGCCCCTATTTATAGACTTTTCTAACCAACCACATGTCGCCACCTCAAGGGTCATCATGAGGCTTCAAATCCTATCTCCAACTGGCTAATGAATGCTTGCCACATGTCCTTAAGGATAAGGTTTGGAGACTTTAGTACATTTGGTGGCTAAGTAGGCTTTGTTGGCCAATCATGCGATTCCACCTCAAAGGGGTTATTTTGAACCATCATGTGACCTTATCTTATCTTTCAAGTGCCCAATGGTTGCTTTCCATGTGTCCTGAGGATAAGGTTTGGAGACTTTGGAGGGTAAGTCTTGGATTTCAAAATGATCCAAAGGTGGATTAAATGTTATTTGAGATCCGCAATCATGACTTAACTATATTGGAATAAGTTTGGAATCTGCAATCATGACTCCTAAATGGTTTAGTTGGCTTAGTTCATTACCCTAATGATCCAATCGCGAAGTTCCAAGAGTTATATCTTGGCTCGAATTTTTGGATAATTGCACTTAGACCCCTTGCAACTGAGTCCCCAGAATATTTTTTAATTGCATTTTAGCCCCCCAAAGAAAGGATAAATTATGCTTATACCCCAAGATTTTAGGTAAATTACACTTTTACCTTAACTGCAATATTTACGATTTTGCCCCTAGTTCAGAAATTAAACTTTTGTCTTAAGGTTTCTATAATCCCTTGAAATGACCTATTTCCTCAAGTATTAAAACCTAATAATCTCAAGTATTACATCATATTTGAGTTTGAAAATCTGGGGTATTACATCCTCCCCCGTTAGAAATAAATTTCGTCCTCGAAATTCCACCTCATTTTTCAAGATTATGGTGTCCTCAGAACACTTTCCTCAAGAGATATCATACCACTCCTCAAGACTCACATCATGGTGGATAACATACTTGGTTGGCTGTGCCTCATCCATCATGGTTGCCCCAACTTTTGGCCTTAGGCATCTGAATTCGACATAGAAATGAAAGTATTTTATCCAAAAATCGACGTCAGGGTTTTTAACCCATTCCCAATTGACTAGCTTCATGATTCCTAACATGGACACAACTATTTTGGAGAATCCTTTCTTGAATCTTCGACAATAGATTGTCAATCTCAAAAAGCTTTCAACCATTTATATACAGTTTAGGGATCCTATCACAGTGCTCCGGTCCCTTAGGACTTAGATTCTAGTCCAAACATAACATCCATGGTGCTGCCCAAACTTTGGCATCTGACCATCTTCGTAGTTCACTATGTAGCTCTGACTCATGGGTCTCACACCCTTACTGCGAGCCAGCCTACAAGTTGCTCTGGTAATTAGTCACAAGCCTATCACTAGTCCTCTGTCGTGGTCCTTAGGCTCAGATCTGCTGTTACAGGCCACACCCATGGTGCTATTGTTAAGCTAGAGCCTCATGTCCCGTCTCTGAGAGTTGTAATTGACCTGACTCCTGTCACTTCTGATACTTCTTTCAATACCTGCCCAAATCTCCAAATCATAGGTGATATAATGTTACTCACAACTTCCTCTTCTACTAAAACCCATGCTCCCAAGTGTACCAGAGTGTACCTACTACCACACTATCCGTTATACTAACAGAGCAAGATTCAAGACAATCAAACCAGAGCCAACCGCCCATAACTATTGGGATGTAAAACTGTCTGCATACTAAACTGAATGTCAAGTCAGTAACCAGAATAAATTTCTCCCCCAAAGGCCAAATCTAAGGATCACGCATCCCCATGCTTGCTATTCTAGGAAACACGCTTCCCTAAGTAAGCCCATATCACAACATATGCCTACATCGGGGAACATACCACTCACAGCTACGACCTACCCCAACCCATGTATGTAACCACAGTTCCATATCCTTCTCATGCATAAACTTTCAAATCTCCAAGCCCACACAACATACTATGTAGTAGCCACTCTCATAGTACCTAAGTCTTTTCCCTTAGACCAATGGCAGGTATTACATCAAGTGATATGTAGCAATACTATCGTCAATATTATTTGGGGGTATTTCTATTTGTCACACTTATGGTTAATGATGGTTTGACTTAACAAGTTTTGCATAAGAGCATCAATAATATTTGAGTTTATTTAAATTTGAGGCAAAATAATTTGAGGGTTACACGAGATGTAATTGGTAAGAGTTACCTACCTTTTAAAATTACTATAAGAGTTACGATATTATTGTGGTTTATGGTAAATTTAATTGGGTCTCAAACCCACTAGAAAATCTATGTAATTAATCTTTTCGAATCTTATCTTGAGGGTGCTAAAATTTGACTAAAATAGTGGGAGTATCACTTATGACTAAAGTCCTTAATCATATGTGACTATAATTGATTGAATGTTTATCTGTATGATCATGTTCATTTTTGCAGATTTTTGAAATAAAAAATGGCCAATAATCCAATTGCAGGTTTGTTAGACACTAACAAATTGACTGGTCCCAATTATCTAGATTGGTTGAGGAATCTCAAAATTGTTTTGGATTTTGAGAAAATAAGATATGTGTTGGATAATTCACCACCTAAAAAAGTTTCAGAGGCATCCACCGAACTGACCACTTGGTAGAAGTGGAAAGATCATGATCTACAAGCATCGATGTGTAATGGGCTAAATATTAAATTAAATATTTGGGTCTTGAATTAGATTTGCACCAAATATTTAATAAATGGATTTGGCCCACTTAAGATTGTAGTTGGACTAGGATAAATGGGTCAATCCATGTCTGTTAGGGTTTAAGAAACCCTAACTCTATAAATATCCCTTTATGGGTTGCCCAAATTAGAGATTTTTTTTGTGTGATTTTTCAAGAGTTGAAAAATAATTGTCGTTCACTCTTCCCTATTTCTTTTGGCATCAATTCGAAACGAGGGTGTTCTTTACTGTTCGTACACAAGCCGCGAAAAGGAGAAGGAGCTAGCGCTTCTATTCCGCTCTCCTTGCCAACGGACGCATGTCACATATCATGAGTTAGAGGGCGGACGCTTGGAAGGCTCGAATCCGCAAATGACTCAAAAATCTAAAGGTTAGATTTATTTTATTTTATATGTGAATGATTTGATTTTGACATTGATCCAATAGCTAGGATCGAGGTAAGGTTCAAAAATTTTGAACTATGCTGCTTGCCCCGTAGCAATCTTATTTACTTTCATGCAACATAGATCCATTTGCACCTACAAGAGTTGTATGGTGAACAAACCAAATAAGTGAGATATCAAATCTCAAATGAGCTTTTTAGGGCCTGTAACGACCCGCTCCCACCTACAGGTGCCACTAGTGAATAATCGACCGGATTACTCACACACAACACCAAACTAATAAAGAGATGGACTATGTTTCATTGGGAAACGTCCTAGGTGGGGACTAGGCTTCGTCCATCCCTTCGCTCCACTTGAGGAGTTAGTCCCAAAATAATTAAAGAGCAACAGCAGACGGGACCTGGAAACCTGAGTGAGCCTCACCTTTCTTCAGCTCGTCTCACCACAAGCCAAAGGTGACCCAAGCACAAAACTAGCACATCAAATATTTACTAAGTACTGGGGATTTATGGGAAGTACCTCTTGATCCTTACCTGATCCCTAAACTTGGCTCCACCAAACAAGCCACTAACAACTAGGAGTCTACACAAACATATACTACCTTATGCCGATTACAACAAACTGGATACCATCCAGCGCCCAACAACATACACATTCACACATAAGGATATATATACATACCACCACATGAATACATATAGGAGATAATACAATTCACGACATGGGAAACAACGCTAGTCGCCACGTCAACCTCCCGACATCATCCCTACTTGAATCTGAACTCGCAATATCTACAACACGAGGTAAAACCTCATGAGTCACAATGACTCAGTAAGGGTGCAAATGAATGTAAACAAGATAATATATGAGATGCAATGACAAGTAAGTATGCATGAATGGAGGGGCATCATTGCCCTTCGAACCCATTTTTTCAAGGCATTAACCTCCCAGATTATCCCTAGCATGCATTTAGTCTCTCCCATGGCCATAGGACTCCACTAGACCACCTATAGAACATGCACCACACACACAACTGCACACAACATATATTTATCAATATTACAAACTGTTTGCAAGGCTGCCACCCTTGGGGCCATCCCTTACCTGGCTCGAAACCTTTCCTGCCATGAGCGAGAACGCCAGATTGAACTCCGAACTCTTTTAGGACTACTGTCTCCTTGGTAGAACCTTGGCACAATTGCACAAAAACCTAGCACCAGACATTAAACCAATGCCTTCATTTTTGCCATACACTGCAAAACCACTCGACAACCACTTCCAATCAACCCCAACTGAGGGTTTAATCCCACCAATAATTTACAATTCACAGTATTCCATATAATGCTATTAACTCGGAAAGAAATAAATAAATTTACCTCAGTCATCTGGAGGAGAAATCCGAAAAATGCCCACACTAGCGTTGGCTCATGGGATGCCACTTTGCGCTCAAAACCTCATTTTCTCTAGCCTCTGATACGCTCCTCGAGTCCCAAATTAATTTCCATAATTTTTTTCAATTTTTTGAAATTTTTTAACATATTATCTTATTTTTCTTATTTTCTAGATTTTTCTTTTTTTTTTCTCTTCCTTCTCAACTTTTTCTTTCCTGTGTGCGCCTGCTCTTTCTTCTTTCTCTGCGCATCCGACCCTCCTGCAACCGCGCATGGCTGCGACCGGCCATCGCCGGCCTCCATCGAAGGTCGCGCAACCACCGCCAGCCACCATTTTAGCTCTGTTGGCCACCTACCCTTGGCCATGGCCACCATTGGCCCAATCTTCATCGCGAGTTGCTGCCGAATGCTGCTCGCTTGCCTTCGACCGCCATTGGCCGGCCATGATTAATTGCCATCTCCCTCTCGTCTTTCTCTCTCTCTCTCTCTCTCTCTCTCTTACTTTGGATCCGACCGAGACTCCCTCGACTTCTCACTTCTTCACTTTCTTTCTCTTTTGCCTTTTTACATTTAGGATCCAAAGCTCCACTGTAGGAAGCTTGGTCTCCAAGCTCTCACGCATAGCACATATACATATATATTATATATTATTTACACTTAATTATACACATTTAATTACACCATAAGACACATAATTATTTAATAATTACGCATCAACCCCACTAATACTCCATAATCCCACTTAGGGAATTTTAATAATCGCATTTAGACCCTCTAAGGTCTTAAATAATTGCCCTTAAGACACTAAAAATATTGATTTCCCAAAATTAATAAGCGGTCATTACTCAATAAAACGATCTCGTCCCTGTGCCTTCACAGGACCTTATCTCAACCATAAAACATTTTAGGGTTGACTTGTTCATAAAATTGAGCCACCCTTCGGGGCCCTCTGACTTACCGGTGATTTCTAGATTACCCCTTACAAACATTCGGTTCGAACAACAATTTAAGCTTATACAGAAACTGATCCAGAAACTATTCCCGATCCGATTTCTTTCAGCGTCATTAGCCTCACCTCGAGACACTTGTTAATCTCATGCCCTCTTTCTTGGGCATCCAAATCCTAGGGTATTCCCTACTGTTGATTCGGCAATTTCTAATTCATTTCTCAAAACTGCTCTCAAGGCCCCTGGACCGTTCACTAACCAAATTATCAAAATACCCCTCCCCCAAGGCACCATCATTTCATTTCACACTTCTATCTCAAAGAGCATTCTTAGAAATTTTCTCTTATTTTCTAACATCGGTAACACAGGGTATTACAGGGCCCGTATGACGAATGGTGAATCAGTCAATAATCATGTATTGAAAATGATAAACCAGATAGAAAAGCTTGAGTCTTTGGATGTTGTTATGGTTAATGATCAATATGTGGATCTTATCCTACAATCTCTTCCTAATTCATTTGATCATTTTGTCATGAATTTCAATATTATAAGCTTAAGACTACTCTTCCTGAGCTTCTTAACATGTTGAAAACTACTGAGATGACAATGAAGAAGGAAAGACCTATCATGCTTATTGGTTCCTCCCATTCCTCAAAACCAAAGAAAAGTTGGTCTAAGCAAGGAAAAGAGAAAAGTTCTCAGAAAGGGAAGGTGAAGCCTAAAGGTGGAGTCAAGAAGTTAAAGCTAAGTCCACCAGAGAAAAGAAATTGTTTCCATTGTGGAAAGCTTAGGCATTGGAAAAGGAATTGCAAGACTTATCTTGTAGAACTAAAGCAGAAGCGTTCTGATTTAGGTATATACTTTGTTGAAATTAACCTTTCAGTTAATGATGCTTCTTAGGTATTAGATATCGAATGTGGTAGTCATATTTGCAATGATTTGCAGTTGATGACAATAAGTAGGAGACTAAATAAAGATGAGGAATCTCTATGGCTTGGGAATGGAGCAAGGGTTGCTGCAATAGCCATAGGGACAGTTTATTTAGTTTTAGAATCTGGAATAAAATTAGTTTTGAATGAGTTTTTTTTGTACTAGACATTATCAAGAACATTATTTCTATTCTTATTTTGGACAGGGAAGGTTTTAACTTTACAATTTTTAATGCAATTTGTTCTATTTTTAAAAATGGTCTCTTATATGGTACTGGCGCATTGTTAAATAATTTGTAAACTGTTTAAACTAATGATTCCATGATATGTCTACAACAAAGTAACAAAAGAAAGGTTGATGATCAAAATTATGCTTATATGTGTAATCTAAGGTTAGGTCATATATCCAAAGACAGGATAAATGAGTTGGTTAAAAATTGGTTGTTAAACTTATTTGACTTATAGTCATTTCCAACTTGTGAATCATGTCTTAAAGGAAAGATGAAAAAATCACCATTTGTTGGACAAGTGGAATGTGCATCTAATCTATTGGATTTGATCCATTCGGATGTCTATGGACAGCTAAATGTTAGTGCAAGAGGTGGTTTTTCATACTTCATTACCTTCACCAATGATTTCTCACGGTATGGCTATGTGTATCTTATGAAGCACAAGTCAAAAGTCTTTGAAAAGTTCAAAGAATTCAAGAATGGAGTAGAAAAACAAACAAGAAAAAGTATTAATGTTCTTCGATCTGATCGAGGGGAGAATACTTGAGCACTACATTCATTGATCATCTTAAAGAGAATGGGATTCTCTCCCAGTGGACTCCACCAGGAACACCACAACTCAATGGTGTTTTTGAACAAAGGAATCGAACCTTATTGGATATGGTTAGATCCATGATGAGTTTCGATAATCTTCCTTTATCCTTTTGGGGCTATGCTCTTGAGACAGCTGTCCATTTACTGAATAGAGTTCCCTTTAAATCAATGCCCAAGACACCATATAAGATATGGTTTGGTAAGACACACAATTACAAATATTTAAGAATATGGGGGTGTCCTACCTATGTTAAGAAAATAGTGGGAGATAAGTTGGATAATAGATCCATCAAATGTAAGTTTGTGGGATATCCAAGATAATCAATTAATGGATATTATTTCTATCATCCCCTTGATCAAAGGTATTTGTTTCAAGGAATGCCACTTTTCTAAAAAAGGAATTCCTATTGGATGGGAATAATTGCAATATGATAGATCTTGAAGAAATTCAAGAATCACAAACTACTATCCCACAACATGTGGAAGTAGAAAATATCTTCGAAACTCAAAGTACACTATCTCCACGTAGATCTCAAAGGATCTCAAGACCTCCTAATAGGTATGGTTTCTTAGTTGAGGGCAATGAGGATAACCTTCTATTGGATGAAGATCCAATAACCTACAAGGAGGCGATATCTGATATCGACTCGGGAAAATGGAAAGAAGCTATGAAATTCGAAATGGATTCCATGTACTCTAATAAGGTGTGGACTTTGGTGGATCCTCCTAAAAGTATTGTACCTATTGGCTGTAAATGGATCTACAAGCGAAATCTTGGAGGTTATGGAAAGATAGATACTTATAAAGCTCGTTTGGTGGTGAAGGGTTACAACCAAACTCAAGGTATTGATTTTGAGGAAACCTTCTCACCAGTAGCGATGCTTAAGCCCATTTGGATCTTACTTGCCATAGCTACATATTATGATTATTAGATATGGTAAATGGATGTGAAAATGACATTCCTTAATGGTGACATTAAGGAGGATATTTATATGGAACAGCCAGAGGGATTCATATCCAATGGAAATGAGCAAAAAGTCTACAAGCTTTAAAGGACTATTTATGGACTAAAACAAGCTTCCCGGAGTTGGAACATACATTTTGATGAGACAATCAAATTGTTTGATTTCATCAGGAACTTGGATGAACCATGTGTGTAGAGGGAGTGTAGTCACTTTTCTGGTGTTATATGTTGATGACATACTACTCATTAGGAATGATGTAGGTATGTTGCAAGCAATAAAAGCCTAGTTATCTACTAATTTCTCAATGAAAGATTTGGATGAAGCATCTTATATTTTGGGGTCTAAGATTTATAGAGATAGATAAAAAAGGATGCTTGGTTTATCCCAATCGATGTATATAGATAAAATGTTAAAGAGGTTTAACATGGAAGGATCTAAAAGAGGATTTCTTCCAATGCGCCATGGGGTTTCTCTCTCCAAGTTAATGTGTAACACCCCCTCTCCTAGAACTGACCGAGAAGAGGTGCTACTGGGGATAATAAAATAAATTGGCTGATAAATTGAAATCTGATACCATGACTGAACATCTCAATCAACTGGAATAAAAACTTTGAGTCAATACAGACTAAAAACCATAAACTTTGAGTAAAGGACAATCCCTCAACTGAAATATAAAATAGATCTAAACTGACAAACACTATAAACTAACAAACTCCTAGACATCTTTAATCTTGAGCGGCTCCACGTACACACACTACTGAACACTGCTGCTAGGCCCCACATCTGATACTCCCCTATTAGAACCTGGAGGGGTGAAGTGTACAAGGTGAGCTACAAAAGCTCAGCAAGTAATAAGATGGAAAGAATACTGAAGCTGAATCGAAGAATATCGATACTGATAAATAACTGACTGAACTTGTACTGTATAATCACTGACTGTTTGCATTAATAAAAATGTAATGCACATAAATTGTAAATTAAATGCAGGTATGCAACTTTGGCTCATAGGCCCACATAATCTGATAATACATATCTGTCTAATTTGAAACCTGCATACATAAAAACTGTAAGCATATACTGTGGGCAAAGCCCCTAGCCCCCTGGTTGCCACCAGGCGAGCAACTCATAAACTGAGCTGAAACTGAAACTGATGGGATCCCCACAAACAAGATGCCTAGCGTGCATAATGCAATGCAATGCTCACATAAATGCTGGCACACGATATGTAGTGCTCCATATAAAGTCATGCTCAATGCTCATACCAAAATGTATGCACATAATCTCACAAAAATAATGCTGATCATGTTATAATAATGCTGAACATGATATGATCTTCATCTATATATTAGAATACAAAGATTCAATGAACTATGATTTAGGGTATGGGTATGATTAACTTGTCATGTTCTGGCTTATGAATTCAATGTTGGAAGGTATTGAATATTTTGATTAAAACTTGAATTAAAACATCACTAGAAGTTAAATTGGATTTCTGGAAAAGTCATCCGGATATCAGGAAGGATATTCGGATATGATGAAAGACCTCCGGATATGAAGAAGGCTAATCCGGATACACTAACATTCAAAGCAGAAGCTATTCGGATATGCTGGGATGTATTCGAATATGAACTAGGACATCCGGATATGATTCTGGTCATCTGGATATCTCAGTGATGCATTTGGATATAACTGGGGACTATTCGAATGAAAAATTCAACTTTGAGGGAGGCATTCGGATATCAGGCGAGACATCCGGATAGTATCTTGATCTTTCCGAATGTATAAACAAACCATCTGGATATCATACTCGAAGAACTTTAGTTACATCCGGATACGATATAAGGTATCCGGATATTAGAACTTAGAGTAATAGAACTTGCAATCCAAAATGGATAAGGATTAATGAAACTTGCAATCCAAAATGGATAAGGATTAATGGAACTTGCAATCCAAAATGGATAAGGATTAATGGAACTTGCAATCCAAAATGGATAAGGATTTATAGAACTTGTAATCCAAAATGGATAAGGATTAATGGAACTTACAATCCAAAATGGATGAGTATTAATAGAACTTGCAATCCAAAATGGATGAGGATTAATTGCAATCCAAAATGGATAAGGATTAATGGAGCTTGCAATCCAAATGGATGAGGATTAATAAAACTTGCTCATAACTTCACTGTTATACGCATATATATATATACGTCTCTGCTTACTGATATAAAATCTGAGAACTCAATGAAGAACTGGAATAATCTGAAAAAATGATATGAACCTATAATGGAAGGGATTACAGGAAGAATACTTGCCTAATAGAACTCTTTGATCGAACCCTGGAGCGATCCTGAAGACTCTAGCAAGCCTCTGCTATCTCTTGGCCTTTCTGTTCTTCACACGGCGTGAAGAAAAGCTAAGCTAATGGGCTCTATTTATAGATATAAAGTCCTAGATCTCTTTCCTTTTATAACTTGGAATCTATCTCCCAATTGAACTTGGAGACTCTCAAAACCTTCTCCTATTGGGACTAGGAGACTCTTAATCCAAATCTATCTCATACATGGATTCTCATTCTTCTTTAAATACATAGTCCCACTTAATTAATAATAATACAAAAATTATTATTAAAACTCTCAAATAATAATAAAACTCCAAAATCACCTTCATGCCCTTGCATTTAATTTCCAAAATAAATAACTAGAATTAAATGCTCTTTAAATGCTATTTATATACTATTCTCTCAATTAAAAATCTAAATTGCCACCTTGGTAAATTCTTTTGAGCTCCAAAATTAAAAAGAAATAAATGCTATTCTTTTCTTTCAAAATCTCTAAATTGCCACATTAAATAATTAATTGGCAAAATCGCTTAATCAAATACTTCAACAATTAATTAAATCATTCTTGAATAAATATTGGGCCCTCTAACGGGTCGTTACAATTTCTCCCCTCCTTAAAAGAATTTGGTCCTCCAAATTCGTACCTGGTTACTCAAACAACGAGGGGTAAAGACTCCTCATCTCCTCTTCTTATTCTCACATCGCATCTTCTGACAAGTGTCGCTGCCATTGCACTTTTCACGAGAGGAATTGATCGATTCCTCAAAATTTTCTCTTTTCGCTCTAGAATGCTGGTAGGCATCTCTTCATAAGACACATCTTCTCTAACTTCAAGAGTTTAAAAATCAATCACATGCTGAGGATCTGACACATACTTCCTCAACATCGAAACATGAAACATGCTATGAACATGGGATAACTGAGGTGGCAAAGCTAACTCATATGCCAAAGTCCCTATCGTCTCAAAATTTCAAACGGACCAATGTAACGGGGACTAAGCTTCCCTATTATGCCAAATCTGTGAACTCCTTTAATAGGCATGACTCTCAACCAAACATGGTCGCCTACCTCAAACTTGAGGTCTCGTCGTCACTTATCTGTATAGCTTTTCTGTCTGTCTTGGGCTATTTTCATTCTTGCTTTGATAACTTGAATCTTTGCTATCGTCTGCTTAACAATTTCAGGACCTAGTAAAGCCCTATCACCAATCTCTTCCAAAATATCGGCGATTGACATGGTCGCCTATACAAAGCCTCATACGGAGATTCCAATACTTGAATGGAAACTATTATTGTAGGCAAATTCCACCAAAAGTAAATGCTCATCCCAACTATCTTGGAAGTCTAAAACACAAACTTTATACATGTTCTCAAGAGTCTTGATAGTCCTCTCTAACTGACCATCTGTCTAATGATGAAATGTTGTGTTGAACTTCAACTGAGATCTCAATACATCATGCAAAGCTCCCCAAAAATGAGAAGTGAAACGAGGATCTCGATCTGATACAATGCTGGATGGAACACCATGTCACTTCACGATCTCCTCAATATAAATTCTAGCAAATCTATTCAATGGATAAGTCTTCTTGATAGGTAGAAAATGGGTTGATTTAGTCAAACGATCAACAATCACCCATATAGCATCATAGCCCCTAGTCATCTTGGGTAAAACCCATCACAAACTCCATGGCAAAATTATCCCACTTCCACTCTGGAATAGGTAATGGAAATAATAAACCTGTAGGTTTCTGATGTTCTGCTTTTATTTGCTGGCATACTAAACACTGTGAAATATATTTAGCCACATCTTTCTTCATACCACTCTAATGCTGACGCTTAAGGTCCTGGTGCATTTTCGCAACACTTGGATGAATACTGTAATGACTCTTGTGTGCTTCATTCAAAATCTATTGCTTAAGATTTCCATCATCGGGTATACAAATACATCCCTGAAATAAAAGTATACCATCACTCCATAGAGTATATCCCAAAGGAGAAAATTTCTTGATATCTGTTAAAATCTGTTCCAACTTTTCATCTTCTGATTGCTGGTTCTTGAGTAAATCAAATAACTCGGGCTATATTCTTATGTAAGCACAACTCACAACTGATCTACCTTCTAGGGCTGAAATAGTTAAAGCACTTAATTTCTCTAATAACTTCCATTATTAAACCATCATCATAGCTATAGAAGCTCCTCACCGACTCAAAGTATCAGCTACTACATTAGCCTTTCCTGAATGATATAGAATCTAACAATCGAAGTCCTTAAATAACTCGACCCAACATCTTTGCCTCATACTCAATTCTTCCTGTGATAGAAGATAATGTAGGCTCTTGTGATCTGTATAAATTTCAACTTCCTCACCATATAAATATTGTCGCCATATCTTCAATGCAAATACTACTGCTGCTAACTCCAAATCATGAGTAGGGTAGTTCACCTCGTGTTTCTTCAATTATCTTGAGGCACAAGCATTAACTCAACCTTATTGCATCAATACGCAACCCAAACCTGAATGGGAAGCATTATTATAGATGGAAAATTTCTCTCCACTTCTTGGTATAGCTAAGACTGGTACGGTGGTCAACTTCTGCTTTAATTCTTGGAAAGCACGTTCACACGAGTCATTCCATTCCAACTTCTCTCATTTCCTTGTTATCTTAGTCATAGGGGAAGATAAATGAACAAATCCCTCAATGAATCACCTATAATATCCTGCAAGACCTAGAAAACTACGTATCTTTGTCACTATTGTAGGTCTCGGCCAATCCATAACTGCTTTAGTCCTGTCTGGATCCACTGAAATACCATTTCCAAACACCACATGGCCTAGAAATTTAATCTGAGTGAGCCAATCTCACACTTGCTAAACTTGGCGTACAATTGCTCTTCCCTAAGCCTCTGTAATACCGAAGTAAGATGCTCTGTATGCTCTTCTATATTAGGTGAGTAATTAGAACTCGATTCATCAAATCCATGAAAACTGCTGGAGCATTTGTTAACCCAAATGGCATCACCACAAACTCATAGTGTCCTTAGTGAGTCTTGAAAGTAATCTTCTGAATATCACCATCTCTGACTCGCACCTGATGGTAACCTAATCTTAAGTTTATCTTTGATAACACTTTAGCTCCTTGCAACCGATCTAATAAGTCATCCACTCGAGGTAAAGGATACTTATTCTTCACTGTCACCTGATTCAACTGGCAATAATCTTAGCACAACCTCAAAGATCCATCTTTCTTTCTCACCAATAATATTGGTGCACCCTCACGGGGATGAACTAGGTTAGATAAAACCCTTTTCTATAAATTCTTTTAACTGGGCCATCAACTCTTTTAGCTCATTAGGTACCATTTGATATGGAGCCTTAGAAATAGGCTGTATACTAGGCAATAACTCAATAGTAAATTCTTCTCCTCTTTGAGGAGGTAATCCTGGTAATTCATCAAGGAAAGCATATGAGAAATCTTGTACTACTGGCACCTCAAACAACTTCTTCTTGCTTCCCTCATCTGAGGTAACAAAAATTAGGTAAACTTTACTTCCATCATGCATTAACTTCTCTAATTTCATCACTGGGAGAATTGGAATCATAGCCATAGGCTTGACTCCTCTATATATTTGAACTGTCTATCGAGGTAGATCAAAGTCTATAATCTTCCATCGACGGTCAACTCTTGCATAATGCCGTGACAACCAATCCATGCCAAGGATCAAATCAAAATCCCTAACATCAAGAATTTCTAAGTCTCCAAATAGCTTCTTA
The DNA here is from genome assembly GCF_014633365.1 of Diospyros lotus. NCBI lineage: Eukaryota > Viridiplantae > Streptophyta > Magnoliopsida > Ericales > Ebenaceae > Diospyros > Diospyros lotus. The sequence continues at coordinate 15,327,875 of NC_068344.1, forward strand.
TAATGTACCTCGATCTCGCAATTCTCAAACATTTCTCTTGATAGCATACTCTTGCTAAACTACCATGGCATAATCCACACTCTGAGCTCTTCCAAAAGCGTGGAAAATATCAGCATGCAATCATCTCTGGAATTTAACAACCTTTTTAGCTTCAATGGACACCAACTCTGAGGCCTATATAGTCAAGACTATAAACTCTACCTCACCTTGGGCCACTGTTTTGATACCTTATTCCAACTCAAAAACTTTCTGGTCCTTGACCCATGCTGAATAATAAGTGTCATTTAACACTTGCTAAAACTCGACCCATACGGGTTCTTGATTACTAATCTCTAGCGGACAGTCTTCCACCATCTCTCGGCATCACCTCTACATAAAAACGTGTTAAGTCGCACTCGGTGATTATCTGTACAATCGATAGCATCTAATTCTCAACTGCTGTTGCATATGTGCCTCCATAGAATGTTGTTGGTCGGAAGGCCATGAAATCCTTTAATAACTAACTCCCTGTATCTGCCTACACAACTGGAGTTGTTAGAGCGACTGGCTTATCGCCTCTACTACCTCCTACTTCTTGGGGAACTTGTGATTCCCTTACTTGATTGGTTACTAGGGTATCTATCACCCTCATCAATCCTGCTAACATACCTTGCATCTCGACCATTCCATGTCATAGATCATGACTAGACTCTCCTGGTGAGCCTGGTGTGGACACTAGAACCTCGTCTTGCATAGAAGTAGCCTAACTGTGAGTACAAGGTCATCCACCTCTATTACTCATCTTTTTGTATCACCACTTAGGGTTAGAATACTGCTAATTGGGCCAACTTATCTAACTGAAGGACACAAGTCCTAACTCTACCCAACATCCTATGTGTGTACTGGAGACTCCTCAAAACACCGCTCTGATATCAATACTGTAACACCCCCTCTCCTAGAACTGACCGAGAAGAGGTGCTACTGGGGATAATAAAATAAACTGGCTGATAAACTGAAATCTGATACCATGACTGAACATCTCAATCAACTGGAATAAAAACTTTGAGTCAATACAGACTAAAAACCATAAACTTTGAGTAAGGGACAATCCCTCAACTGAAATATAAAATAGATCTAAACTGACAAACACTATAAACTAACAAACTCCTAGACATCTTTAATCTTGAGCGGCTCCACGTACACACACTACTGAACACTGCTGCCAGGCCCCACATCTGATACTCCCCTGTTAGAACCTGGAGGGGTGAAGTGTACAAGGTGAGCTACAAAAGCTCAGCAAGTAATAAGATGGAAAGAATACTAAAGCTGAATCGAAGAATATCGATACTGATAAATAACTGACTGAACTTGTACTGTATAATCACTGACTGTTTGCATTAATAAAAATGTAATGCACATAAATTGTAAATTAAATGCAGATATGCAACTTTGGCTCATAGGCCCACATAATCTGATAATACATACCTGTCTGATTTGAAACCTGCATACATAAAAACTGTAAGCACATACTGTGGGAAAAGCCCCTAGCCCCCTGGTTGCCACCAGGCGAGCAACTCATAAACTGAGCTGAAACTGATGGGATCCCCGTGGACAAGACGCCTAGCGCGCATAATGCAATGCAATGCTCACATAAATGCTAGCACACGATATGTAGTGCTCCATATAAAGTCATGCTCAATGCTCATACCAAAATGTATGCACATAATCTCACAAAAATAATGCTGATCATGTTATAATAATTCTGAACATGATATGATCTTCATCTATATATTAGAATCAAAGATTCAACGAACTATGATTTAGGGTATGGGTATGATTAACTTGTCATGTTCTGGCTTATGAATTCAATGTTGGAAGGTATTGAATATTTTGATTAAAACTTGAATTAAATCACTAGAAGCTAAATTGGATTTCTGGAAAAGTCATCCGGATATCAGGAAGGATATTCGGATATGATGAAAGACATCCGGATATGAAGAAGGTTGATCCGGATACACTAACATTCAAAGCAGAAGCTATTCGGATATGCTGGGATGTATTCGAATATGAATTAGGACATCCGGATATGATTCTGGTCATCCGGATATCTCACTGATGCATTCAGATATAACTGGGGACTATTCGAATGAAAAATTCAACTTTGAGGGAGGCATCCGGATAGTATCTTGATCTTTCTGAATGTATAAACAAACCATCCAGATATCATACTCGAAGAACTTTAGTTACATCCGGATACGATATAAGGTATCCGGATATTAGAACTTAGAGTAATAGAACTTGCAATCCAAAATGGATAAGGATTAATGGAACTTACAATCCAAACTGGATAAGGATTAATGGAACTTGCAATCCAAAGTGGATAAGGATTAATGGAACTTGCAATCCAAAATGGATAAGGATTTATAGAACTTGTAATCCAAAATAAATAAGGATTAATGGAACTTACAATCCAAAATGGATGAGTATTAATAGAACTTGCAATCCAAAATGGATGAGGATTAATAGAACTTGCAATCCGAAATGGATAAGGATTAATGGAGCTTGCAATCCAAAATGGATGAGGATTAATAAAACTTGCTCATAACTTCACTGTTATACGCATATATATATATATGTCTCTGCTTACTGAAGTAAAATCTGAGAACTCAATGAAGAACTGGAATAATCTGAAAAACTGATATGAACCTGTAATGGAAGGGATTACAGGAAGAATACTTGCCTAATAGAACTCTTTGATCGAACCCTGAAGCGATCCTGAAGACTCTAGCAAGCCTCTGCTATCTCTTGGCCTTTCTGTTCTTCACACGGCGTGAAGAAAAGCTAAGCTAATGGGCTCTATATATAGATATAAAGTCTTAGATCTCTTTCCTTTTATAACTTGGAATCCATCTCCCAATTGAACTTGGAGACTCTCAAAACCTTCTCCTATTGGGACTAGGAGACTCTTAATCCAAATCCATCTCATACATGGATTCTCATTCTTCTTTAAATACATAGTCCCACTTAATTAATAATAATACAAAAATTATTATTAAAACTCTCAAATAATAATAAAACTCCAAAATTACCTTCATGCCCTTGCATTTAATTTCCAAAATAAATAACTAGAATTAAATGCTCTTTAAATGCTATTTATATACTATTCTCTTAATTAAAAATCTAAATTGCCACCTTGGCAAATTCTTTTGAACTCCAAAATTAAAAAGAAATAAATGCTATTCTTTTCCTTCAAAATCTCTAAATTGCCACATTAAATAATTAATTGGCAAAATCGCTTAATCAAATACTTCAATAATTAATTAAATTATTCTTGAATAAATATTGGGCCCTCTAACGAGTCGTTACATAATGTCTCCAAAGACTCCAGAGGAGAGGAAAAAAATGGCATCTATTCCTTATGCTTTTGCCATAGGTAGAATAATGTATGTTATGTTATGTACAAGACCTGATGTCGCAAATGCTCTGAGTGTCACAAGAAGATATCAGTCTAACCCAGATGAGTAGCATTTGAAAGTGTGAAAAGGGTTCTTAAGTACATAAGAAGGACGAAGGATACTTTCATGGTTTATGGAGGAGGTGAACTGAAACTGGAATGCTTTATGGATTATAGTTTTCAGTCTGATGTAGATGACTCAAAATCTGTGTCTGGTTATATATTCACCCTTAATGGCAGAGTAGTTTGTTGGAAGATTTCCAAACAAGAAACAACTACAGATTCTACTAGTGAGGCTGAATATATTGCATCATCAGATGCTGCAAAGGAAGCAGTTTGGATGAGAAATTTTATCTCAACATTGGGAGTGGTTCCTACTATTGTTGATCTAGTTCTAGTGTACTGTGATAACAATAGTGCAATTGCTCAAGCAAAGGAACTGAGGTCCCATCAAAGATCCGAAGACATATTGTGGAGATACCATTTAATCCACGAGATAATTGGTCAAGGTGACATCCAAGTGGAGAAGGTTGCATCAGTAGAGAATGTAGCAGATCCCCTCACAAAGCCATTGTCACAGCAAGTGTTTGAACATCATCTTGAGAAGATGGGCTTAAAATACATGGGAAATTGGCTTTAGGGAAAGTGGGAGATTGTTAGAGTTATGCCCCACAAGCCAATTATATTTTATGTAATTGATCATACTTTTTCATTGGAATTCTTTTTCTTCAATCAATTGTTATTGCAAGGCATTATGTTTTATTTGTCATTGATGTGTGTCATCATTATTTATTGTGATCTATACTTGACAAAGTCCATAGATCAAATAGGCTCACAGAATATGGTCACTCATAGAGATGATGATCATGAAACATATTCCTTATAAGCCTTGATCTTAAATGTTCCTAGTCATAGAATTATTAGGAATGGACATTAATAACTCGAATAGGCTAGCACATATGATGCATGCTCAATCAGGAGAATGTCTTATTTCATGGACATTGGTGTGAGGACACTAGTGCATATATGTGGGTGCTTATTATAAGAATAAGTACACTGAACTGACCCGTTACAGAATTCCTAATGATTATTGTTTAATGTCGAATTGGAATTCTTATGTTGCAATTGTGCACATTGATTCTTAGAATTGAGACATCATGGTAGTCTTATATTTGACTGATTACGCCTTGGTGCTTTTTGGATTCTAAGGGAGTCATTGACAAACTATCACTAGGTGTGGCCTTGTCACATATAAAGGCTTGTGAATGTCGAAATAGGATTCATCACTTATCGTTAAGATGAGAGGATGTCCTATGTATTTTGATGATTTCATGACTGTGGAAATCCTTGGCCAAGGTGAGGTAGAAATCAAAAGGTGTTTTGATTTCACCTATCAAGTCATAAATCTGGAATGGATACATAGTTATTGAATGATTAGGGTTTCTCATAAAACCATGCCTTAAATTCAATCGGGACATAGATCAATGAAATGTTTTTACTGCATGGTAATTGCAATTGAAAAGGTCTACGTTTATTTCATCATTGGCTAGGTATTCATGGCATGTTGCTAGACGCTAACTATGATATGTAGGGTTTTAGAATTAATTTGATTAATTCTAAAACTATTAATTAAAGAGTTTAATTAATAAGCCCATGATATGTGTTCAATTAATCCAACAAGTTGGGCCCTGATATAGCCCAATAAGATTGGCCCCTACATCTAGTCTAATGGTGGACCTAAGGGGTCACACACTTAGATCGAGCCCATTCCACAATTAAAAAATGGAGAGAGCCGGCCCAATGTGATTAAGGGCCGGGCCTAAAATGTTTAGGGTTTTCTATGGCGTGATTAGGGTTCTTGAACTCTATTTATATGCCACTTAAGAAGCTGAAAATTGTGTGTAAAAATTTTGATTTTCTCTTAATACGTCTAGGGTTACTAGAACGACCAAGGACGTTGTGGAAGGATCGATCGTGTAGGCTGACTTGGAGGACATCGCGCTTGCGTCTCTGCAGATCGAAAATCAGACGGCGTTGAAGGCTACATGGTCACAGTTTCTAACAGTGGTATCAGAGCTTTCAAGTTATCTCAAACCTCAAATGGTTTCATTATCTGCTTTTTTTATTCAGTCATCGTTTGTGGCAGTAACGAATCTATCTCGTTTTGATTCTTCCATGTCATTGATGGATTATTTATGCAATAAGGAATCTATCTCAATTTTTATTTTTCCTGTCTTAATGGACTATTTATGTATCGGATCAGTATGGTATGATGGTAGATAATAAGTTCAATAATCAATTTTTAATGAGATATGAAACTAATGCATAGAAACTGATACATATGATGGGGTCGATTTATAAGAACAGTATGTTTGAATAACAATGTTTTGATATGATCAACTCGAGTTTATTATCTGTTCGAACAACAATGTTTGATATGATTAACTTGAAAACCAGTGACTGTTTGAAGAACAACATCCTGATATGATCTAGATCGAATAGCTTTTTGTGTGCTAGGTCTATGATATGACCTAAGGAAAACACCAATCATTTTGATATGATCAAAGATGAATAGCATTCTGTCGAACAACATTTTGTTTGCAAGGTTTATGACCCAGTCGGGGGTGCTGCCCCCGAACCCCGTTTCGTCGGGGGTGCTGCCCCAGAACCCCTGTATCGTACGATACATAATATGTTATGCGTAATATAATTGCAAAGGTTGTAATCTGTTTGTATACATGTTTTTTTTATGTTGTATTCAATGTTATGAACATTGCATGAGATGGTCTTATGATTTCTAAGATGCATGCTAATAACATGTTAGTATCATTATGTATGAGATGCATGCTTTATGATAAAATAAATTGTGCTATGTGTTATATGCATGTCTTGTCATCTAAATGAAAATCTGAGACAAAATATTAAGTCGCAAGCGGGGAAATCAAAAGAGTTTAATTTCATTGTGGCCTTCCATCATTGGCATATAATATGAGGAGTTACCATGTTTGATATGCATCGCTAATAATATTTGAGGCATACTAAGTATGGAAATCTATATTATATGTTATGCATATTGATATTCATTAAGTGATATGTAGCAATATTATCGTCAATATTATTTGGGGGTATTTCTATTTGTCACATGATGGTTTGACTTAACAGGTTTTGCATAAAAGAGTCAATAATATTTGAATTTATGTAAATCTGAGACAAAATAATTTGAGGGTTACATGAGATGTAATTTGTAAGAGTTACCCACCTTTTAAAATTACTATAAGAGCTACGATATTATTCGGGTTTATGGTAAATTTAATTTATTTGGGTCACAAACCCATTAGAAAGCCTATGTAATTAAGCTTTCCGAATCTTATCTTGAGGGTGCTGAGATTTGACTAAAATAGTGAGAGTATCACTTATGACTAAAGTCCTTAATCATATCTGACTAAAATTGATTGAATGTTTATCTGTATGATCATGTTTATTTTTGCATATTTGTGAAATAAAAAATGGCCAAGAATCCAATTGCAGGTTTGCTAGACACTAACAAATTGACTAGTCCTAATTATCTGGATTGGCTGAGGAATCTCAAAATTGTTTTAAATTCTGAGAAAATAACATATGTGCTGGATAAGTCACCACCTGAAAAAGTTTTAGAGGCATCCACCCCAGAGGAACTAACCACTTAGCAAAAGTGGAAAGATCATGATCTACAAGCTCGTTGCTATATCATGGCATCGATGTCTGATGAGTTGCAAAAGCAGCACGAGAACATGGAGCATGCAGCAGAGATCCATTTGCACCTACAAGAGTTGTATGGTGAACAAACCAGACAAGTGAGATATCAGATCTCAAAGGAGCTTTTTAAGACCCGTATGACGAATGGTGAATCAGTCAATAATCATGTATTGAAAATGATAAATCTGATAGAAAAGCTTGAGTCTTTGGATGTTGTTATTGATAATGATCTATATGTAGATCTTATCCTACAATCTCTTCCTGATTCATTTGATCATTTTGTCATGAATTTCAATATGTATAAGCTTAAGGCTACTCTTCCTAAGCTTCTTAACATCTTGAAAACTGCTGAGATGACAATAAAGAAGGAGAGACCTATGATGCTTATTGGTTCCTCCCATTCCTCAAGACCAAAGAAAAGTTGGTCTAAATAAGGAAAAGAGAAAAATTCTCAAAAAGCGAAGGTGAAGCCTACAAGTGGAGTCACAAAGTCAAAGCCAAGTCCAATAGAGAAAGGAAATTGCTTCCATTGTGGAAAGCTTGGGCACTGGAAAAGGAATTGCAAGACTTATCTTGCAGAACTAAAGCAGAAATGTTCTGATTCAGGTATATACTTTGTTAAAATTAACCTTTTAGTTAATGATGCTTCTTGGGTATTAGATACCGAATATGGTAGTCATATTTGCAATGAATTGCAGTTGATGACAACAAGCAGGAGACTAAATAAAGATGAGGAATCTCTACAGCTTGGGAATGGAGCAAGGGTTGCTGCAATAGCCATAGGGACAATTTATTTAGTTTTAGAATCTAGAATAAAATTAGTTTTGAATGTTAGTCCAAGAGGTGGTTTTTCATAATTCATTACCTTCACCGATGATTTCTCATGGTATGGCTATGTGCACCATATGAAGAATAATGTAGGCTATGCTATGTACAAGACCTGATGTCGCACATGCTCTGAGTGTCATGAGCAGATATCAATCTAACCCATGTAAGGAGCATTGGAAAGCTATGAAAGGGGTTCTTAAGTACTTAAGAAGAAAGAAGAACATTTTCATGGTTTATTGAGGAGATGAACTGAAATTGGAATGCTTTACGGATTCTAGTTTTCAATCTGACGTAGATGACTCAAAATCTATGTTTGGTTATATATTCACCCTTAATGGTGGAGCAGTTTGTTGGAAGAGTTGTTAAAGTTATGCCCCACAAGCCAATTATATTTACATGTAATTGATCATATTTTTTTTCATTGTGACTCTTTATCTTCAATCAATTATTATTGTACGGCATTATGTTTTATTTGTCATTGATGGTTGTCTTTATTATTTCCATTCTTGACAAAGTCCATAGATCAAATAGGCTCATGGAATATGGTCGTGCATAGAGATGACGATCATGAAACATATTCCTTATAAGCCTTGATCTTAAATGTTCCTAGTCATAGAGTTATTAGGATTGGACACTAATAACTCAGATAGACTAGCATATATGATGCATGCTCAATTAGGAGAATGTCTTGTTTCATAGACATTGGTGTGTGGACACTAGTGCATATATGTGGGTGCTTATTATAAGAATAAGTACACTGAACTGACCCGCTACAGAATTCCTAATTGTAATTATTTATTGTCGAATTGGAATTTTTGTGTTGCAATAGTGCAAATTGGTCCTTAGACTTGAGACATCATGGTAGTCTTATATTTAACTGGTTACGCTTTGGTTCTTTTTTGGATTCCAATGGAATCATTAACAAATTATAACTGGGCATAACCTTATCACATATGAAGGCTTGTGGATGTCGAAATAGAATTCATCACTTATCGATAAGATGAGAAGATGTCCTGTGTATTCCGATGATTTCATGACTGAGGAAATCCTTGGCCAAGGTGAGGTAGAAATCAAAAGGTGTTTTGATTTCACCTATCAAGTCATAAATCTGGAATGGATACATAGTTATTAAATGATTAGGGTTTCATCATAAAACCATACCCTAAATTCAATCGGGACATAGATTGATGAAAGGATTTTACTGCACGGTATTTGCAATTGAAAAGGTTCGTGTTTTTTCATCGTTGGTTAGGTATTCATGGCATGTTGCTAGACGTTAACCATGATATGTAGGGTTTTAGAATTAATTTGATTAATTCTAAAACTATTAATTAAAGAGTTTAATTAAGAAGCCCATAAGATGTGCTAATTAAGAAGTCCATAAATTTAATTAAAGAGTTTAATTAATCTAATGAGTTGGGCCTTCATATAGCCCAATAGAGTTAGCCTACATCTAACCCAATGGTGGACCTAAGGGGTTACACACTTAGGTCGAGCCCATTCCATAAATTAAAAGAGAGATACGACCCAATATGATTATGGGCCAGACCTAAATCGTTTAGGGTTTTTCAGAGGCATAATTAGGGTTTTTACTCTATAAATAGGCCACTTAAGAAGCTGAAAAAAAAGAGGAAAAATTTGGATCTCTCTTGGAGGCGCCTAGGGTTTGCTAGCACTACTCGAGGCATCGTGAAACGGGTCGATCGTGTGGACCGACTTAGAGGAGTTTGCGCTTGCAACTCTACGGATCAAAGAAGGCAGAATCGAAGCAACACAGTTGGCCGGTTCCTAATAAGAGTTCCAAACAAAAAAAAATTGCAGATTTTACCACTGAGGCTGAATATATTGCAGCATAAGATGCTACAAAGGAAGTGGTTTGGATGAGAAATTTTATCTCAACATTGGGAGTGGTTCCTACTATAGTTGATCCAGTTCTAGTGTACTGTGATAACAATTGTGCAATTGCTCAAGCAAAGGAACCGAGGTCCCATCAAAGATCCAAACACATATTGTAGATATACCATTTAATCCGCGAGATATTGGTCGAGGTGACATCCAAATGGAGAAGGTTGCATCAGTAGAGAATGTAGCAGATCCCCTCACAAAGCCATTGTTATAGCAAGTGTATGAACATCATCTTGAGAAGATAGACTTAAAATACATGGAAAATTGTCTTTAGGGTAAGGCAATATGTTTTATTTGTTATTGATGTGTGTCATCATTATTTATTGTGATCTATACTTGACAAAGTCCATAGATCAAATAGGCTCATGGAATATGGTCGTGCATAAAGATGATGATCATGAAACATATTCCTTATAAGCCTTGATGTTAAATGTTCCTAGTCATGGAGTTATTAGGAATGGACACTAATAACTCGGATAGGCTAGCACATATGATGCATGGTCAATAAGGAGAATGTCTTGTTTCATGGACATTGGTGTGAGGACACTAGTGCATATATGTGGATGTTTATTATAAGAATAAGTACACTGAACTGACCCGTTATAGAATTCCTAATGATTATTGTTTAATGTCGAATTGGAATTCTTATGTTGCAATTGTGCACATTGATCCTTAGACTTGAGACATCATGGTAGTCTTATATTTGACTGGTTATGCCTTGCTACTTTTGGATTCTAATGGAGTTATTGACAAACTGTCATTGGGCGTGGCCTTGTCACATATGAAGGCTTGTGAATGTCGAAATAGGATTCATCACTTATCGTTAAGATGAGAGGATGTCTTATGTATTTTGATGATTTCATGATTGTGAAAATCCTTGGCCAAGGTGAGGCAGAAATCAAAAGGTGTTTTGATTTCACCTATCAAGTCATAAATCTGGAATGGATACATAGTTATTGAATGATTAGGGTTTCGTCATAAAACCATGCCCTAAATTCAATTGGGACATAGATCGATGAAAGGATTTTATTACACGGTAATTGCAATTGAAAAGGTCCGTAGTTATTTAATCATTGGCTAGGTGTTCATGGCATGTTGCTAAACGTTAACCATGATATGTAGGGTTTTAGAATTAATTGCGCCCTAAGCTATGTTTAATTAAAGAGTTTAATTAATAATCCCATTAGATGTGTTTAATTAATCCAATAAATTGGGCCCTAATATAGCCCAATAGGATTGACCCTTACATCTAGTCTAATGGTGGACCTAAGGGGTCACACACTTAGATTGAGGTCATTCCATAATTAAAAAAGGGAGAGAGTCGGCCCAATTCGATTAAGGGTTGGGCCTAAAATGTTTAGGGTTTTCTATGGCGTGATTAGGGTTCTTAAACTCTATTTATATGTCGCTTAAGAAGCTGAAAATGATGTGGAAAAATTTTGGGTTTCTCTCAATACGTCTACGGTTGCTAGCATGACCAAGGACATTATGGAAGAATCGATCGTGTGGACTAACTTGGAGGAGATCACGCTTGTGTCTTTGCGGATCAAAATCGGACGACGTCGAAGGCTACACGGTTGTCGTTTCTAACAAAGGTAACTTAAGGTCTGTCGGTTCTTGTTTGTTACAAGCTTTATTGGAGAGAGCCCGAGGTTACTCGAGGCCAAAGGCAACACACCGAGGTAACTAGAGGTTTGTCGGTGCTTGTTTGTTACAAAGCTTTGTTAGAAAGAGGACGAGATTTCTTGAGGCCAAATGCAGCAGACTGAGGTAGCTAGAGGTCCGCTAATGCTTCTTTGTTACAAAGCTTTATTGGAGAGAGGTCGAGGTTACTCAAGGCTAATGGCAGCAGATCGATGTAACTCGAGGTTCGCCCGTGCTTTCTTGTTATAAAGCTTTATTGGAGAGAGGCCGAGGTTACACGAGGCCAAATGTAATAGACCGAGGTAACTCGAGGTCCGCTGGTGCTTATTTGTTACAAACTTGTTAGAGAGAGCCAAAGGTTACTCGAGGCCAAAGCCTGTAGACCGAGGTAACTTAAGGTTTGCCAGTGCTTGTTTATTACAAAGCTTTGTTGGAGAAAGGACAAGTCTACTTGAGGTCTTTGGGTGTTTGCTAGTTACAAAGCTTTGTTAGAGAAAGGTCGAGGTTACTCGAGGCCAAAGGAAGCACACCAAAGTAATTCGAGGTCCGTCTGTGCCTATTGTTACCAAGCTTTCTTGGAGAGAGGACGAGATTACTCGAGGCCAAAGACAGCAGACCAAGGTAACTCGAGGTCCGCCGGTACTTGTTTGTTACAAAGCTTTCTTGGAGATTGTCCAAGGTTACTTGAGACCAAAGGAAGCAGACCGAGGTAACTTGAGGTCCGTCAGTGTTTGTTTGTTACAAAGCTTTGTTTGAGAGAGGCCGAGGTTACTCGAGGCCAAAGGCAACGGACCGAGGTAACTCGAGGTCCGCCGGTGCTTGTTTGTTACAAAGATTTGTTGGAGAGAGGCCGGGGTTACTCAAGGCCAAAGGCTGCAAACTGAGGTAAGTAAAGGTCCGCCGGTACTTGTTTATTACAAAGCTTTGTTGGAGAGAGGCCGAGGTTACTCGAGCCAAAGATAGCAAACCGAGATAACTCAAGAACTGTCGATGCTTGTTTGTTAGAAAGATTTGTTGGAGAGAGGTGGAGGTTACTCTAGGCCAAAGGCTGTAAATCGAGGTAACTCGATGTCCACCAGCGCTTGTTTATTACAAAGCTTTGTTAGAGAGAGGCTGAGGTTATTCGAGGCTAAAGGCAACAGACCGAGGTCACTTGAGGTTAGCCAGTGCTTGTTTGTTACAAAGCTTTGTTGGAGAGAGGCTGAGGTTACTCGAGTCCAAAGGCAGCAGACCGATGTAGCTCGGGGTCCATCGGTGCTTGTTTGTTACAAAGCTTTATTGGATAAAGGTCGAGATTAGTCGAGGCCATAGGCAGCAGACCGAGGTAACTCGAGGTCCACCAGTGCTTGTTTTTTAGAAAGCTTTGTTGGTGAGAGGCCGAGGTAACTCCAGGTCTATAGTTCCTTGTTTTCTATAAAGCTTTGTTGGAGAGAGGTAGAGGTTACTCGAGGCCAAAGCCAGTAGACCGAGGTAACTCTAGGTCAATCGATGCTTGCTTGTTAGAAAGCTTTGTTGGAGAGAGGTCGAGGTTACTCTAGGTCAAAGGTAGTAGACCGAGGTAACTTGATTTCCGCACGTGCTTGTTTGTTACAAAGATTTGTTGGAGAGAGGCTAAGGTTACTCAAGGCTAAAGGCAGCAATTGAGGTAACTAGAGGTCCACCGGTGCGTGTTTGTTGCAAGGCTTTGTTAGAGAGAGGCCGAGGTTACTCGAGCCATAGGCAGCTGGCCGAGGTAACTCGAGATCTGCCAGTGCTTGTTTATTAGAAAGATTTGTTGGAGAAAGGCCGAGGTTACTCTAGGCCAAAGGCAGCAAGCTGAGGTAACTCGAGGTCCACCGGTGCTTGTTTGTTACAAAGGTTTGTTGGAGAGAGGCCGAGGTTACTCGAGGCCAACGGAAGCAGACCGATGTAACTCGAGGTCCACCCGTGCTTTCTTGTTATAAAGCTTTGTTGGAAAAAGGCCGAGGTTACATGAGGCTAAAGGCAGCAGATCGAGGTAACTCGAGGTCCCCCGGTGCTTATTTGTTACAAAGCTTTGTTGGAGAGGGGCGAAGGTTACTTGAGGCCCAAGCCAACAGTCCGAGGTAACTCGAGGTTCGCCAGTGCTTGTTTATTACGAAGCTTTGTTGGAGAGAGGCCAAGATTACTCAAGGCCAAAGGCACCAGACTGAGGTAACTCAAGGTTTGCCGGTACTATAGAGGTCGTGGTTACTCGAGGCCAAAAGCAGCAGACCGAGGTAACTCGAGATCTGTAATAAAAGAAAGAGATATGTCTTTAAGGGAAACATATTTATCTGTATGATACAAGGAAATAGTTGCTTAGCTATAATATTTTCGCAGGCTGGCAGTGTTCCACGATCTGTTCAGGGGTCTTTCTTAGAGTTCAACCAAGTGGTAAGCTCATTTTCCGAGGTTATTGGTGACTCGGTAAGGGCTTTGCCAGTTGGCGCCGAGTTTTCCTTGTGCAGGTTGTTTTCTTAGGCCTTCAATCTTCCATAGAACCAGGTCCCTCTCTTGAAATAGTCTGGGTTTAACCTTTTTGTTGTATTTATGTGCCACTCTTTTCTTGGCAGGCTGCTCGTGAATTTGGGGCTGGTCTCAGATTTCCTGGATAAGATCGAGGCCGACTCCTTGTTCTTCATTGTTGGTGTTCGCTCGAAAATGCTGTCGCTTGGGGCTAGGTTCCTCAACTTCGACCGGGATCATGGCCTCTGACCCATAAGTGAGTTGAAAGGGTATTTCCATGGTTGAGGTCTGAGCTGTGGTGTGGTATGACCACAATACTATGGGGAGTTTTTCTGGCCATGAGCCCTTGGCACCATCAAGTCGCCTTTTTAGGCTGGCTAAGATGACTTTGTTGGCGGCTTCTGCTTGGTCGTTTGTCTAAGGGTGCTCGACCAAGGTGAAGACTTGGTGAATGCTGAGCTTTTGGCAGAAGTCCTAGAGCTTGCTATTGGTGAACTGGGTGCCATCGTCTAAGCTCAGCACTCCAGGGAGGCCATATTGATAGACGATATTCTTCCAAATGAATCTCCGAATTCTTTCGGTGGTGATAGTAGCCAGGGGCTCGGCCTCGATCCACTTGGTGAAATAATCGACTGCTACCACCATGAATTTGAGCTGTCTTGTTGCGATCGGGAAGGGCCTGAGGATGTCTATCCCCCATTTCTAAAATGGAGAGGCTATCAAGATTGTGGAGCTCCTCTGGTGGGGAATGATGTGCATTTGTGAACCTCTGGCACTTATCGCAGCATTTTACGTTGGCTAGGAAATCATCTCTCACTGTCGGCCAATAGTATCCAGCTCTTAGTACCTTTGCTGCCAGGGATCACCCACCGAGGTAGCCTCCACATACCCCTTTGTGTACCTCGGTCATGATGTATGCAGACTCATCAAAGTTGACACACTTGAGAAGTGGTGTGGAATAACCTCTCCTATACAGTTGGTTCCCGAGTAAGGTAAAGTAGCAAGCTGACCTTTTAAGCTTCTTGGACACTTCAGCATTGGTAGGGAGTGTCCCTTCTTGTAGGAATCGGATGATGGGGGCTCCCCAGAATTTTGGTGCTGCTTCCACTGCTTGTACGTTGGGAAAGTCGATAGTGGGTACGTCCAAGGCCTCTTGTATGACAGACTAGTTGTTCCCAGGTTTCTTAGTGTTGACAAGCTTTAAGAGCATATCTGCTCGTGCGTTTTGCTCCCTAGGGATATATTCAATTTGGAAGTAGTCAAAGAATCCAGCTAAAGCTTTAACCTTGTTGAGGTATTGGCAAAGCTGTGGTTCTTTTGTCTAGAATTCACCCTTGACTTGGTTGGCTACCAGCTGGGAGTCACTCTTGGTGATCAACCGGGATGCTCCCATTTCCTTAGCTAAGTTTAACCCGACTATGAGAGCCTCATACTCCGCTTGGTTATTAGATTGTAACACCTAAGCTTTTTAAACTTAAATATGATGTAATACTCGAGATTTTTAGATTCAGATACTTGAGGAAATAGGGTATTTGAAGGATTGTGGAACTCTTGAGATAAAAGTGGAGTTTCTAAACTAGGGGAAAAATCGTAAATACTAAAGTTCAGGTAAAAGTATAATTTACCTAAAACCTTGGGGTATTAGCATAATAAATCCTTTCTCTAGGGGCATAAGTGTAATTACTCAAAAAGTTCAAGCAAAGGTATAATTCTTGAAACCTTTTTCTTCTGAGGGGCATTTGGGAGATAAGATAAAACCTCATGATGACTTTAGAGATAAGGATGAAACCTCATAATGACTTTATGGATAAGATTTGATTGGATAAGGCTTCATAATGACCCCCTGAGGTGGCGACACGTGATTAGCCACTTGAGGATAAGGATAAGGCTTCATGATGACCCCCCCCCCCCCCCCCCCGAGGTGGTAGATAAGGCTTCATAATGACCCTTGAGGTGGCGACACGTGATTGGCTAGAAAAGCTTATAGATAGGCCATGGGTGGATTTGAACTAATGTATTCCAATTTAGTTTAGCTTGTGATTTCAAATCCATGGCTATAAATACCATTCCTCCTTCCATTTACTCTTCCAACTTTCTTCCTTGCTACAACCTAGACAACAAGGTGGGAGGGTTTTGTTAAGAGAGAAAGGATTAAGATCTACTTTCTCATCCAGCCAAGTTAAAAGGTAAGTACACTATGAACTATCTATGATGTTTAGCACACTCATGAATCATGTCTATGTGGTCCCTCATGTTATGTTTCAAGCAAGTTTCATGTTCTCAAGCAAGTTACGGGACCGAGGTTTAGTAGTGCTACGCACAGAGGTTCTTACCCCTACAAGTTAGTAGAACCCATCATGTCCCCTTATGTTATACGTTCATGTTTCAAGTTCATGTCATGTCATGTTTAAATATGTCTGATGGTTCTCTTATACTTACTGAGATTTGAGTAATCTCACCCTTTAAATTCCCCCCCCCTCCTCGAGTGATCATGAATGATGAGATCGGGTTGTGGACGTGTTGCATGGTGGTTCGTTAAAAGGAATTTGCAAGAATTTAGAATATTATTTTCTCTCTTTTGTTTTAGAAAGATTTCTCAATATTGAACTCTTATGTTATATGTATACTATGGCTTTATCGTATGTCTTTAAAGCTTATTCAAGTTTATAAAAGTCTTGCTTTTCTGCACTAAACCTTGGAGTTCATATAAATATTATTAATATTAAGCATGTTATTAAGTTCTGAGTGTTACACTAGTCTTGAAAGAATGGGGGGTGTTGCTAAGAAGGTCTTCAGTTCTTGGAAAGCGGCTTCGCACTCTTTCGTCCATTGGAATTCAACTGTCTTTTTTAGGCATTGGAAGAATGGCTTTTCTCGATCTGTCGATTTTGGGAGGAAACGGGATAAAGCTGTTATCCGGCCTGTTAGCAGTTGGACCTCTTTTATGCTGGCGGGGCTACGCATCATGAGGATGGCTTCACATTTATTGGGGTTAGCCTCAATTCCCCAACTGGTTAACACGAAGCCCAGAAAATTATTGGCTTGCACCCCGAAGGAGCATTTATCAAGGTTAAGCCTCATGTTGTGTTGCACAAGTTGGATAAAAATTTTGACTAGGTCCGAGTACTGGTCCTATTTTCTTGAAGTCTTTGCCACCATGTCATCTACATAGACCTCGATATTCCAGCTGATCTTCTTGGCGAATACTTTGTTCATCAGCCGCTAATATGTCGCACTCGCATTCATCAATCCAAATAGCATGACCCGATAACAAAAATTGGAATTCTCTGTGATGAACTTCATTTTCTCTTCATCTTTAGGGTACATCTGGATCTGGTTATAACTGGAGCAAGCATCCATAAAGCTCAAGTACCTATATCTAGAGGCTGCATCTACAAGCCGGTCAATGTTAGGTAGTAGGTATGAATCCTTTGGGCATACCCTATTCAGCTCGGTGAAGTCAACGTATATTCTCCATTTACTTGAGGATTTTTTTTTCCATGACCATGTTAGCAAGCCACGTTGTGTATGGGACTTCTCTGATGAACCCAACTTTTAGGAGTTTTGTCGTTTCTTCAGCAGTGCACCCCGTCTTTCTTCTCCCAGTCTTATTTTCTTAGGGCAACAAGTCTGGCCTCTGGATTTAGTGCCAGCCTGTGGCATATGATGAGTGGATCTATCCCGAGTATGTTGGCGGGCGTTTAAGCAAAAAGGTCAATGTTCTACCAGAGTAGGCTGATGATCCTCTCTCTTAGTTCACCTGGCAATGTAGAACTAATACGAATGACTTATTTTGAGCGAGGACCCAGGTTTACAGGATGAAGTTCTTCCATAGACTAGGGATACCTATCCTAGAGTTTGTTTCGTGGGTCCAATTCAACCACATACACACGGTGATATCGGCTCTAGTTGTTGACGCCTACTGCTTGGCTACTCCTATTGGGGGCTTCATTTCTCTTATCGCCCTTGCTAGGCTCGGGACTCTGTGCTTTAAGGCTATCATGGTAGCACTGTCGAACCTCCTTTTGGTCGGCATAAATGACCCCGACCCTGGTGTCTGACACCTGAAACTTTATGGCCAGGAGAGGGGTGGATACTATTGCACCTAAGATGTTGAGAGAGGGTCGATTGAGAAGTGCATTATATGGTGTCTAGCAATCCACGACCAGGTACCAAATGGTAATTGTTTTGACAAGGGGGGTCCCAAATGAAGTTAGCAGATCAATGTAACCTCTGACGCCTATCTACTCTCTAGAAAAGCCAATCAGGTTCTCGTGGAATGGCCTCAACTCTTTTTTGAGAATACCCATCTTTCTTAGAGTTGGCAAGTATAATAGGTCGGCCAAGTTGCCTTGGTCCACAAGGACTTTCTTTACTAAAAAGCTTGCGACAATAACCGAGATTACCATGGGATCATTGAGGTTTTGATCAAAGCCTTTGAAGTCCTTGTTCATGAAGCAGATCATGGGGTGTCGGACCATTCTTCTAGGCTTCTTCTCAGTATTGTCTATAGACATTACCGTGTGGAGGTGTCATTCTTGCGTCGAGCTCGACTCTCTACCCGTAAAACCTCCATAAATTGTGTCAATGACCCCAACTATTTGATTGGTTAGGGGTGGGCTGGCGTGAGTAGGGGCGTGGGTGGTTGGGGGGTGGTAGGTGTCATTTGGCTCTTGAGTAGGGGCGCTTCTAGTTCGCACCATGGTAAGGTGATGGGGTTGGCTTGAAAGGCTTTAGTGAGATTATGGGGTAGGTAAATTTTACAGAGCCCCCTAGTGGGCGCTAGATGTTCCGTCCTGGCCAAAGGGAGCAGTCAGAGATGGGATCGCAATGGCAAGAAGCGAGCTCTAGCAAATGGTCCTTTTGGGGGTGGCTGGCACCTGTAAGCACTCTGACGTTAGAGTGAGTAAGAGAGTAAAGAAATGGCAATGTATCAGTAAGTCAAAGGGCAAAACATATCTTGCCTCTCAAAAGAGCTGGTTGATATAGGAGGAGGAGATGTCCTCCTACATGCATGGATTATGCGTTTGCAGGTGATGGAACTGAGTATCCGACGCTGGTAGAGGTTCCCAAGTGGTAGCATGGTATCGACGAGACCCTCATTAATGAGAATAGGATCTGGGACAAGCATGCGGATAACCAGTAGAGGCTGCAATGATGTTGTTGCAGGCTGCGCAGGATAGGGCCATGAGGGACGAGCCAAATTGGGTCATGAGGGATGGGTCAGATGTGGCCATGAGGGATGGGCCAAACTGGGTCGAGAGGGAAGGGCCAGATTGGGCCCAGACGATCCAACTGCCAATTATTGAGCCTTGTTATGCAATGGAACGAATTGGATGCCATCACACTTAATGTGCCAGTAAGGAAAAAAATTCGTAATATATTTTTATACCATTCAATGTGTTATTATTAATTTAAAAATAACCAAGTGTGTTATTTTCTATCAAATTTAGTTCAAGTGGCTAAATACATTTACTTGGGTTGGAAATTTTTAGTAGCACTTAATAGGATCTAGAACACAAATTAATTTAATGTTAGGTTTAATTTATAAGAGACTCATTCTTAGCCAATAAGTGAGGGGAAAAAAAGAAAAAAAAAACAAAGCCCAAATAAAGCCCACCCAACTCGAAATCGAATAATAAAAAAAGAAAAAAAAACCTTAATACACCTTTTTCCCCCTCAAACCTCATGCCTCCCTCTGTCCCTCACACATATCTCACTTTTTTTTTTCTCTCTCAACCCACACATCACCTCTCCCCTAGAAGAAGAAAAAGAATAAGGTAACTATACTTTTAATTAATTTTTCCTAAATCAGCCTTTAATAAGATGTGTATTTTACATACAATATATACATAGATGTGGTTGAATACATATAACTGGTTCAATTTTATATCAATTGGGTATTATAGGCATACAATTTTGATAGATTTAATGGAATAACAATGATGTCCAGATTCGACAATTTTTTACCCTTATTTTAAAAATTCGTCACAGATTGTATATCTTGAATTTTGGGGAGATTCAAATTGTAAAATGACCCCCTGTGTGTTGTCTATCATCTAGACTTGGAATGACATCATTCGGAGGCTTGAAAAGTTTTTATGACATTTTTCATATACATGGGCAGATTTACACGAGAATAGTGTTTTGGAGGATAGAAAAATATTTTGGTAACCTAAACATTATTTTCATGAACTCATTTTTAAATATGATGAACCTATAAGAGTTTTCTACACCCTGTGTAAACTTTATAATGTTACGACATCATTTCCTATTTCAAAATGATTTTTGAAATATTTTATTGCGTGCTGCCAGAAAAAACAATTGTTTGTGGATTTGGAAAATATTCTAAGAGTCCTGTAATCTATATCTCAATGTGAATTTAATTTAGAATGTATCCCTATGAGTTATTTAGCCACCGAATTAAATTCACATGATTTTGTACTAAGAATTTCAATTTATGCTTGCCTTTGTAAGGGCTAACAATTTGTATTCGTAAATTGTAGTGTTTCACTAGTAGGTCCCTATTGTAAATGTTTTCTTTATATCTTTGCACTTAATACTATTTATACATGTAGTGTTATAATAAATTAACTTAAGGAAATATAGTAGTGAACTGGAGTCATGTTTAGAAGGTAAGGATTATTGAAATTTTTGAAATGAATGATAATGAACTAGGATTTTTTGGCACATTGAGGTCGTGGGAAACTAAGACTCCTCCACTTGCAAATCCAAGAAGTAAACTTTAATGACTTCAGGTAAGTAAACTCTCTCTAGTTTTCATCCCATGTTGAATGGTTAATGTGGAGACATTGTGCTTTGTGGTTGGTTTGCAGATATTTAATGCTAAATCTTTTCGTTACTTTCTTTCATTTCCTTACATACAATGAAAATGATTAAGAATGTATATATATCATGTCATTGCATCAATGAGCATGCATCAGAATCAATTTGAGAAAGTTAAATGTTTTCAAATGAAAGGTGTGTGAAGTTGCAAATTTTCTTTCAAAGATATGTAACTCAAATTTTAAAGGAAATGAGTGAATGTCTATGCCATGAATGATGTGAGTGGGAAATGGGGCGTGGGGGACCAACGCACCCGACCTATGAAGTAATGTGAATGTGAAAGTTGAAAGTGGAAAGAAATTTTTAACTACTTTGTGATACTACTGGTGGAATGAACCTAGTTCCAAATAAGAATTGCCTATTGCATTCTGATTGGCTAGACGACACACCCTGTGAGCTCACGATAGTAATGAAATGTTTTGAGAAGTTAAAGTAAGTGGGGATACATTTTTTCCCAAATTTATTCAAACTTTGCATGTCACAAGCATGCATCATGTGCTTGGAGTTTACTTGTTGAGCTTTAGCTCACCCCTTTATTTTCCCCACGTTTCAAGTGATGAGAGCTAGATGAATTGAGGAAATTGTTTGGAGGCAGACTCACCCAATAACCCATAGCATAGGGTTTTAATTTTGGACTCGTGGTTTGAGACACTTGTTCATTATTCATTTATTTACCCATTCCTTTAATTATTTAATTTTGAAATTTCGAATAAGACATTTTTGGTTTAGTTGGACTCAAATCTTCCATTTGGACTGAGTTATTTACTTAGTTCGTTAATATTTCTATTGTTATGGATGCGATTTCCCTCTACAGGTTGGCTAAGTCCAATTTACAGGGGAGACTCTGTCGAAACTTCTATAGAATTTTATAAAAAAAATATAATAAATATATATATGTGTATGGTAAATATAGAAAGTAAAAAGAGATAAGTTAAAAATGAATTTATTTTATCTTCGCATTTAAAGTGAAGTGAAAGTTAACACATCTAGGTTTAGGACTTCTAAACTTGGGGTGTTATAAAAGTAGTGGAAGCAATATTAGTGTAGCTCCCTCCATCTATAATCACTCCACACACATTTTCATTGATTGTACACCTGGTATGGAAGATGTTCTCACGTTGCTCATCATCTATCTTTGCTTGTAAATTAAAGGAACGTCGAATCACAAGCAGTTCCCCCTCATCAACATGTAAACTATCTTCATCCAGACACTCATCTTTTTCCTCCATTGCTGCCTCATCTTCACTCTCTACCTCCCCTTATGATTCCCAAAGAACCATCACTCTTTTATTTGGACATTCGAAAGCAATATGTCCATGGCCAAGGCATTTAAAACATTTGATGTCTTGACTCCTCTTTGGAGGATTAAGATCACCCACTTTCTCCATATCTTTACTCATACCTACTGGTTATTTGTTAGAGTCCTTTCTTTCCACTTGTTTTACATCTTTCAAGAACACAAAAGGTTGTAGCTCTACCATGTTGGCAATTTATCTATTTAAACCCCCTAAAAACCTAGCAATGGTCTTCTCTTGAGGTTCTTGTAACTCACATCTCATCATTAACACCTCAAATTCTTTGACATAATCCTCAACACACATGCCACCTTGCCTAAGACTTTGCAATCTAATATATAATTCCTTCCTATAATATTCGAGAACAAAATGTTTTTTCATTAGACATTTCATAACCCTACAACTCCTAATATCCTCTTCTCCATCTCTCTTGCGTTGTGCTTTTAAGTTCTCCCACCATAAATTAGCATAATTTGTAAATTCAAGAGCTACACATTTGCATTTTCTTACCTCATAATACTCTTGACATTCAAATACTTTCTCCACTCATTGCACCCACTCCAAGTACTCTTCCAGTGAGTTATTTCCCGTAAATGGTAGAATCTTCATCTTGATGTTGTTTTTGATATTTTACTCTTAGTAATAAAATGGTTTTGATAATAACTATATGAAAATCAGTCTCTACTATATGGATTATATGAATATATGAATTTTGAAGGTATGAAAACCTATAAAAGAAATATTGAGTATGGTTGAGAGAGGCTTGTTTCAAAATATTCTTTTGATAATCTCAACTTGCTTTCAAAAAGATCAAAATGAGGATTTGTTAAGTTTTTAATGTTTTCAAAAGGATAGTCGACTATGTGGTTTAATGCTGTTGACTATGCCTAAAAATAGTCGACTATACTGGTTTGATCTGTCGACTATTTAAGGCATCTGTCGACTATTTTTGGATCTGTCAATTATCATATAAGGATAGTCGACTATGGCTTTTCATCTGTCGACTATTTTTGTTCTTAGAATTTAAAATCCTCTTCATATTTTTACATCTGTCGACTATGCTTATGTATCTGTCGACTATGGGATTTTTATGTTAGAAATAATCGACTATCATATTCTATCTGTCGACTATGCTTAGCTTTATTTGATGAAATAATCGACTAACCTATTTTCTCTGTCGACTATATGTTTCACAGAAACTTATAACGGCTAGTTTTTAGCGCATTAAATGCTCGCCCAACCACCCACAACGGTCCAAATTTTGAACTTTCCCACCATCAACTATAAATAGGTGGTTGAAGACGCATTGAAGGCTGTTGGAAAACATTGAATATCTTGAACTACTGTGCCTTCACTGTTACATCGAGCTTTCAACTTTTTCTCTCTGTATTTCCATTTAAGAGGCTTTGATATCTTACTGTTCGATTCTTTTAGGCCTCGATCATTCATTTAAAGAGAGAGCTTGTAACTAAGAATTGTACTCTTAGAATCTCTACTTCAATTTCTGTATTTTTCCTAGCAGTAGCTAGAGGGCCCATTAAATTGGGAGGTTGTACACTACCTAGTCAAGGACTAGAGGACCTGCTCGTATTGAGTAGGGGGTTTGATAGTGAAAGTGGTTTTAAAAATCCTTAGTGGATAGCTAAGGTAGTGGACTAAGCTTGGAAGGCTGAACCACTATAAATCTGTGTCTTCACTGCTCTTCATCTTTTCTCTTTTACGTTTGCATCTTTGCTCTATTGTCTTTGTTTATTCATTGATAAGCTTTCATTTTTTTTATTCTTCATCATACGAAAGTATTTTTGCTTCTCAAAATAATTTTTTTTTTAATTATACCAGTTCACCCCCCCTCTTGGTGTGGGCCATATCAGTTCAATTCTATCAATTGGTATCAGAGCCAAGTTCCCTTGTTTTTTATCGGTTTAACAACCTAGGGAAAAAGATCTTATTATATGGCTCATTTTGCCTCATCATCTCAATTCGAGGGTCTAAGCACCACTCGTCCCCCATTCTTTGATGGAACTAACTATAATTACTGGAAAATAAGAATGCAAATTTATTTAATGCAGGATTCAAGCTTAATGCAAGCTGTTCATAAGGACATCAAGTTAGCTGACATGGAGAAAATTGAGACCTGGACACCAGAAGAAAGAAGAAATATGGTGATAAATGCTAAAGCCATGAATACTCTTATATGTGCACTGAGCTCAGAGGAATTCAACAGAGTGTCAACGTGCAAAACAGCTAAGGAAATTTGGGACAAGTTAAAGGTAACACATGAAGGAACCAATTAGGTAAAAGAAACAAAAATCAATCTTCTTGTCCATGATTATGAGTTATTTTCTATGAAGGAAGACGAATCTATAAAGGATATGTACACTAGATTCAATGACATTGTTACTACTTTAGAAGCCTTAGGTAAAACATTTACAAATGGAGAAAGAGTTAGAAAAATTTTAAGAAGTTTACCTAGATCATGGGAATCCAAAGTCATTGCCATAACAGAAGCTAAGGACTTAGATACACTTCCATTTGACAACTTGCTAGGTTCTTTAATGACACATGAAATAATGATGAAAAGAAATGAAGTTGATGATTCCAAGAAAAACAAAAATGTAGCATTTAAAATTGAAGATGATGATTTTGTACTGTTAGCTAGGAAATTTATGAAGAAAGGTAGGTTTAATCAAAGGAGAACATTTCGGAAAGAAAAAGATCAAAAAGAGTCTAATCTATCTAATGAGCTTCGATGTTTTGAATGTAAGAAGCTAGGTCACATTAGAAGTGATTGCCCTCAACTGAAAAAGATGGATCGCAAGGAAAGAAAAATGAAGAAGAAGGCTCTAGCTGCATGGGGTGAAGAAGAGCTCTCATCAAGTGATGAATCACAAGATGAAGAAGTTGCCAACATTTGTGTTATGGCTAATATTGAAGACAAGGTAAACTCTCAGCATCTTAATTCAATTTCTGAATTTACATTTGAAGAACTTCATGATGCATTCAATCAGTTGCTAGGTGAATGTGAGCATATGAATGAGAAAAATAGTGTCTTAAAAAGAGAATTAAATTCTTTAGAAAATGAGGTAAATGATCTGAAAAACAAAATAGGAATGTTGGAAAATGAAAGAGACAATCTAAGTACTGAAAAGGAAAATCTCTTGAAAGAAAACAAAGACATGAAGGAATTTTTAGAAAAATTAGTTGAAGGTAAAAATAAACTAGAAATGATACTGGGAGCTCGAAGAAATTTTGGAAATAAACAAGGAATTGGATTTGACCCATTCCAAGCAAGCTCCAGTAAAACAATGTTTGTTAAAGCATCAAACCAAAATTTTATTCAAAGAAAATCATCTTTCAAACCAAAGTTTTCAAAAAGAGGTATTACCTGTCACTATTGTGGAAAAGATGGTCACTCAGTCAACAAATGCTTCATACGAAATTTTCCTCAAAAATTCAAACAAGTTTGGGTTCCTAAGGATGTAGTATCTTCTAACATGAATGGACCCAAGATGATGTGGGTACCAAAGGGAACAACGTGAATAATTTCTTGTGTAGGCTGCATTGGTTTCAAATGATTCAAGGAGCAAGTGGTTCCTTGATAGTGGGTGCTCAAGGCACATGATAGGAGATCAAGATCTTCTCAACAACATCGTTTTCAAGGAAGGAGGTAAGGTTTTCTATGGTGACAACTCTCAAGGTAAGATCATAGGTATGGGCTCTATTTCTTTTGAAAACATTACATTAGAAAATGTATTTCTTGTTGATGGTCTTAAACATAATTTGATTAGTATTAGTCAACTGTGTGATTTAAGTTATGAAGTTTGTTTTAATGCTAATTCTTGTAAAGTTGTATGCTCCAAGACAAGAGAAATAAAATTAAAAGGAAATAGAATAGGAAACATCTATCTCACATTTCTAGAATCACCAAAAATGGAGAACTGTTTAGTTGCAAATTCATCTCAAAATTCCTGGTTATGGCATAGTAGGTTAGGGCATGCTAGTATGAACCTAATAAACAAGTTAGTAAAACATGATCTTGTTGTTGGATTGCCTAAGCTTAAATTTGAAAGAGATCACATTTGTGGCACTTGCATGAAAGGCAAGCAAATCAGTATTTCATTCAAACCAATAAATGAAGTATCAACATCTAGACCTCTAACACTACTTCACTTAGACTTGTTTGGTCAAATGAGAACTCTAAGCTTAGGAGGTAAACAATATGTTTTGGTAATAGTAGATGATTATTCTAGATTCACATGGGTTATCTTTCTTGCATCCAAAAATGAAACCTTTAAGTCATTTGAAATATTTAGTAAAAGAATTCAAAGAGAAAAAGGCTTTTGTATTTAAAAAATAAGAAGTGATCATGGAGGAGAATTTGAAAATGAATCTTTCAAACTGTTTTGTGAAGAAAATGGAATAGATCATAACTTCTCTTGTGTTAGGACTCCCCAACAAAATGGTGTAGTAGAAAGAAAGAATAGATCCTTACAAGAAATGGCTAGAACAATGCTTTGTGATAAAAATCTTTCTAAATACTTTTGGGCAAAAGCTATGCATACTGCCTGCCATATTTTAAATAGAGTTTCAATGAGGCCATTATTGAAAAAGACTCCATATGAATTATTTAAAGGAAGAAAGCCTAACATAAGTCATTTCCATGTTTTTGGTAGTACTTGCTATATTTTCAATAATGGAAAAGAATCACTAGGTAAGTTTGATGCTAAAAGTGATGAAAGTATATTTCTAGGATATTCATCTCAAAGTAAAGGTTATAGGGTATTCAACAAAAGAACCTTAGTAGTAGAGGAAACAATTCAAGTAATAGTTGATGACATAAGCATTGGGGTTCCAAAACCTAGAGAAGATAGTGAAAATGATGTAACCCAAAATTTTGAAAGGTTTTCAATAAGACAAAATGAATCTAATACTCAAGAAAATGATCCGTTTGAAGGAGAACAAGAGCATCAAGTAGAAAGAGAACCAACATTTCCAAGAGAAAGGAAATATGTCAAAAAGAATGAAATCATAGGAGATCCATCCAAAGGCATTAGAACTAGATCTTCCATTAGAAATGAATGCCAATATGCTGCCTTCCTATCTCAAGTTGAACCTAAAAATATCAAAGAAGCTTTAGAAGATGAAAATTGGATTATAGCCATGCAAGAAGAATTAAATCAATTTGAAAGAAATGGAGTTTGGAAATTAGTGCCAAGACTAAAAGATTATCCTATTATAGGCACAAAATAGGTATTTAGAAATAAGATGGATGAAAATGGAGTTGTAACTAGAAACAAAGCAAGGCTAGTGGCTCAAGGTTATAGCCAAGAAGAAGGTATTGACGATAATGAAACCTATGCCCCATGTTGCTAGGTTAGAAGCAATAAGAATGTTGTTAGCATTTGCTTGTTACAAAAATTTCAAGTTATATCAAATGGATGTTAAGAGTGCTTTCTTAAATGGGTATATTAATGAAGAAGTCTATGTAGAACAACCCCCTGGTTTTGAAAATCACAA
The DNA here is from genome assembly GCF_014633365.1 of Diospyros lotus. Lineage (NCBI taxonomy): Eukaryota > Viridiplantae > Streptophyta > Magnoliopsida > Ericales > Ebenaceae > Diospyros > Diospyros lotus. The sequence goes on from NC_068344.1 coordinate 15,355,544, forward strand.
GTATGAAGATCATGTGTTCAAGTTGTCCAAAGCTTTATATGGTCTAAAACAAGCCCCTAGAGTATGGTATGAGAGACTTAGTAAGTTTCTCTTAGAAAAAAGATTTAAAAGAGGCCAAATAGATACAACCTTATTCATAAGAAGCCATGATAAGGACATTTTATTAGTTTAAATATATGTAGATGACATCATCTTTGGATCTACAAATAAATCTCTATGTGATCAATTTGCAAATCTTATGCAAGGAGAACTTGAGATGAGTATGATGGGTGAACTTAAGTACTTTCTAGGATTGCAAATAAAACAAAAAGAAGAAGGTATATATATTTCTCAACAAAAATACATAAGAGATCTTCTCAAGAGGTTTGATGTTCAAGATTGTAAACCTATGGCTACACCTATGAGTAGTTCTCAAAGCCTAGATAAAGATGAATTAGGGAAGGGTGTAGATAACAAGCTTTATAGAAGTATGATTGGCTCTTTGCTTTATTTAACAGCTAGTAGACCTGATATTATGTTTAGTGTGTGCTTATGTGCTAGGTTTCAATCTAATCCCAAAGAATCTCACTTGAAAGCAGTTAAAAGAATCTTGAGATACCTAAAAGGAACTACAAATCTAGAACTATTTTATGCAAAATCAAATATTTTTGATCTAATAGCATACATTGATGCAGATTATGATGGATTTAAAATAGATAGAAAAAGTACAAGTGGTTCATGTCAATTCTTAGGAAATTGTTTGGTATCTTGGTCAAGTAGAAAGCAAAATACAGTGGCTCTATCATCTACTGAGGCTGAGTATGTAGCAGCTGGAAATTGTTGTGCTCAAATATTGTTGATGAAATACCAAGTAGAAGACTATGGCATAAGACTTCAAAACATCCCAATAAAATGTGACAATACTAGTGCTATAGCTTTAACAAAAAATCCAGTGTTTCATGCAAGAACTAAACATATAGAAGTAAAACATCACTTCATTAGAGACCATTACTACACCATTCCGAATTAAAACTTGGGAAAACAAGTCCCCACTGATATGAAACAACTTTAGGGAGGATTCAATGATGATATTTAATTGAATCGTTTTAAAGAAATCATGCATGAACTGATATAAACTCACTGTATACGCATATATATATATGATGTATCTGAAACTGAAACTACTACAACTTGATAACTAGAGCAATCAATCTGGAATAACTGAGATCGAAGGCTAATATACTCTCGTAAGAAAGGATTACAAGGAGAAGAAACTTGCCTTATGCTAACTCTGATCGAATCAAACGCTTCTGACGAGGATCACTATTGCAACTTGAACTCTCTGTATAGCTTCTTGGCTTTTGTTCTTCAATGCGGCATGAGAAAAACTATGGCTATGGTCATATATATATATATATATATAGGCAGCCCTAAGCCCATCTCGAACTTCTATTATAACTTGGAGTCTTTAAACCAAAACCATCTCACGTATGGACTCCTACTTCCTTAATAACTTTAATTAATTAAATAATTAAATTCTAATAACAAATTCTTAAATGACCCTCGTATCTTTGCATTTAATTTCCACACTAATTATTATGGCATGTTGAAGTCTAAGTTTTAGTGTATATCTCATATTTTGTATGTGCTGTTGGAAGCATCAAAAGGGTTGAATAATATTATTTTTTTTGGAAATGTGGGTGATTTTGATGATTATTTATTAAAGTTAATTTCTGAAATTTTTTGGCTTAGAAGTCCAACAAAAAAAAAAGTGAAGGATGGAAGCTAGCATCAACTAGGCCAGCAGGTGGCCATCAGGGGGTTGTAGTAGGTGGCAAACGAGGCCCAGTGCGTCGGCACAGGCAGCAGGCATGTGCATGAGCGTGTGGTCGCGAGCAGCATGCGCTCCTAGCTCACTTTGCCAGCACCTTGCTGGGCCCTATGAGGGCCTCAGGCGAGCCAGCAAGCCCCGCCGGTCAATTTTTTTTAAGATTTCTGGAAATTTGAAATTTTGGGGCATTCCTGAATTAATTTTGGGTCCTGGATGAATTTTCAAAATAAAGGGATTTTTTTAGCATTTTTGGAGATAAATGTCAAATTTTTGAAAAATTAAAATTTATGAGTTTTTCCTTGAAATTGGGAAAATCAATGGGTTGTTTGGAATTTTGAATTATATGGAGCCCGATGGAATTTTTGGAAAGAAGAAGAATTAAAGTATTTAAAAAGGATTTGGGTAATTTAAATGGGAATTAATTCGAAGAATGTGGAATTTGTTAAACCCAATTTGCTAGTCGATTCTGGGATTGAGGGAAGGGAAGGACGGAGCCTAGTTCCCACCTAGGGCATTTCGTGTTGAAACATAGTTCGCCCTTCACAAATGATCGAGCATGTGAGCAGTTTGGATGATTGTTCATGAGTGGCACCCGTAAGTGGGAGCGGGAGTCACAATTCTTATCACTCTTCCTTCTTCTATCCTAGAGTATAGTGAATCAAAATTGGTATTTTCTTGTTTGTGAAAAATTTTCTTATCAAACTAGGGGTGCTAGTATTTTTTTTGTATTTTGGGCACAACATATTAGTATCAGAGCATAGGTTCCGAGCATAGTCGGAGAAGACATATTAGTATCAGAGCATAGGGCTTTAATTGGAACAAGCTCAAATTATGGGTCTCCAACAAAAGGTAAGAAGTGATGATGGAATAACTTACTCATTTGACTCAAGCATTTGAGAGGATGGGAGTTTAACAACAACCACAACAATAGAGCATTCTTCAAGCACCAAGAAGGGCCATCCATGAAGATGAGGGTGAAGGAGATGAAACCAGAGATGAAGACAGCGTGGTTGAACAACCATGGCAGAGGCAGCGAAGAGATCCAGAAAACTGATAGAATTGAACTGATATGGCTCACACTAAGAGGGGGGTGAATTGGTATAATTAAAAAAAAATTCTTTTGAGAAGCAAAAATACTTTCGTATGGTGAAGAATAAAAAAAATGAAAACTTATCAATGAATAAACAAAGACAATAGAGCAAAGATGCAAACGTAAAAGAGAAAAGATGAAGAGCAGTGAAGACACAGATTTATAGTGGTTCAGCCTTCCAAACTTAGTCCACTACCGTAGCTATCCACTAAGGATTTTTAAAACCACTTTCACTATCAAACCCCCTACTCAATACGAGCAGATCCTCTAGTCCTTGACTAGGCAGTGTACAACCTCCCAATTTAATGGGTCCTCTAGCTACTACTAGGAAAAATATAGAAATTGAAGTAGAGATTCTAAGAGTACAACTCTTAGTTACAAGCTCTCTCTTTAAATGAATGATCGAGGCCTAAAAAAATAGAACAGTAAGATATCAAAGCCTCTTAAATGGAAATACAGAGAGAAAAAATTGAAAGCTCGATGTAACAGTGAAGGCACGGTACTTCAAGATATTCAATGTTTTCCAACAGCCTTCAATGTGTCTTCAACCATCTATTTATAGTTGATGGTGGGTAAGTTCAAAATTTGGACCGTTGTGGGTGGTTGGGCGAGCATTTAATGAGCCAAAAACTAGCTGTTATAAGTTTCTGTGAAACACATAGTCGACGGAGAAAATAGGTTAGTCGACTATTTCATCAAATAAAGCTAAGCATAGTCGATAGATAGAATATGATAGTCGACTATTTCTAACACAAAAATCCCATAGTCGACAGATACATAAGCATAGTCGACAGATGTAAAAATATGAAGAGGATTTTAAATTCTAAGAACAAAAATAGTCGACAGATGAAAAGTCATAGTCGACTATCCTTATATGATAGTCGACAGATCCAAAAATAGTCGACAGATCAAACCAGCATAGTCGACTATCCTTATAACATAGTCGACAGATCAAACCAGCATAGTCGACTATCCTTATAACATAGTCGACTATCATTTTGAAAACATTAAAAACTTAACAAATCCTCATTTTGATCTTTTTGAAAGCAAGTTGAGATTATCAAAAGAATATTTTGAAACAAGCCTCTCTCAACCATACTCAATATTTCTTTTATAGGTTTTCATACCTTGCTTCAAAATTCATATATTCATATAATCCATATAGTAGAGATTGATTTTCATATAGTTATTATCAAAACCATTTTATTACTAAGATTAAATATCAATCTCCCCCTTTTTGATGATGACAAAACAATTATGAAAATTATGAAAATCAATTCACTCATTTTATCTCCCCCTTTTTGTCAATATCAAATAAAATGAATACTCCCCCTTTTTGAAACATACTGAGGCTCCCCCTAAAACCAAGCTGCACATAGATAATTCAACTAAACCATTCAGCCAGATTGAAACATACATTAATAAGAGTAAAATGTCAATATTAAAACATTCATTCATAAAGTGATGTTTGAGTTCAACAAACCATATAACAAAAACAACTGGTAAATCTGCCAAAATAAGCATACATAAGGCAAAAGTAAAGTGGAATGTATGATGAGGGCATCATCTAAACATCTGGAAAGATGGATGAAGGAGAAGACTGGGCTGATGAAGGAGAGGCAACTGATGGAATGGATGGAGATGCAGCAGGTGGAGGAAACTAAGAGGATAGCATCTGAATAAGGTGCCCCATCTGAGAAGATAAATCTTCTTGCTGCTGATGAAGACTCTGTAGATCTAACCTGACTTCTTCTCTGAATTCTTGCAGACTGGCTTCAACTCTTGATATGTCTAATTTTAGATCTGTCATACCTTGAACCACTAAGTCTTCATGAGATGAAGATGGTCCTTCTGATCTTCTCTTTTTTCTAGGGTTTTCAGGTTTGTCTGCTTTAACCCATTCCCCATCCTTATTTGCATAACCAATTCTAATGGGTGTCTTGTCATTTATGTGTTGAGAGAGACTGAGATATACTTTTCTAGCACTGTCCATGTTCCCAACCAGACTATCCAGTAAAACACTGACTGCCATACCATAGGGAATCGACATAGTTTTGGTTGAAAAGGAGTCTATCATCAGATTTATCATTAGTAAACATAGATTTGGCCTTCTCTTAGCCTTAATGCATTGGAGTAGCCACAAGTCAAGTCTCGTAACAAGAGAGAAACTTCCATTTCTAGGGTAGATCATCTGACAACAAATAAGATGAAGAATCCTAGTGTTTAAGTCCATACTTGATGTGTCAGTGATTTTAGTTGTAAGAGAGTCATCTCCTATGACTTCTTTACTGGCCTGAACAAAATCTTGAGTCCAGGAGGTATAATCCTCTCCATCTAAAGGAATTTTAAACTGATCATGGATTAACGTCAAGGTGATTTCCATATGAGAGTCCCCAATGTTGGTCTTAAACTTTTTATCCGACTTTCTCTTGTGATAGGTATTGTCAGCATTGGAATAAAAAGCCCTAACCGCATCTTCATATATGCATCTATGAATTGTCAAAAAATCCCACCAACCAAAGTCTTTAAACGTTTAAATGTATGGAAAACCAATGGTTTCTAGAAATGATAAGTCCAAATAGCGACCGTCAAGGATTTCTCGGGACTCAAAATGAATGGAGTACCTTTCTTGTTGTCCCTCAAAATTGAAAAGTTGAAGTTGAGACCTCGGTTGATATGGAGGACGGCTTGAAGAACCCGATACCTTCTCTTTTCCTTTTCCTTTGCCCTTATCTGAGTTCTTGGTACGAGCCATTGAGAAGAAAAATCAACTCGAGAGAGAGAGAGAGCAAGAGAGGTCTCGGAATATGGCCGAGAAAATGATTACCGGATATAGCCAAGTAAAAGCGGGTGATTTTGAGAGCAATGGCACTTTAGAGAGAGAGATAGACGATCGGAAATGCCAAGAAGAGAAGGAGTTCGCCACTTACAAAGAGAGAAAGAGAGAGAAAAATGGCCACAAGGGAGAAGTTAGGGTTTAAAAAAAAATCGATAGTCGCCCAATCTTTAAATAGACAGCCCCCAATAGTCGACAGACTCGAGGGGCATAGTCGACTATTATAAAGAAAATCGGAGGAATAGTCGACAGACACAATGTTGCTGTCGACTATGTTTGATTTAGAAAATGGACATAGTCGACTAGAGTCTTAGAAGCTGTCGACAGATAAATGATTCTGTCGACTATCCTTGTAAATATTTAACTCTTTAGTCGAAAAAGATAAGAATTCTGTCGATTATACTTGAAAAGGAAAAATTTGATTATCATAGATGAGCCCAATCATCACTTATAAATTTTGGCCCGAATGCATTCTGTCAATAAATTATTTCATTTATTTGACAGATTAAAAGTTTGGCCTTATCAATTATATAAAAAAATTCAAAAATTCAAATATCACATACTTACTCAAGTTATAATTAACCCCAGTTCACTCCTAAAATATTCAAACTTTTCTCTATCAAGAGGTTTTGTAAAGATATCTGCTACTTGATGATTTGTATCTATGAATTCAAGACTTATGTCTCCTTAGTGCTCCATATAAATCATGCTCAATGCTCATACCACAATGTATGCATGTAATCTCATAGATAAATGCTAATCATGTCATAATCAATTGCTAACATGATATATGATTTTGATCAGCTATATTGAGATACAAAGATTCTGTAATTTCTGAGTATGGGCATGGTATATTGGAGTTTATCATATCTTGGCATAAAAATTCAATATTTAAAGTATTGAATATTTATATTAAATTTAAGACTTGCATTAAGAATTTATTGGAAGCCATTCGGATGATTCAAGAGAGTCATTCGAATGCAAGGAAGGACATTCGAATATCCAGCGCAATACTGGGGGTACATTCGAATGAGGGATGAAGGTCATTCGAATGATATCTGATGATAATCGAGTAACAGCTAAAGCACAAAAGAGGCATTCGAATGAATTTGGCAAGATGCAAACATTTGAACGGGCATAATGGGACACATTTGAATGCAACAATAACCCATTCGAATGAGATGAATGGACTACTCCAGGGTCATTCGAATGATAGAAAACTCATTCGAATGTTATAACAAAGGCTATTCAAAACTTGAAGGACTCATTCGAATGACAAGAAAAGTCATTCAAATGATATGACACTTTTTGAGAACTTATTCGGATATCTCTCAAGACTCATTCGAATACTACTAGACTCATTCGAATGACAAAGGATTTGAATGTAATACCCCGAGAGCCCAGAGAAGTTAGAATATATCGAGGATAGTGTAAGAAAGGAAACAACACCAGCTGGATACCTTTTGGGCTGAATGTTGGCAAAAGAACTCCCAAGTTAAGCGTGCTTGACCTGGGGTAATCCAGGGATGGGTGACCCCCCTGGGAAGTTCGTGTAGGCCCATCAGGGTAAGTTGTTCCGGTTCTTCCTATCGCTCGATATGGGATGTTACAAATGGTATCAGAGCCGACCCTTGGCGAAAGCGGTCCGATGAGGGCGGGGAGTGGCGCCGGGGCTTGAGGGCCTGTACAAGGAGCGGCTTCTGGCAGGCTTCTAGGATGGCAGCCCCCAAGGGGAGAAGGTCTGGGACCAGTTGTAAGGTCGCATGACGAGGACGTCATGTGCTTAAGGGGGGAGAATGTAATACCCCGAGAGCCCAGAGAAGTTAGAATATATCGAGGATAGTGTAAGAAAGGAAACAACACCAGCTGGATACCTTTTGGGCTGAATGTTGGCAAAAGAACTCCCAAGTTAAGCGTGCTTGACCTGGGGTAATCCAGGGATGGGTGACCCCCCTGGGAAGTTCGTGTAGGCCCATCAGGGTAAGTTGTTCCGGTTCTTCCTATCGCTCGATATGGGATGTTACATTGAATGACTGGAAACTCAAATGAAACAAAGCTTAACGTTTGCCAGCATGTATATGAGCATAACATTGCATTATGCACACGAGGCGGCTTGTCTACGAGGATCCCACCAGTTTTAGTTATAGCTCAATATATGAGTTACTCGCCTAATCTCGACCAGGAGGCTATTGGCATATTGCCCATAGTATGTGCTTACAATTTTTATGGTTCCAAGATTCAGATCAGTCAGGTATGTATTATAGTTATGTGGGCCTATGGCCAAAGTTGCCTTACCTGCATTTTAGTTTACAGATTACGTGCATTGATACTTTATTCATGCATTGTTTAGTGGATATTATTTTCCTTAATATCAGCTCAGTTAGTATTTCCATTCAGTATCGATATTTCTCCATTCAGCTTTAGTTATTATTTCCAGCTTATTACTTGTTGAGCTTTGTAACTCACCTTGTACTCTTCACCATTCCAGGTCCTAGTGAGGGAGTACCAGATGTGGGCCTAGCAGCAGTGGTCAATAGTGTGTGTACGTGGAGCCGCTCAAAACAAAAGATGTATGGGAGTTTGTTAGTTATAGCGTCTTGTCAGTTTAGAATTAGTTTATATTTTAGTTGAGGAATTTTCCCTTCGGTAGTAGATTATGTTTCCTGATTATTTTGGACTCAGAGCTTTTATTTCAGTTGTTTGAGATGTTCATTTGAGTTATTTATGGTATCAGATTCCAATTATGTTGAGTTTTATTCAGTCTTTTCCCAGTAACACCTCTTCTTGGTAGTTCTAGGAGAGGGGGTGTTACAGTATTGGTATCAGTGCAATGTTTTGAGGAGTCTCCAATACACACATAGGATGTTGGGTAGAATTAAAACTTATGTTCGTCAGTTAGATAAGTTGGCCCAATTTATAGTATTCTAACCCTAAGTGATGATGCATGAAGATGAGTAATAGAGGTGGACGACCCTAGACTTGTAATCAGACTGCTTCTACGCCATATGAGGTTCTAATACCCACACCAGGCTCACCAGGGGAGTTTAGTAATGACTTGCGATAGGGTATGGCAGAGATGCAAGGCATGTTGGAGGATTGATGAAGCTAGTCGATACCCTAGTTACAAATCAGGCGAGGCAACCGCAAGTACCCCAAGAAGCAGGAGGCAGTGGAGGCGATCCGCTAATTACTCCAATAGTTCTAGTTGTAAGGGAAAATACCAAGAGCCAATTACTAAAGGATTTTATGGCCTTCAGACCAGTAGCGTTCCATGGAGGCACAGATGCAGTAGCGACAGAGAATTGGAAGTTATCGATAAAGAAGCATCTTCGATCTATTGGATGTTCAGACGACCGAAGGGTGCGACTTAGCACATTCATGTTTAGAGGCGACGCCGAAAGATGGTGGGAGATTGCCCGCCAGAGGTTTGGGAATTTAGAGCCCACATGGATCGAGTTTCAGCAAGTGTTCAATGATGCTTATTGCCCAGCGTGGGTCAAGGAGTAGAAAGTCTATGAGTTTGTTGAGTTGGTGCAAGGTACTAATACAGTGGCCCAGTACGAGTAAGAGTTTATAGCCTTATCTCGTTATGCCCCAGATTTAGTGTCACTGAAGCAAAGAAGGCTGCCAAGTTTCAGCAAGGATTGTGTGCGGATATCTGTCATGCCTTCGGAAGAGCTTTGAGAGTGGATTATGCCACGGTAGTCAAGCGAGCGTATGCTATCAAGCGGGATCGCAACGAGTGGAGAAGAACACAAGCAGATAAGAAGGGATTAGGTACATCTCAGGGTACATCGAATAACAAGAAGAGGAAGTGGACAGCTGGACAAGGAAATAAGATAGAGAATAATCCACAGTATGAGAGGAAGCACGAGGGACCGTGCCTAGCTAGAAAGAGAGTATGTTACAAGTGCGGATAAGAAGGGCATAGGAAGAAGGATTGCCCGAGGACTCAAGCAGCACTCCCTACACTAGAGGTGACTTGTTCCGATGGGGATAAAAAGGACACACAGCTAATCGGTGTACACAACCACCCCAGAATAGAGGCTAACAGGAAAATCAGAGGCCACCAGCAGTCAGGGGGCCAAGAGGAGCACCCATACCAGCACAGCCGGTAGCACAGCATCCACCGCCCATAGAGAGACAAGTGCAGGGTAAAGTTTACACCCTCACTACAATTGAGGCAGAGCAGGGCGACGAAACTATCCAATGTATTTTATCCCTATATGGTCATGATGTGCGTGCATTATTTGATACTGGTTCCACACATTCTTTTATTGCACTACACACAATATGTTATGTTCCCCATTCTCAGATTTCTTTACCGTATCATTTGATTGTTTCTACACTGGGAGATAAGATTATGGTGGCTAGAGAAATGTTTGAGAATTGTGAGATTGAGTCCATGATAAGAAGCTATTGGGAGATTTGGTAGTTCTTGATGTTAGGGATTTTGATTTGATCCTTGGCATGGATTGGGTATCACGACACTATGTAAGAGTTAACTGTTGACGGAAGATTATCGACTTTGAACTACCTCAACAGCCGGTTCTTATATACAGAGGAGTCAAGCCAGTCTACGATTCCTATGATTTCAGTGATGAAAGTTGAGAAGCTGATGCGTGATGAATGTGAAGCTTACCTAGCTTTTGTGACCACGGTCAAGGGAAGCAAAAGAGAGTTATCCGAGGTGCCAGTAGCATGTGATTTTCCATATGTTTTCCCTAATGAGCTACCAGGATTATCTCTTTGGAGAGGAGCAGAGTTTGCTATTGAGTTATTGCATGGTACACAGCCTATTTCTAAGGCTCCATATCAAATGACACCCAATGAATTAAAAGAGTTGAAGGCCCAGTTAGAATAATTAATAGAGAAGGGTTTCATCCGACCTAGTTCATCCTCGTGGGGCACACCAGTATTATTTGTGAGGAAGAAAGATGGATCTTTGAGATTGTGTATTGACTATCGCCAATTGAACCAGGTGACAATAAAGAATAAGTACCCCTTACCACGAGTGGATGACTTATTAGATTAGTTGTGAAGAGCTAAGGTGTTCTCAAAGATAGATTTGAGATCAGGTTACCATTAGGTGCGAGTAAGAGATGATGACATTCAAAAGGATGCTTTCAAGACTCGCTATGGACACTACGAGTTCGTGGTGATGCCATTTGGGTTGACGAATGCCCCATCTATTTTTATGGATCTGATGAATCATGTTTTGCGTGAGTACCTAGATCGATTCATTATTGTCTTCATCGACGATATTCTAGTCTACTCATCTAATGTGGAGGAGCATACAGAGCATCTTACCTTGGTACTACAGAGGTTCAGGGAAGAGCAACTATACCCCAAGTTCAGCAAGTGTGAGTTTTGGCTCACTTAGATTGGATTTCTAGGTCATGTGGTGTCTGGAGACGATATTTCAGTGGATCTAGACAAAACCCAAGCAGTTATGGATTGGCCGAGACCTACGACAATGACAGAGATACGTAGTTTTCTAGGTCTTGTAGGCTATTATAGGCGATTCATTGAGGGATTTGCTCGTCTATCTTCTCCGATGAAAGCTAACAAGAAAATGTGAGAAGTTCGAATGGAATGATGCATGTGAACGTGCTTTCCAGGAATTAAAGTTGAAGTTGACTACCGCACCAGTTTTAGCCATTCCAAGAAGTTGAGAGAAATATTCCATTTACAATGATGCCTCCCATTCAGGTTTGGGTTGCGTATTGATGCAAGAGGGTCGAATTAATGCTTATGATTCAAGACAATTGAAGAAACATGAAGTGAACTACCCTACTCATGATTTGGAGTTGGCAGCGGTAGTATTTGCATTGAAGATATGGCGACACTATTTATATGGTGAGAAAGTTAAAATTTATACAGATCATAAGAGTTTACATTATCTTCTATCCCAGAAAGAATTGAATATGAGGCAGAGACGTTGGGTCAAGTTATTTAAAGACTTCGACTATGAGATTCTATACCAAGGAAGGCTAATGTAGTAATTGATGCTTTGAGTCGACGATGAGCTTTTATGGCTACAATGATGGTTCAAGAATAGAAGTTATTGGGGCAATTGAGTGCTCTATCTATTTCAGCCCCATAGGATAGTATAGTGATGAGTTGCGCTTACATGAGAATACAACCTGAGTTATTTGATTTACTCAAGACCCAGCAATCAAAAGATGAGAAGTTGGCACTGATTGTGGCAAATATTGAAAAAATTTCTCCTTTAGGATATACTCTACGAAGTGATGGTATACTTTTATTTTAGGGACGTATTTGTATACCTGATGATGAAAATCGTAAGCAAGAAATTTTAAATGAAGCACACAAGATTCGTTATACTATTCATCCAGGTGTTATGAAAATGTACCATGACCTAAAGCAACAGTATTGGTGGAGTGGTATGAAAAAAGATGTAGCTAAATATATTGTACAGTGTTTAGTATGCCAACAAGTTAAAACGGAACATCAGAAACTCGAAGGTTTATTACTTCCATTAATTATTCCGGAGTGGAAATGGGATAATGTTGCTATGGATTTTGTGATGGGTTTACCTAGGACGACTAGAGGCTATGATGTTATATGGGTGATTGTGGATCATTTGACTAAATCGTCCCATTTTCTTCCTATCAAGAAGACTTATCCTTTGAACAGATTTGCAAGGATCTATATTGAGGAGATCGTGAAATTGCACGATGTTCCATCCAGTATTGTATCAGATCGAGATCCTCGTTTTACTTCTCACTTTTAGGGAGCTTTGCATGATGCATTAGGATCTCAGTTGAAGTTCAGCACGGCATTTCATCCACAGACTGATGGCCAATCAGAGAAAACTATCAGGACTCTTGAAGACATGTTGAGAGCTTGTGTTCTAGATTTCCAAGGTAGTTGGGATAAGCATCTACCTTTGGTAGAATTTTCTTACAATAATAGTTTACACTCAAGTATTAGAATGTCACCATATGAGGCTTTGTATGGGTGACCGTGTCGATCGCCGATATGTTGGGAAGAAATTGGTGACAATGCTTTATTAGGTCTTGAGACTGTGGAGCAAACGACAAAAAAGATCCAAGTAATCAAAGCAAGAATGAAAACAACCCAAAACAGACAGAAAAGTTATGCAAACAAGTGACGACGAGACCTCGAGTTTGAGGTAGGTGACCATGTTTGGTTGAGAGTCATGCCTATTAAAGGTGTGCGAAGATTTGTCGTAACATGGAAGCTTAGTCCCCGTTACATTAGTCCATTTGAGATTTTGAAACGGATATGGACTTTGGCATATGAGTTAGCTTTGCCACCTCAGTTGTCCCATGTTCATAATGTGTTTCACGTTTCGATGTTGAGGACGTATGTGCCAGATCCTCAACATGTAATTGATTTTTAGAATCTAGAAGTTAGAGAAGACGTTTCTTATGAAGATATGCCTATCAATATTCTAGAACGAAAGGAAAAGACTTTGAGAACCGATCAATTCCTTTTGTGAAAGTGCAATGGCAGCGACACTCATTAGAAAAGGCGACATGGGAATTAAAAGAAGAGATGAGGAGTCTTCACCCCTCGTTATTCGAGTAAACAGGTACGAATTTAGAGGACCAAATTCTTTTAAGGAGGGGAGAAATTGTAACTGTAATACCCCAAAATTTAATATAAAGGTTGGATGATGCAATAAAGTGTTTTAATGGAAGTTTTGGATTTAAGTGCAAATGGAAATGGTTTTAAGGACCTAAATGCAAATATCATAATTGGTAAGAAAGGATAACTTGTCTCCAACAATAAGAATATTTTCAATGATAAATGTTTATTTAAGAAGCTTTGAGTTGGAGAAATGGGATTGGAAGGTTAACCTAAAAGTCTTAAAGTTTTGAGATAACAATAATTACTTTCACCCTTAAAATCAAAAGTAATGAAACTTGGAAGGTTTGCATTGGCTTGCAAAAGAAGAGGATAATGGAGCTTATCCTAAATCCACATGAAGGAGTATTTGGAGGTTTAAGATTGGAAGAAAGGAGAAGCTTCCTTTGGAAGATGGAATCAAAGTAGGAAATATTCAAAGGAAGTAATGATTGATTCTTACCCCAAAAGTCTTAAGTGGCATGAGTTGGAAGGCTATGAGTGGCTTGGAAGAGAAGAGATAAGGGTCTTTGAGTGTTCTTATCATGAAAGCCACCTGAAAGGGAAATTGATTGGAAGGAAGTAAAGGCTTGAAGGAGAAGATGAAATCAAAATCAAAGGATGTCATGATTGATTTTTACCCTAAAGTCTAAACTTGGAGAATTAAGATTGGCTAGGAGTTGCTTGCAAGGAAAGAGGATGGTAAGGGTTATCTTGAAAGTGTAGTTGGAAGCTTAGGATTGGAGGAAGTGGAAGCTTGCTTGAGAAGATTGGAAGAATTTTCAAAGTGTGATGATTACTTGGGTGGAAAATAAGTAACTTGGAGGCCAAGTTAAATCTTGAGAAATTTGGGCATTTAAAGGCTATATAAAGGGAAGGAATTAAGGCCACGAGAAGCTAAGGGAAGAGGAAAGAAAGCAAGTGCAAGGAAAGAACAAAGAAAAAGCAAAGAAGGAAGGAAAGAGAGACCTAGATGGAAAATTTCCAAAACAGAAGGGAATTCGAAGAGCTAAGCTAATTTTCCTTTTTTAGGATCGTAGATCATGAAAATAGGAGTCCGTAGGTTCAAACGGAGAGCAAATCGGAGTTAAAATGAGCAAAATATGGCCGTTTTAATTTTGGGTTGCAAAATAGAGAAGGGGTAGCGCGTGGCCACCCTTTCGGGGGCGTATGAGGGCGCATCCGGGCTCCGATTGGCTTGAAATTTTCACCGTTGTTCTCCTATTTTAATTACCTACAACCCTGTGTAAAAATATTTAAGATTTGGTTCACTGAAATCCGTGATTTCTACAGAAACAGCCCCTAGTGCTCGAAATCGGGCTGTAAACCGTGCTATCGAAGAGAAACGATCAAGGTGAGTGGTTCTCGTGCATGCTTCCTCTTGATCATTCTTGGATTCATTTTTGAGTGGTTCTTGTGCATGTTTTCTCTTGATCCTTCTTGGTTTCATTTATGAGTGATTCTTATTCCTATTGATCACTCTTGGTTTTCACTTGTGGATGGTTTGTTGCTTACATCTTATGTTTTCTTTGTTTCGAGCATATCCTTTCTACTTTGTTGCATCAAGTTTGACCATAACATGTTTCATGCGTGGTTTGTGATCATATTCCTTCTGCTTTGTCATACATCTTGTCATTTGGTGGATGTGGCTAGTTGGTGGCTTGTCGTGTGTGAACTACCACGGCGGCCTGTGTAAGGGGGCTGATCACGTGGGCTTGTGTAAGGGGGCTACCTCGAGCTTGTGTAAGGGGGCCGAGGGGTTCATACATGGCAAGTAAGGAGGATATCTTGTGCCTATGTAAGAGGGCCGAGAGGTTACATCTCACGCGTATGTTGTTTTTAAGCAAATCTTGCCTATTGCACATGCATCTTGGTATTTGTATTTGTGGCTATTTGTTGGGGTATCACAAGGGATCTCGTGCTCTTACGGTGAGCTATGATCTTGGGAGATTTTGTTCTTATTTCTACATGTCTCTTGGTAAAGCTGCATATTACTCTTGCATGCACTATTTCTTTCTTTCTTACCACTCACTTAGATGTAATAATCTAAGTCGGGTGTTTCTTACCCCTGGGGCATTCATCGTCCCAGCTTTATCAGAAGTATCAAGCGTTTCAGGCTCTAGGTTCCAGTGCGAGCAAGGATTTAGAGGTGGTGCTTGGCTAATTTAGAGTTGGATTTATTTGTGTACCTGTGTAATCCCAATATTGTAATGTAAATAGCAGTTAAGATACTTAAGGATGTATTTGTGAAGCTGCTATAATTTTCTGATATGTGGGTACGTGATGGACTTTTATTTAAACTTGAGGAAATCCTAGATATTCAGGTTCGATCCGTGCTTCCGTTGATAAAGGATTTCCAATAACGCCCGTAGGAGATATCTTCTTATATTTCATGTTGTTTTGTATTTGAAAAAGTAGGGCGTTACAGTAATCACCCATTAGAGGGTTTATATTTTATTTAGAAATTATTGAATTTCTCAATTATTTTTGTTTGAGAGATCTTGCCAATTAATTATTTAATATGGCAATTTAGATTTTTAATTGAGAAAATAGCATTTAAGTAGCATTTAATTCTATCTAATTAGTGTGGAAATTAAATGCAAAGATACGAAGGTCATTTAAGAATTTGTAATTAGAATTTAATTATTTAATTAATTAAAGTTATTAAGGAAGTAGGAGTCCATACGTGAGATGGTTTTGGTTTAAAGACTCCAAGTTATAATAGAAGTTCGAGAAAGGCTTAGGGCTGCCTATATATATATGACCATAGCCATAGTTTTTCTCATGCCGCATTGAAGAATAGAAGCTAAGAAGCTATACAAAGAGTTTAAGTTGCAATAGTGATCCTCGTCGGAAGCATTTGATTCGATTAGAGTTAGCATAAGGCAAGTTTCCTCTCCTTGTAATCCTTTATTACGGGAGTATATTAGACTTCGATCTCAGTTATTCCAGATTGATTGCTCTAGTTATCAAGTTGTAGCAGTTTCAGTTTCAGATACGTCATATATATATACGTATACAGTGAGTTTATATCAGTTCATGCATGATTTCTTTACAACGATTCAATTAAATATCATCGTTGAATCATCCCTAAAGTTGTTTCATATCAGTGGGGACTTGTTTTCTCAAGTTTTAATTCGGAATGGTGTACTAATGTTAAGTTTTTTATTCAAGATATGGTCTTAGTTATGATAAGCTTTGTTTCGTTTGAGTTTTTAGTCATTCGAATCCTTTATCATTCGAATGAGTCTAGTAGTATTCGAATGAGTTCCTTGTGTGTCGCATCATTCGAATGAGTCTTGAGAGATATCTGAATAAGTTCTCAGAAAGTATCATATCATTCGAATGAGTCTTCTTTTCATTCGAATGAGGTCTTGAAGTTTCGAATAGCCTTTGTTATAGCATTCAAATGAGTTTTTTGTCATTCAAATGACCCTGGAGTAGTCCATTCATCTCATTTGAATGGGTTACTATTGCATTCAAATGTGTCCCATTATGCCCATTCAAATGTTTACATCTTGCCAAATTCATTCGAATGAATTTGAGAGGCATTCGAATGCCTCTCTTATGCTTTAGTTGTTACCCGATTATCATCAGATATCATTTGAATGACTTTTATCCCTCATTAGAATGTACCCCCAATATTGTGCTGGATATTCGAATGTCCTTCCTTGCATTCGAATGACTCTCTTGAATCATCCGCATGGTTTCTAGTAAATTCTTAATGCAAGTCTTAAATTTAATATAAATATTTAATACTTCAAATATTGAATTTTTATTCCAAAATATGATAAACTCCAATATGCCACGCCCATACTCAGAAATTACAGAATCTTTATATCTCAATATAACTGATGAAAATCATATACCATATTAGCAATTGATTATGACATGATTAGTTAACATTTATCTGTGAGATTACGTGCATACATTGTGGTATGAGCATTGAGCATGATTTATATGGAGCACTACATATTGTGTGTCAGTATGTATATGAGCATAGCATTGCATTATGCGCGCCAGTCGGTTTGTCCGCGGGGATCCCACAACTTTTAGTTATAGCTCAATATATGAGTTGCTCGCCTAATGTCGACTAGGGGGCTAGGGGCATATTCTCATAGTATGTGTAATACCCGGTATTACATGATATTGAAAATAACTAAATTTTGATTATTTTGGCGGGACCTCAGGTGATCCGGGAAGCCCAAGGGTCAATCTCGAGAAGTTAATTAATGAAATTTGTCGAATTGGCGGCTAGGAGTGCCTCGAGACTTGGATCTCCAGGAAAGAGGGCAAGAGATTGGTGAGCGTCTCGAGATGAGGATAATGACGCTGGAAGCGGTCCGATCGGGAATAATTTTTGGAATAAATTTTGTATAAGCCCGAATGAGTGTCAATACCGAATGGTCGTAGAGGACCTCCGGGAAGCTGAGGGGACCCTAAGGGTGGTCTGATTTTGCGAGTAAGGCAATCCTGAAGCGTTTCCGGGTCGAACAGAGGTCCCATGCAGGCGTAGGGACGAAAACGATATTCTCGACTAAATGTCGGTAATTAATATTCGAGGGATTCAAGAATCTAAGTGGCTTGAGAGTAATTAATTTAGATCTTGGAGGCCCAAAGGATATTATTAAATTCCTAAGTGGAATTAAGGGTTCTCTAGTGTAATTAATGAGATATATGAGGGGTTAATATGTAATATATATATTTATATATGTGTATATATATATATATCGTGAGTGAGTGCTGTGAACGTTTCAAAATTTGAAATTAAAAACAGAGAGGGAGAAGAGAGATTGCGAGGGAGTTGAGAGTAGGGAGCCAAGGTTGAGAGAGATCGTGAGAGCGGAGAGAGATTGAGGGAAGAAAGAAGCTGTCCGATTGAAGGCAGCCCAAAGCAAGCAGCCTCGGCCATGGCCGCGGCTTGAAGCAGCCGCAATGGTGGCCATGGCTGAGCGATCAGCAACAGCACAATTAGTGGCCGTGATGGGCAGGGCAGATGCAACGAGCGCAGGGCGGTCAGCGAGAGGGTGAGGAGGCGCTTGGAAGCAATGGGGATGGCCGGAGGTGCGGCCATGGCAGCAGCGAAGCTGCTGTTGCAGCAGCCAGGCTCAGCCATGGCAGCACTTGGCGACTTCAAGCGACGACCCGGCAGCTGGTGGTGATCGAGGGTGATGGGAAGAGGCGGTCGACGAGGGTCGTGGCGTCCAGCGGCAACAGGGAGTGCAGGCGATGGCTGAAGACAGCGCAGTGGCTGCACGCTGGTGCTGCTCTGAGCGTGAGGCTAAGCTTGAGGTGGTGGCGGCTGTTGACGGCGGCGCTGTGCGCGATGGTTGGAGGCTCGGGAGGCCGGCCGAGGCAAGGCCAATGGTGGCCAACGGCGTGAGCAGGTGGCTGGGCTGGCGAGCAGGTGCGGCCGCGCGAGGTAGAAGACGATGAACAGTGCCACGCGGGAAGAAGGAAAAATAAAAGAAATAAAGAAATAAAAGAAAATAAAAGAAAGGGAAATAAAGGAGAAAAAATAAGGAAAAATAGCCGAAAAATCTAAAAAATTGGGGAAAGCCCTGGAAATTAATTTGGGGCTCGAGGAGTGGGTCAGAGGTTCGATATGGGAATTCGAGGGCATTATGGCGGTCCAATAGGCGATGCCAATGTGGGCAATTAGCCTATTTACTCTTTCAGATTAACTGAGGTGAGTTAATTAATTCTTTTCAAAATATTTTCTTTATGTGAGATATTAAATTGTGTAGAGTAATTAATTGTTGGATTACACCCTGGGTTAGGGTTGTTTGGAATTTATTGACAGCTGGTATATGCCGTGTTTAGTGTTGTTTGGAGATAGTGTTGATGGGTGATTTTGCGGTGTAAGCAAAAATGAAGGTGTTGGTTAATGCTTGATATGGTGGGATTTTGCCTATTTGTCTCTAAGTTCGACCGGGAAGGCAGTGATCCTAGAGGAACTTGAGATTCAGGCTGGAATTCGTGTCGAGGCAGAGATGAAGCTTCGAGCCAGGTAAGGGATGACCCCATGTGAAGGTGGCCTTGCGAGTTGGTAAATTTGTCTGATAATATTTTTATGTTGCATTGCATGTTGTGGTTAATATTTGCGTGATGCGAGATCTAGTGGACCTGTGGCCATATGGAGGACTAGTGTTGTGGGGGTTGATAGGTTGATGCCTCAAACCTTGGTAGGTTGTGAGGATGTGTGGGCCTAGCCTCATTTGCATGGATTAGGTATACATAAACATCTTTATATTCATATTTACATGCATTGCACCCTTACTGAGTCTTTGTGACTCGTGAGGTTTTATCTCATGTGTAGATGTTGCAAGTCCAGATGCAAGCAGGGATGGCGCCGGGAGGCTGTTGTGGCAATTAGCCTTGTTGCCTGAGATGTGTTGTTGTGTATTCCCCTGTAATTTTTATATGTATTCATGTAATTGAATGTAAGCGATATTGAGCACTAGATGTATTTAATCGTTGAAATCATCGTAGTGTGATAAATGATTGTGAGATTGTTCGTGGTATATGGCTTAGTTGGAGAAGCCAAGTTTCGGACCGAGTAACCACAGCGAGGTATGTTCTCATAAATCCCCAATACTCAGCGATGTGGTTGTTATGCTAGCTTTGTGCCTGGGTCACCTTTGGCTTGCGATGAGGCGAGCTGGAGAGAGGTGAAGCTCACTCGGGTTTCGGGTCCCGGTCCGCTGAGTTTTCTTATTTTAGTTGGGACTGATTCCTAAGTGGAGCGAAGGGAAGGACGAAGCCTAGTTCCCACCTAGGGCGTTTCTTGTTGAAACATAGTCCAACCCTTCAGTTTTGGTTTGATGGGTGAGTAATCCGGTCGATTATTTACCGGTGGCGCCCGTAAGTGGGAGCGGGTCATTACAGTTGGTATTAGAGCATGGCTAGCTGTATGAGTGGGGAAGGCTAGCGTGCTTGGGTGTTATGTATGATCGGTTAAGTGATTGATGTGAGCAATTACCAGAGTTTTGAGTCGAGGATTATCCGGCATGATTTGAACGTAAGTTAGAATGTCTTAACTGCTGAGTTGGGTCGAGAACAGTTGGTTTGGATGTGAGATTGATTTCATCACCTTGAAAGTTGGACATGTGGTCCGAGGACCCTAAGGGACTGGGTCGAGTCATTGAGGCCTGCAATGGTTTGAATGATATGTTTGGATATTCCTATTTTAGGGATGAGAAAATATTCTGGATTGAGATAACATACCTGTGAGAGGTATACGGGTTGAGCAAAGAAGAACCGAAAACCCAAGTGTGGGTGTCGGTGTCAGGAAAAACCTGAATATTGGAATTTGGGTATATGGTATGTTCTAAGGATGACAACTCCTTGAGATTGAAGTGTTGAGGCTCGTGTGGGGACACGAAGCCGAGGCATGACTAGTCCGAGAAGCGATTAGTGGAGCATCTCTATGTCAGGGATTTGCCGAGCATGTTCGAGGGAATAGAGTTGTCCCTTGGAAGTGGTGCAGTAAGGCTTGTGCACTTGAGATATAGTGAGCTAAAGTAGGATTTAGCTCGGGGCTCAAGGAAATGAGTCATCAGCGGGCTATGTGACGAGCTCCTGGGAGTAAGGTAAATTGCAGTGAGGCTCTATGGGGAGCATGCATGGAAGGCATCTATATGTCATGGCCAGTGAAGGCATGAAGTAAGTAGAATCAGGAAGGACTCTGAGGGGAGTCAGGATGCTAGATATATGTAATGCAAGGTGATTGTATTGTTAGGATGATCTTGGAGGGGATGTGCCTAGGGTATGAGTGGACCCTAGCAGGTTTTTGTATGTGATGGAAATCCTAAGTAGGTCGAACTGGAATCCAGGGGAATCCAGATTTGGGATTAAGAGGTTGGGCATGCGTAGATATGCGCGTGGGAGCCATGGGGTTGGAAGTCCTGGTTGGGAAATGCCAAGAGACCGTTCGTGTGAATGATGGATGAGGGGCCAATCTAAACTCTCATTGACGCTTGGGGTCAGGAGGGATGCCTAAGGTCGGGAGATGAGAGGTGAATAGACCCTCATTATGATGCCTGGGGTCAGGATGATGCCTAAGGTCACGAGACCCTTGATGGGAGACGTGGAGGTCACCCAATGAAGGGCGCGAGCGGTGTGTGGGCTGAGGGTAATAAGTTGTGGCAACAGGACATCCGTGGACTATGCGCGCACAAGAAATGCCCAACTTTGGATGCCAAGTGGGTAGGGGCATGATAAGCAATGTGGAGGCCTCAGAATTTTAGTTCCAAGTCATGGAAGCCCAAGCGAGGCGTGCGGGAAGGCCAGGCCGGGCATAGTGACTGAATGCATACATGGGTGTGCAAGGAGAGACAAGAGGTCTCAATTTACCTAGAGGATAATGGTAGGTGCTCTATGGTTTTGGGTGCCGGAGCTTGAGGTATGATCTCGTGGGGCAAGATCATGAGGCTTTAAGTTGTGAAGTGGTTTGAGAGTCTCTTAAGCGGTAAGAGATGTAGAGTCCTGAGGAGCGGGCTCATGGTATAATCTTGAGGTTATCAAGGCAAGGATAACCAAGCAAAATGGCTTTGGTAAGATGGTAGTGGAACCATCGTGGTTCGGGGAGGCTTTAAGTAGCTTTGATGCTATGGGTGCAAGGCTCGGTGTGACGGATCTGATGCTATGGACCATGTGGCAGAGGACTAATGAGTTGGCTCGCGTTGAGGGCAAGTGGCCATGGGCTTGAGCAATTTAGTGAACTGTAGATGACGGTCAGATGCCGAAGATTTGGAGCAACACCTTAGGAAATTTGGTCAGGTGAGATCGAGAATCTCTTGTAAGGGATAGGACATTTAGAGTAGTTCTAAGGAGGAATCACGAAATGCGGTAATGATCCGATAGATTTTTGCCGAGTAGGAAGCCTAGTAAGGATAGTGGCTGCGAGCGTGGCGAGGTAATCATGGCGGGTTTGATATCAGAGGTAGGACTGGAAGGCTGAAAGTCAAACTACGGGGTGCGAAGCAAATCAGTGATGGACCTGAGCCATGCTGTTGGAAACTGTTGTTGGGCCAGTGTAAGGGAGCAACACGGTAATGATGATTGGGTGTTGACTCTCTAAAGCACAGGGCAACACGATGGGGAACCAGTGTTGGGCTAGTGTATGGCAGTGACACGGTAAAGATGGCCAGGTGTTGGCTCACCTAAAGCATAGGGCAACACAGTGATTATACAGATGGTCGGGGGCTATAGATCTGCGAGAGGCACAGTAGGGGTGTCGAAAGCTGTGGTCGATTCCACAACTCAACTGCGAGTAATAAGAGATGTTAGGGTGTTACACCAAGTAAGGGTTATGCCCTTTATTTCGATAAGTAGTGTCGAAGTGGTTTGGCGAATGTTTGGGTGTTGTAGCGTTTCGAGATGTTTGAGAAAGAAACCCGTGGAAAAGAAACCGGCCTAGCGTGGGAATAACGCTACAGTTGATGCCTACGGTTAACGGGTCTAATGCTAAGGACCACTAGATATAGACAGTTAGTTCACAGGAGGGACTGCAGCCCTCTATGTGGAGTAACCTATCTGCAGTGGAGATGATTAGACGCCGAAGACTTGGGGTATGCTGTAGGTAATGTCTAGGCCAGACCTAAAATTTCGTGACGGTTGAAGTATCGTGGTAGTACCTTTTGTTGTCTTGGCAGTAAGAAGGTTTGTGAATCGAGTGGGTGATATTTTGTAGTGGGAAAACAAGATGCGTGGCGATGCTCCTTGCTAAAGGATACTAACGCAGTTGTGGTTGAATTCGATCAAAGTTGATCGGGTAAATTGGGATGATGGACCCCGTGTGATCTTGCGGAAATGCAGGAAGATGGGTCAATTGGTGGAGTTGGTAAATGGCTCGAGAATGATAAGTAAGTGCCGTGGAGGGCGAGACTTACTAGTTGGAAGCCAACCATGAGACAGGAATGATGAAACGTGTGAAGGTTTTGAGTAAAGGATCTCTAATCCTGTGAGGTGAGTTTAGGTAGGCTGAACATGTGGCTAGGGCACGGTTTGAAATCCATGAAGGCTCGCAACAGTACACTCTAGTGTTAGTCCTAATTGTGTTGATGCGAAAATAAGAAAGTATCCTCATGTAGCACTGGATGGGTTTCCAGTTGTTGACACAGGATTAGTTGCCAGGTAGTAGCACCTGATGGCAATGGTGAGAACGTGAGGCTCGAGGACTATCATGTAAAGCCGTATTGATTTCCGTGTACATAAAAGTTCAGCGGGTCCTGGTGATTAGATCCAACGGATTTTGAGAAAGAGATCCAAGGTTATAAAAGAAGGTTAGGCATGGGGCCATAACAATAGATGGACCTCCTAAGGCACTACAACTCTAACAGGATGGATCACTTGGGAAAAGCCAGTGTGATGGCAAGTACCTGAGTAGGAATGTGAGTCCTACGACGTTGAGTGGAAGTGTGAGTTCCACAGGAGTGGCAGGGGTGATTTCCAGTAGGTGGAATTTAAATCAAAGTCATGGTCGATTTTTGCAAGGGTAATGCCTAGAGGAAGGTGGTGTTGGTTGAGCTGAGCGATCCAGCTAGAGCTAATCGAGTTGGTTAGATGAAAGTTGAGGGCAAATTTAAGATGTCGCCAAGGGATGACGAGAGCTCGAAGGAAGAGCTTGTAGGACGAAATTGGTCCCCAGGAATGGTGTTTAGGTGATAAAATCACCTGATAGCTATGAATGGTACAGCTAGGGGGGAATGCCTCGGAATGTGGGCAATTGATGAGATTTAGTCTCGTGGTTAGAGGCTAATGGTTGTGAAGAAAGTAACTAGTGGAGTCGATTGGTGACCGACTGGGGGTAGCTGATGGCGACCGGAGACTCCGATCGGTGATAGCGGCAGCAGCAATGCAGCGGCTAGCCAGGGCCGTGGGGCGTCGTGAGAGTGGTCGGTCAGTGGTGTAGGTGGCTCCTGAGTCGCAGTTACGGCTGAAGGTGGCGCAAAGCGATGGCGAGAGGTTGTCTTAGCTAATGAGGATGGCATTAGAGCCAACGTGGTCGCTCACTGAGATGTGTGAGCTGATTGAAGCAAAAGTTATAAGAAGTCCGGGAGAAGCCAGACTCTCTCAGGGAATTAGCTAGCTGCTATAAGCATAACAAAGTGATATGAGGAAGGCGGCCTTAGAGTGGGGTTGTGCTGATTGCGATGACCAGTGAGATTCAAGGAGCAGCGAGTCTTTTGAGATGGTATGGTGGTATCATCGTCGTTGTCAGGGAAAAGATGTTGTCAGGAAGGTCAAAGGTAACCATTGTGCATGGTAGGACCTCGAAGCCGAGTATGAATGGCCAGTTCTAGTGTTGTCTTGGTTGAGGAGGACAAGGAGAACCATTGGGCATGGTTTAAGTTAGGTGTCTAATGCTAATTGAGTATGAACCTGATTTAAGTTAGCCGAAAGTTTTGTGCCTCTAGAATATAAGGCTCTGTCGAGAAGTGGCGGGATTTGAAAAGTCCCAATAAAAGTGAAGCTGGGCGAGTAAATTTGGCTAGAAGGCCGCTACAAGAGTGGGGGTGTAATCATGTTAGCTTGTTGTGGTGCGGACCAAAGGCACGAGTCATCCTACAGGTGCGATGCAATAAGTGATTGTGCATATGGTAACAAGCCAGTCACTTGTGTCATGCACCGTGGGTGATGATGAGGGCCGATTAATGGTTTGGCAACCTTAAGCGCAATGGTAGGATCCTTAACTCGCGGTAGGGTTTAATAGCCAAGGTATGGCCTAGCATAAGGCATGATTGTGAAAGCTGGAATGAGGTGAAGAATTGAAAGGGGTTGCTCAGTGAAGAGTTCCCTGGTATGGGTATGAGACCCCTACTAGCGTGTGATATCGGCTAGTAAGTATCTTTGTGTGCTTAGTGCGAAGAACTCCTAGTTGGGAGAAGGTTGTGGCCCGAGCATGGTTAAGCTCGAGGTGAGAATGTGATGGTGTGTGCATCGCCAAGCTTGAGGTGGACTCGAGTAGTGCACGTATGATTGAAATGTGAAATTACCTGGCATGGTGTTGGGTATGTCGATCATGCATAATCGTATTGATAAATGAGGATCGGATGGTCAAGTAAAAGACCATGTATGAAATGGTTGAAGTTGGCTGGGTGGGCCAAATGGTTACTTCCCAGGTAGTGCTAGCATGGTAAGTTAATCGGTAACGAGAAGTTTCCATGAGGATCGACTCAAGCTATGCATGTGTGTGATTAATGGCGGTATGCCATGGTGGAATGGGTGTCCAAGTGTCTAGTGGGCACTAGAAGTGACATTGCGGTGTGTGGTCAGTGCTAAGACGTTGCTGGTTGGACCAGCGTAAAATCGTGGCCATGTGTGATTGGCAGTGAGAAACGTTGCTGTGTGTGATCGACGTAAAATCGTAGTAGACTGATCAATGATGCAATGTTAGCGTATGTTGGTTTCGACTAATGGGAAAATAGGAAATGGACTGCAAGGCGATGCTTCGAGGCAGGGAAAATCCATCCGGAGATGGATGTCGTTGCAGTAAGCATGACTAGCAACCAGTGGTGCGATTTAGCTGGAGGCCAAGACGGTATTCGGTTGGTGAATGTCCTCGATGAAGGATCATGAACGAGGATACAAAAGCATGCAACGGAAGCGGTTTAAAATCAAAACCGTTCCTCGTATTGATTAGAATCTAGGAGACTTACTTTTACGACGGATTACCGGTCGGAATGGAGCGACAGGAGCAGGATGAGCGGGAGCTACGGCGCGTGGTGGAGACGTCGGCTGTCCTGCGATCCTTCGGCTCCTTCGCATCAGAACTTCGAGGCTCTCTTTCTATCTTCCGGAGTATGACTCGAACTCGTGGCCTCTCTTCGGTGAAGAAGAATGAAAAACGACTTGGATGAAAAAACAAATAATGAGAGAATATATAGGGAGAACCCTAGGGTTAAAACCCTAGTGGGCCAAACCCTAATGGGCCAAGATCATTTAATTAATTTTCTAATTGGGTTAGCCCAATTAATTAATTAAAAACCCTAATGAACTATTATTTTATTCTAGCCCAATTAATTATGGACCATTCTGAATAAAATAATTCTCTCTCAATATAATTCATCCAACAAGCCAAATGTATTAAAAAATACATGAGTTACATCGAGCTACCCCGGGGACCAAAAGACAAATTATTCACGGCTACTAAAATGACCAAAATATCCCTGCTACCTAGTAGCTATATTTTGTCATTCTAAGTGTTCCAACTATCACCATATGGTAACACTGACCCCACGAATAATTCTGCATATGCCATGTCTTTGACCTACTAGTGTAATGACGAAAATACCCCTCTGCGTAACACCCATCATTTAGAAAGGAATAATGTACTAACACCTTTCTAAATGATTTCTACCATCCTTAGATCACTAGTCCAATAATCCGTGACTACTCGAATGTACTTGCTTATCACTGGGAGCTACCCAGAAGCACACACTCTTAAGTCACGTTCCCAGGGCCCTGGATTATTCAATTATTCTTGGACAATCACAAGGGGGTGAATCACAGAAACTATCTTGTATTAGTCTGTCTTAGCTAATTAGAAACCATACTCCCAACTCAAAAGGATATTGATCTTTGACAGACCTCACCTACAATGAATCTAAGAATATAGCTCTAGGTTCACTAGACCACCAACTAATACTCAAGTATTAGAGTACTCGTCCACGTAGTAGCAGTGATAGACTAGCTCCATGATGATTAGTACTTTGTCATTAGCTTCTATCACAGGTCCACTCTACGCATTCCAAATGCGCTTGTACAATTAGAGTAAACGGACTGTTTACTGGCTAAGGCAAGCCATCCTCCATTAGGATCTATTGTACAATGATCTTATCATGATAGAATGCCCAGTTCTATCAAAAGATCAAGAGTAATATTTTCTTGCTTATTAAGTACCCATGATTCATGCCTAACTGTGAAGAACGACCCATCACATGAATCACTTACTTAATAGCATGGACACTTTTCCAACAATTAAATGCAAATAATATATGTGCCATAAACTGAATAAAAGAAACATCATTACCATAAATTAAACAAAACGTGTCTTTAGGGCATACATTTCCAACACTCGAGAGGCGGAGGACCAAATGCCTAAGTAAAGCCTTGAGGTGGGAATAACCCAAGGTAAAGGTGGAGAAATGGTTCGGCTACAAGATTCTCGAGCAGGGGATTCAGAGAGTAGCTTGAGAATGTGATTGCTTTGGGCAGGAAAGTATGGTAAAGTGAATTTCGATGACGAAATTCTTTAAGGGGGGTGGAATGTAATACCCAGTATTACATGGTATTGAAAATAACTAAATTTTGATTGTTTTGGCGAGACCTCGGGTGATCCGGGAAGCCCAAGGGTCAATCTCGAGAAGTTAATTAATGAAATTTGCCGACTTGGCAGCTGGGAGTGCCTCGGGACTTGGATGTCCAGGAAAGAGGGCAAGAGATTGGTGAGCGTCTCGAGATGAGGATAATGACGCTGGAAGCGGTTCGACCGGGAATAATTTTTGCAATAAATTTTGTATAAGCCCGAATGAGTGTCAATACCGAATGCTCGTAAGGGACCTCCGGGAAGCTGAGGGGACCCTAAGGGTGGTCTGATTTTGCAAGTAAGGCAATCCTGAAGCGTTTTCGGGTCGAATAGAGGTCTCATGTAAGCGTAGGGACAAAAATGATATTCCCGACTAAATGTCGGTAATTAATTTTCGAGGGATTCAAGAATCTAAGTGGCTTGAGAGTAATTAATTTAGATCTTGGAGGGCCCAAAGGATATTATTAAATTCCTAAGTGGAATTAAGGGTTCTCTAGTGTAATTAATGAGATATATGGGAGGTTAATATGTAATATATATATATATTTATATAAGTGTATATATATATATCGTGAGTGAGTGCTGTGAACGTTTCAAAATTTGAAATTAAGAACAGAGAGGGAGAAGAGAGATTGCGAGGGAGTTGAGAGTAGGGAGCCAAGGTTGAGAGAGATCGTGAGAGCGAAGAGAGATTGAGGGAAGAAAAAAGTTGTCTGATTGAAGGCAGCCCAAAGCAAGCAGCCTCAGCCATGGCCGCTGGTTGAAGCAGTCGCAATGGTGGCCATGGCCGAGCGATCAGCAGCAGCGCGATTAGTGGCCGTGATGGGTATGGTAGATGCAGCGAGCGCGAGGCGGTCGGCGAGAGCGTGAGGAGGTGCTCGGAAACAATAGGGATGGCTGGAGGTGCGGCCATGGCAGCTGCGAATCTGCTGTTGCAGTAGCCAGGCGCAGCCATGGCAGCACTTGGCGACTTCAAGCGACGACCCGACAACTAGTGGTGATCGAGGGTGATGGGAAGAGGCGATCGACGAGGGTCGCGGCATCTAGCGGCAACAGGGAGTGCAGGCGATGGCTAAAGACAGCGCGGTGGCCGCGCGCTGGTGCTGCTCTGAGCATGAGGCCGAGCTTGAGGTGGTGGCGGTTGTTGACGGCGGCGCTGTGCGCGATGGTTGGAGGCGCGGGAGGCCGACGGAGGCAAGGCCAGTGGTGGCCAGCGGGGTGAGCAGGTGCGGCCGCGCAAGGTAGAAGATGATGAACAGTGCTGCGCGGGAAGAAGAAAACAGGGAAGAAGGAAAAATAAAAGAAAAAAAGAAATAAAAGAAAATAAAAGAAAAGGAAATAAGGGAGAAAAAATAAGGAAAAATAGCCGAAAAATCTAAAAAATTGGGGAAAGCCCTGGAAATTAATTTGGGGCTCGAGGAGTGGGCCGGAGGTTCGATATGGGAATCCGAGGGCATTATGGCGGTCCAATAGGCGATGCCAATGTGGGCGATTAGCCGATTTTCTCTTCCAAATTAATTGAGGTGAGTTAATTAATTCTTTTCAAAATATTTCATTTATGTGAGATATTAAATTATGTAGAGTACTTAATTGTTGGATTAAACCCTAGGTCGGGGTTGTTTGGAATTTATTGACGGCTGGTGTATGCCGTGTTTAGTGTTGTTTGGAGATAGTGTTGATGGATGATTTTGCAGTGTAAGCAAAAACGAAGGTGTTGGTTAATGCTTGATATGGTGGGATTTTGCCTATTTGTCTCTAGGTTCGACCGGGAAGGCATTGATCCTATAAGAACTTGAGATTCAGACTGGAATTCGTGCCGAGACAGAGATAAAGCTTCGAGCTAGGTAAGGGATGGCCCCATGTGGAGGTGGCCTTGCGAGTTGATAAATATGTCTGATAATATTTTTATGTTGCATTGCATGTTGTGGTTAATACTTGCGTGATGTGAGATCTAGTCGACCTGTGGCCATATGGAGGACCAGTGTTGTGGGGGCTGATAGGTTGATGCCTCAAACCTTAGTAGGTTGTGATGATGTGTGGGCCTAGCCTCATTTGCATGCATTGGGCATACATAGACATCTTTATATTCATATTTACATGCATTGCACCCTTATTGAGTCTTTGTGACTCATGAGGTTTTACCTCATGTGTAGATGTTGCAAGTCCAAATGCAGGCATGGATGGCGCCGGGAGGCTGTTGTGGTAATTAGCCTTATTACCTGAGATGTGTTGTTGTGTATTCCCCTATAATTTTTATATGTATTCATGTAATTGAATGTAAGCGATATTGAGCACTAGATGTATTTAATTGTTGAAATCATTGTAGTGTGATAAATGATTGTGAGATTGTTCGTGGTATATGGCTTAGTTTGAGAAGCCAAGTTTCGGACCGAGTAACCACAGCGAGGTATGTTCTCATAAATCCCCAATACTCAGCGATGTGGTTGTTATGCTAGCTTTGTGCTTGGGTCACCTTTGGCTTGCGATGAGGCGAGCTGGAGAGAGGTGAAGCTCACTTGGGTTTCGGGTCCCGGTCCGCTGAGTTTTCTTATTTGAGTTGGGATCGATTCCTGAGTGGAGCGAAGGGAAGGACGAAGCCTAGTTCCCACTTAGGGCGTTTTCTGTTGAAACATAGTCTAACCCTTTAGTTGTGGTTCGATGGGTGAGTAATCTGGTCGATTATTTCCCGGTGGCGCCCGTAAGTGGGAGCGGGTCGTTACAGTATGTGCTTACAGTTTTTATGGTTCCAAGATTCAGATCAGTCAGGTATGTATTACAGTTATGTGGGCCTATGGCCAAAGTTACCTTACTTGCATTTTAGTTTACATATTACATGCATTGATACTTTATTCATGCATCGTTCAGTGGATATTATTTTCCTCAATATCAGCTTAGTTAGTATTTCCATTCAGTATCGATATTTCTCCATTCAGCTTTAGTTATTCTTTCCAGCTTATTACTTGCTGAGATTTGTAGCTCACCTTGTACTCTTCACTATTCCAGGTCCTAATGGGGGAGTAGCAGATGTGGGGCTTAGCAATAGTGGTTAATAGTGTGTGTACGTGGAGCCACTCAAGACAAAAGATGTTTGGGAGTTTGTTAGTTATAGCGTCTTGTCAGTTTAGAATTAGTTAAGGAATTTTCCCTTCGGTAGTAGATTATGTTTCCTGATTATTTTGGACTCAGAGCTTTTATTTCAATTGTTTGAGATGTTCATTTGAGTTATTTATGGTATCAGATTCTAGTTATGTTGAGTTTTATTCAGTCTTTTCCCAGTAACACCTCTTCTCGACAATTCTAGGAGAGGGGGTGTTATATTTAGAACTTGAAATACCCCTTCTAGACTCTAATCCCCTTGATTTCAACTCTCCCATTTAATAGCAAACTAAAGAAAAATGAAGAGGGTAAGCCACCATTCAAAAAGAATAAAGGAAGGAAAGCTTTACAACCCATTTCAAGAAAGAACTCTTACCTTTCCTTTTCTTCTCCCATTTCCTCCTCAAGCTTATGGGAGACTTCTTCCATATCTCCAACTCCCTCTCTTGAGTTTTCCCTTCTTTCTCTCTTTTTTTATTTCCTTAAGAGATTTTTCCTTTATCTTGATATCTCAAACTCAAGACTAAATCCTAACCCTTAATCTTTCTTTAGGAGAGTAAATCGCAACCCTTGGAAGAAAACACAATCCATGCCACTTGATCTCTTTAAATCTCAACTCTTGGATCACTTTACCTTTTCCAAGACTTAATCTCAACCACTCAAAGAAAGTACAATCCATGTGTTTAACCAAGATTAAATCTCAACCATTCATTACTTTAATACTTGCCAATCCATGTCATTTCCTTTCTTTAAATCTCAACCCTTTATTGAGATTGGAGATTAAATCTCCACCTTTCAAAGAAGCACAAGCCATGCCACTTGGAGACTTTTAATACAAGCCTTTGATCTTTTACCATCTCATAATCAAGACAAATTCTCCATCCTTGGATCAAGTCTTAATTTTTCCTAAAAATCTCTCATTTCTCATTTAAATAAAACTTGACAATTTTCACTCATCACTTTAGTGACCACTTGAGAGACATAAATTCATTTCTTTTCCATTTAAACAATTATTCCATTTTTAAAGCATTAATGAGAGACTAATGTCCATTTCATTTTGAATTTCTTTATTCCAACATAATAATGACCCTCATTAATTGCAAGAGTGACCATTTTCTATTTTTTTTATTTTTATTTTAATCTCTCATTTCTCTTGGATATTAGCTTACCAAGTATCACTCTTAGACACCATCATTGCCTTCCAAGCTTTGATCCAACCCATCCATGTGGCTCCACCACATTTATTCTCAATTTTAGTGAAAATAGATTTCTCCTCACATACTAAGAAACTATAATTAATTTCCCTCTTTAATAATTTAATTCCATCATAGAATTATACTCCAAATTACCAAAATGTCCTTAGGAATTCACAATCCCATCAATCTCCACACAATTGCACAAATGAGAATAATTCCCAACGTATTCTCATTCCAACAAGGGAATAATTTTAAAAATTTTCAATTAGCCTTCATTAGATCTCGCTACCCAATTTACCAAAATGCCCCTCCCTGAGGGCACCATTATTTCCATCGATCCACTTATCTCAAGGCACTTTTCGAAAGTTTCTATCAACTTTCCATATTTTCTAATACCAATAACATCGGGTGTTACAAAAATCAAGTAAATTCGCCACTAAACAAATGAATTGCTTAGATAAGAATTATGGTAAAATTCTCTTTGCAGTTTCTTCATAAAAATATTCATCCCAAAATATTACAAGATCACATGTATAAAATATTAGTCTTGGAACATCCTTCCAAGCATGGGTGACTTGATAATTAAAGCAAAAATGTAAATTCAAATGCTGAAGACAGAATAATCAAAGAAAAAATGTTCAAAGTCAAAGTCATAAATATGCCCAAAAAAAGTCTTCACCCATTGAGTACTGACCACTAAACTTGAACGATCATAAAATATAACTGGAAAGTCGAAAAGGCACACATGAATATAGAAAGTTGTAGTTGAGATCTTGAGTATTCCGTTGACATATGACACGCCTCATAATTCCAACCTATTTAAAAGTTATGTGGTTCAAAAATTACCCCTCTGATCAGTTTCATGACTAACCTTCCAAGTAAGTGAGCAATGTGATTAATTTGGATTCTAACTTCTTCACTTTGAGCTCTAACTCCTTCAAATGGGATAGAGTCTTCCCATTAAATAACTCAAGTTCCTTTTGAAATTGTTTAGCCCTTGAACGAGTAATTGGACCAAGAGTTAGAATTATATGCTCTTAAACAGCCATTGCCTTCTCATCTTCATCGTTCACATCAACATGTCTCCTTAAATCCTTTCCAGGAGCTTGGCTCAACCAAGTGGGAACCTAAACATATGGGTCTAGGAAGCTAGTCTCGAATGGATGGTGCTTCCTCAAGGGAATTCACTCCATCCCCTGGGGAAACCCTTCTGAAAGGATGGCTTCTTTGAGAGGACTCTCTCTTGGAGTACTCACTAAGCATCTTCCAATTTGCTACATTCCTTTTTAGCCTAGTGGGTGGAATAACCAATACCATTAATCGAACTCTATTAACCCTATTCTCAAGTTTCCAATCAAGTGCTCTCCTCAAGTGAACGAGTCATTTGCTCCTTAAAGCACCCTGAGATGAGATAGGGTGTCATAGAATCCCTTCCTGTTTAAACTTAAGCACAATAATGTTCGAAATGTGTAGAGTTTCTTCTGTAGTGAGCACATCTTGAATCTTATTTAGCCAAACATTTTTGCCATACGTAGTTTTAAAAGTCATTAGCATTAAAAGAAATGTTGAGATATTTTTAGGCACATGTTATACTTGAAGATAATCAAATAAAAAAATATTTACCATGCACAATAAGATCAAGGAATCGCCAAGTTCATTATTATCATTCATTAGTCTCGTATTCTAACTTAATTAGCTTTCTAGAACAAATTCACATAGCTTAGATATTTTAATAAACCCACTAAAAATTATAAATAGTCTTACAAACACATTTATCATGAATAATGAACGTAAAACAAAATAGCATTCATGCTTCTAGAACTTAATTCACAAAAAATTAAAATTAATTAGCCACAGTTATACAAGTTTCAAAAACGATTCACACACACAGGCGAAAGATTCATACTTGTAGACAAATATAACTCACAAAGAATTGTAATTAATTAAAGATATGTTCAAGAAGATAAAAAACACACATAAGTGAGGCATACTTTTAGAATGTTGAAATATAATTCTTAAAGAATTATAATATATTCAAGAAGATAATTCACACCCATAGGTGAAACATAGTTTTAGAATGTTGAAATATAATTCATAATTAATTAATTATACTAAGAATTTGAATTTATACTTGGGGGATCGGCCCACATGACCCAAATGATAAAGCACAAAAAAACTGGCCTAACTTCAGACCCAAGGGAATTAAAATTCAACAAAATCTCTTTTCAAAGTTGATTTCAAGATGATTTTTTACGTTAAAAAATAAAAAATAAAATGACCTGCGAATGATTTTCGACATTTAAGCACACAGGGA
This sequence comes from Diospyros lotus, assembly GCF_014633365.1. Lineage (NCBI taxonomy): Eukaryota > Viridiplantae > Streptophyta > Magnoliopsida > Ericales > Ebenaceae > Diospyros > Diospyros lotus. The sequence goes on from NC_068344.1 coordinate 15,389,814, forward strand.
TGAAGGAAAGAAGGATCTTCACTCGCCGGCGATGCCCCGGGATGGGTTCCAACGGCTTGTAAAGAAGACAACCTAATCTCACTAGAGAGCAATGTTGTGTTTGCTGCTGCTACAGATCTCATCGAAGAAGGAAACTTCGCTAATTTGCAAATCACCATTATCATTGAGTAGAGGAGATGGCGATTTGATTCAGGCACTAAAGTTTTTTTTTTATTTATTTGTGGAGCTATTATGTTTGATTGGAGACGAACAATAAAAACTTATGCCTTGATTTGTTACCCCTGCACCTGCACTAAGAAAGAGTCCCCTTCCCTTCCCTTCCCTTCCCTTCCCGTGGGTCACTGCTGTCTGAAGGGAGGAGGCCCCCTGTTGTTAAGGAACATCGCAAAAGATGTTCACTGCTAATTTGGAGAGGGGAGCACTGTCAAGAGCATACTAGCAGTCGTTGTGTAGTTCAGATAAAAAAATTTTAAAACAGGGAAAAGACTTGTTCTCGTGATGCTGTTTCCCCTATAAGTTACCGTCAGCGACCCACCAAGGAAGAGGAGGAGGAGAGAGAGAGACAATTGATAGGAGAAAAAGTCTTGAAAGTTAGACAGCCTTATCGACGGATTATCGAATGGAGGTAAAAAGATAAAATTGCCCTCGCCCACTGCCCTCTCCTCTCCCCTCACATGGTCGCCGCTGCTTCGACTCACCGCCATGCTGCCACACCTCACTGCCATGTCGTCGTCGTCTCGTTGCGCTCACCTCATCTCCGTCGCCTCACCTTGCCGATCGTCGTTGCATGCAACAAGGCGACGGAGACGAGGCGGGGGTTGCATGGCAATGACACACAGCGACAAGGCGAAGGTAACGACGACCATGTGAAGGGAGAGGAGAAGGCAGTGGCCCACTTTGCAAATTTGCAAAGTGGGTGAGGGCAATTTTATCTTTTTGCACTCATTCAGTAAACCTGTCTCTCACCCTCTCTGACTCTCTAGAAGAACCTTTGATGAAAACCCATGCCGTGGGTTTTGCTGATTGTAACCTATCTTCTGTAGCTATGCATACTTTTTAAATTTAGGTTGAAGTAACGCGTAGGGGTGTTTGACCAAATTGATAAATTACAAAAACTTTGAAAGACATTTTTAAATTATAAGGATATTTCTATATAAATAACCCAAATCATTGAGGTCTAAGCAAAAAAGTAAATATATTCAACTGATTAATGCGTACAAATTAATATACTTATTAAAAGTAATACATAAAATATTATGCGCATGGAATTATAAACAAAAATACAATATAAAGATAAATCTAAATAAACTAATCTTGATTTAAACTCTTAAAAGAATATAAATAAATAAAAGAGAGAAGCCATATCATAATTCCTTTAACAATACTAAAAATAACCTTTTGGCTTAATCTTTTCATCAAATTTATAGTTATAGATGGTGCGTGCCTTATTCAACTTGGTTTCTTAGAAGGTATCCAATTTGGATTCCTTCCCCTCATGACAGCCCTTGTCTAACAGAAGAGTTAGTTCCGCACGGTAAGTGAAGAAGACGCCTAATAAGGCTCCCCACTTCCAGCATTTCCACTCCATTGACGTAGCATTTTGGTTTTTTTTCCAAACTGACTGACTACGACGATTGCTCGAGATTGTTGATACACTAAAAAATAATTAAAAAATTATTAATGACAAAAGACTAACGACAATATAAATTTTAGTAGTTAATGTAGTATTATTAACAACTAAGATAAATTTTAATTACATGCTAAATAAGTCGTCGTTAATATACTATTTTTTCATTGCTATTGACTAAAATTTTTAATTCTAACTATTACGGGTATTTCTCGTTCTACTCCTTATGGGTTGGGTTCGACCCAACAGGACGACCCAATCGCATAAAGCCTAGTAGACCCCGAACTGAGTTCATCGAAACAAGCTTGCACATCGCTGGAACCCGAGCTCAGATCGCAGGACCAAGAGGGCTTTATATGAGCAAGCTCCCAGCGACTCTTGCAGTTTGCCAGCCTAACCAATCAACTCGCATAATGAGAATATCACATGTTAGAGAATATTAATGGGCTAAGGGTTATCCTAGCTGGGCCATTGAAGCCCAACCTAGCCCCGTCCTCTCGGCCCATTTGATCGGCCAATGTCGGTCCCATCCTAGCCCCTTGCAACAACATCATTATAGTCAGTTCTGGATTTCCACACGCCCACCTTAGATTCCATCCTCATTAATCACGGATCCCATCCACATTAATAAGGGTCCCGTCTACTCCTTGCCGCTACATGGGAGCCTCAACCAGTGTCGGATATTCTGTCCCATCACTTGCAGATGTACAACACATGCAGGAGAACATCTCCTGCTCCTATATATTAGCCAGCTCTCCCCAGAGCCATGGTATGCTTTTTCTTGTCAACTTGCTGATACTCTGCATTTCCTTACTCGCTTACTTACTTGAGCATCAGAGTATTTTGCAGAGGCCGACCGGCCAGCGGGTCAACAAACCAAACTAGTACCCTTTCTCCCTCTCGAATTCATTACACCAGTGCGAGCCAACGAATCACGGTCGACCAATTTCGAATGTTAACATTTTGGCCCTGGAATGAAGGCTCACTCTGGTCAATATCATTGTCGAAAAGGAGAAATACAAAAGGTTCCGAAGTGATGACCAACCAACCTGCGAACCATGCTAACCAATTGCCGAAAATTCCACAAGTTGGGGGCATGGTTGCATCCGCTTCGATGCCCCCCTCCAATTAGATCCATCCCTAGTGTCCCCGCATGGTGTCCCTGCCCACCTATGGCCCCTACCTCTGGGATAGAGGCGACACAGGCCTGGTAGTAGCGTTAAGAAGCATTGGAGAATACCATCATGCAGCTCGCTGATGCGGTTAAGGCGTTGGCCCAAATGTAAGTCTAGGCAGCACAAATGCTAGCGGGGGTCATGCCACCCGTGGCAGCCCCTCGACCTCTAGGTGGAAGGTTATCTCCAGACGAAAGAAAAGCCATAAGAGATCTGCGGTGAGTTGGATTGGTTCGCTCCTCAAACCTACACTCTCGAAGGACGGAAGAACGACGACGCTATGATGATGAACCGGAGGTGCATCCCACTAAACGAAGGGCAGGTGTGAGTCCTTACAGAGATCACCGTGAAGACGTTTATGAAGGGAGTCAACAACGTGGGGATCCACGCCAGGGGGATAGCTCAGTCGGAGTCAACCCAAGTTGTGCTACCCATCGTAACTCTCCAAGTCGTGAGATGAGGAGGCGACCTCTTCCGTGGGATCGCCATTCCCCAGGGAAAGGCCCTGGACGGGAGAAACAATCCCTCATGGGGTGATCTGCGAATCAAGGCCCCGTAGTAGAGGAATTACTATAGAGGATCCAATAGCTGGAGCCAAGAGATGGGCACATAATCGAAGAGAAGGCCGCAAAGAGAGGACTTTATTCTCCAAGGAAATCGAGCTGGAGCCTCTTCCCCGTAGATTCAAGATCCCCAGTATCCCTTAGTATAATGGGGATAACGACCCATATGACCACTTAGATGCTTTCAACGTCCAAATGGACCTGCAGACTTCTAGCCCATTAGCAAAATGACGAGATTTCTCCCGACCTTAGGAGACATACCTCGGGCATGGTTAAGAAGGCTCCATCCTCGTAGTATCTACAGTTGAGAGGAGTGTTGAAAGAGATTTATCGACCAGTACAAGTCGCTTCGAAGGCAGCTCACCCCGACATGTCACCTCGCTACGGTGTTTCAACGGTTCGGCAAATCTTTGAAAGAATATATAGAGAGGTTTAAGAGGGAGGTGAATAACGTGGAAAGCCCCTCGGATGAGAGTATCTTGACCGCGATCTCCGCTAGACTTTGAAAGGATGAGAAGCTCTACGAAATCATCTACAAGTCCCCTGTAAGAGACCTAGGCGAATTCTATGAGCGAGCTAAGAAAGAGGTCTAATGGGAGGAAGGTTTTGGCTTGAAAAAACAAGTGATCAGAAGAAAGGGGCAAAAAACGCCAGCCAAAACAAGAAGAGAGGTAATGGTGATACCCAAAAAGAAGACCAAGGGTAGAGTACCAATGATCAGACTGCTAAAAAGGCAAGGTATGAGCAAAGAGTGGAGCGACCTCCACACCAAGGTCGGTATGAAAGTTATAATGTCCTGTCTGACTCTCAGGACAGGATCTTTGCCACTGAATGGAACAAGGAAGGCTTTGGGAGGCCTAGCCCTATAAGGAATTTCGACAAATACAGAAACAAAAATAAGTTATGTGCTTATTACAATGAAACAAAACACATCACCTGTGAATGTTAGGCGCTAAAGGACGCGATTGAAGAGTTAATTAGGAGGGGTCGCCTGCATGATTATGTGGTGCCCCCAAGAGATCAGCAGTCCTAGTAGCCAGCCCAAACAAGTCCTTGTCAAGCTCCCGAATCGGACCAAACACCTGCGATAAGAACCATTTTTACCATTCATGGAGGGCCTCATATTGCGAGGACTTCTAACAAATCCCACGAACGGTATGTTCGGGAAGCCGGTTACCTTTTGCTCGTTGGGAATAGCGGCCAAGAAGGGTCATCCAAGAGAGCCAAAGTGGTTTCAGACGATATTGCTTTCACCAAGGATGATTCTAAAGATGTGCACTAGCCACACAACGATGCCCTTGTGGTTCAAGCCTGGATTAGCAACATGAAAGTGCAGAGGATTATGGTGGATACGAGCAGTTCGGGTAAACGTCATGTATAGGGGGTGCTTTGACCAGATGGGACTAGGGTCAGACCAGCTGATAGCATCCCCAGAACTATTGTATGGTTTCACCGTCAATACAGTAATTCTGAAAGGACGCATAAGACTTCAATTCACGGTTGGGGAATCAGATCTTCAGGTCATAGTAATGGTGGATTTCCTTGTCATCGATAGCCCCTCTGCATATAACGTCGTCATGGGAAGGCTTGCCATGAAAGATCTGAATCTAGTTGTCTCAACCAAAGCCCTAGCAATCAAGTTCCCGACTCCAAATGGGACCGGGTGCATAAGAGGAGAGCAGTATTCGGCAAGACGTTGTTATGAGGAAGCACTGAAAATAGGGCTCAAAGGAAAAAAGATCAATATGGTCTCTGGAGGGGAAGCGCGAGTCATCGGTAGCAAAGGAGTCAGTTATGATCTGGACCCGCGTGAAGTGGATTGCAATCGAGCTGCCAGCCTAACAGACGAACTGGAAGACATTGTAGTTAGTGACATCGATGCTAAAAGGTGCCTCAAGCTAGACAAAGGCCTCTCCCTCGAGGTAAAGTCTCAACTGATTGATTTTCTTAAAACAAATTTGGATGTATTCGCATGGAACCATGAAGATATGGTAGGAATAAACCCAAACATAATGCTTCATCGACTCAATATTTATCCCAACCATAAGCCAGTTCGCCAGAAGAGGAGACCCATGACTGTTGAGCGTTACCCGATCTTGAAAGAAGAGGTAGACAAACTCTTAGCCAACAAATTTATCAGGAAGGCCCATTACCCGGCCTAGGTGGCGAACTCGGTCCTAGTGAAGAAAAAGAATGAAAAGTGGAGGACCTGCGTCGACTTCACAGATTTGAACAAAGCCTGCCCAAAAGATAGTTTCCCTCTACCCAGAATTAACCAGCTCGTGGATGCAATAGCTGGCCACCAACTTCTCAGCTTCATGGATGCCTATTCGGGGTACAACCAGATTCCTATGAACCCCGACGAGGAGGAGCATACATCATTTGTCACGATTTAGGGGCTATACTGTTATAAGGTAATGCCCTTTGGACTAAGGAATATAGGAGTAGCATACCAACGACTAGTTAATATGATGTTCGAAGATCTGATCAAAAAAATCATGGAGGTATACGTAGATGATATGCTAGTAAAATCCAGGCAGGTTGCCAACCACATCAGCGACCTAAAAGAGGCATTCCAAGTTCTAAGAAAGTACCAGATGAAATTGAATCTACTCAAATGCTCATTCGGTGTGGCTTCTGGAAAATTTTTGGGATTCATGGTGAATGAAAGAGGGATCGAGGCCAACCCCGAGAAAATCCAAGCTTTGCTTGACATACGATAACCTACCAAGATGAAGGAAATGCAAAGCCTTAATGGCTAGATCATTGCCATCAGCAGGTTTGTCTCCAAAGCATTTGATAAGTCCATTCCATTCTTTAATGTCTTGAAGTAGGCAAAGAACTTCCTGTGGATGGAGGAATGTGAAAACTCTTTCCAGCAATTGAAGGAATATATAGGACGGACTCCCCTCATCTCAAAACCAAAGGAAGCAGAGGAGTTGATCATTTGCTTGGGAGTGTCCAAGTATGCTATCAGCGTAGCACTAGTGCTAGAAGAAGACCGGGTGTAGTACCCAGTGTATTATGTGAGCCACACACTACTTGATGCTAAACAAGGTACACCCCAATGGAGAACCTCGTATATTCCTTAGTGGTCGCGTCAAGGAAGCTACACCCCTATTTCCAAGCCCATCAGATTGACATATTAACCAAACACTCATTGAAGCAGATCTTACAGAAGCTCGACTCATCCAACCGTCTACTCAAGGGGGCCATTGAGCTCACCTAATTCAACATAGAGTACAAACCAAGGTCGGTCGTCAAAGGGAAAGTACTGGCAGATTTTGTTGCAGAATTCACAGGCTCGGTGGAGGAGCCCATTTCTTCAGTATTTCCAATCTGGGAGTTATTTGTGGATGGTTCTTCCAGCGAGCATGGATCTGGAGCTGGTGTGCTCTTGATAAGCCCGGAGGGACACAAGATTCCTTATGCGTTGAGGTTTGGGCTCAAATCAACCAACAATGAAGCCGAGTACGAAGCATTGTTGGCAGGTCTACACTTGGTAAGAGAAGTCAAGGCATAACGGTTAGCAATTTTTAGTGACTTACAGCTCGTAGTCTGTCAAATACAGGGGGAATATCAAGAAAAAAGGCTTAAAGATGGTAGCCTACCTCCAGAAAGTTCAGGAACTAATTCGCTTCTTCGAGGAGTGCAAGTTGAATCAAGTGCCAAGGAGCCAGAACTCTCACGCTGATGCCCTCGCTCGCTTGGCGTCAGTAGGAGATGTTAGCGATTGAGCTGAGGTTGGATTCATGGATGAGACCCATCGTTGAATATCTGCAAGAAGAAAAGTTACCAGGTGACAAGTTAGAAGCACGGCGTACGCGAGCTCAGGCAGCCAGATACTATAACCACAACAATATGTTGTACAAAATGGGGGTTTCAGCCCCATTACTGAGATGCATCGCTAAGCCTGATTGCCAGTTAGTTCTCATAGAAATCCGTGCCGATCACTGCGGCAATCATGCTAAGGGAGTATCCTTGGCCCAAAAGACACTCCACCAAGGGTTTTACTAGCCTACCATGAAGCAAGATGCTATAAAGCTGGTGAAGAGGTGTGATACGTGCCAAAGATTTTCAAAACTGTCGCGAGCTCCCCCCACCTATCTGCAACAGATGAGTAGCCCGTGGCCCATCACTATATGGGGTATCGACCTGATCAGGCCACTTCCAACAGCTCGCGGTGAATGCAAGCATGCTATAGTGGCTATTAATTACTTCACCAAGTGAGCAGAAGCAAAAGGAGCTTGCACAGATATCCACTACAAAGGTAAAAAAGTTTGTATAGAGCAATATCATCTACAGATTCGGAGTTCCTCAACAGATAGTCACGGATAATGGAATCCAGTTCACCAGCTAGCAGTTCATCCAATTTTGTGAATCACTAGGGATCAAGAAGAGCTTCACAGTCGTGGACCATCCGTAAGCCAATAGACAAGTTGAAGTTGTCAACAAAATAATCGAGCAGATATTAAAGACCAAGTTGGAGGCCAGAAAGAGAGCTTGGGTGGATGAGCTGCAAACCATGCTCTGGGCCTACCAGACCACAGCTCGCACCACCACTGGAGAAACTCCCTTCTCTATGGTATATGGGTCTGAGGCGATGATCCCGGTGGAAAATGAAGTGATCAGTCAACATAGAGCCACCTTCGATCTAGAGAACAACGACCAACTGCTGGCCACAAACCTTGATTTACTTGAGGAAGCAAGGGAGCTAGCTCTCATGAGAGTAGCGACCTACCAACAGCGCATGGTGAGATACTGTAATCGGAGGGTTTGGGTCCGGTACTACAATGTCGGAGACCTCGTGTTGCACCTTGTTCTCCCCGGAGCTCGTAAGAGTAGCGATGGGACATTGGGACCAAACTGGGAAGGCCCTTATACTATAAAAGAAAGCCTCAGCAATTAAGCATATCACTTGGCCGACATGGATGGAGTCGTTCTCCCACGAGCTTGGAATGCAGAGCATCTTAGGCCATACTTCCAATAAGCAAACATTTCTCTTTCACATGATATTAGCTATCAATTGACATCTCATTTTTGCCAATATTGCTTTGTTAAATTGAGCATTTGATTTATGCGATATTAATGTGTCTTTTTTTTGCCGAATCTTATTACATTCGCATTTTTTGTTGTTAAAAATAAAAATCAGAAGATAGTCTGGGGTATGGGGGCTATGGTCTACGAGCTAGGTCCCATTCACCTGAGCATTCACCATAGTCCTCACCTTAGACCAGGCTTCAAAAAAAAAAAAAAATCCAATCATCTTGATTGAATGTCATGGTTTGGAATCTACCGAGCAGCCACTTCCATTAAATAATTTCAAGTCAAAAGTTCACTAGCTAGGGTCCTTTCATCTTGACACAAGTCATAGTCTGTGACTTACTTGAGTGTTCCCTCTCGATTACATTATTTTTATTGATACTCGATTGAATATCTTTAAATTTGTGAGCTGAGACCCATTCCTCTTGACTTAATGTCAAGATTTGGCACCTACTGAGCAACCACTCCCATTATTTAACTAAGGGTTCGTTAGTTGGAGTCCTTTCATCTTAACTCAAGTCACGTTCTACGACCTTCTTAGGTGTTCCCTCTTAGCTTATTAAAAATCGTAATAAACCATGGTGTGTCGGCTGAGATCAGCCCATGATCCACCTAGACATATATCTTGGCAAGCTTCTCATTGTGACTTACATGATATTTTAATGGGACGTGTTAGCTGAGGTTTACCTTAATTTTCCCAAGAATGGTTATTTGCGACCTACCAGACACTCATCTTGTTCTTCAATTATTATGTTCATAAATCACAAGCTATTCAGCTGTGGCATATTAGCTGAGATCGCAAGACGATCTGCTCGGATGTACATCTCGGCAAGGTTTTCAATATGATCTTGTTAAAGACATGCTAAATCTAAAAGGTTACCCCAATTGGCCTAATGTAATTACCCCAACTGCCTGAGAAGAGGTGCTACGGGAAAAATAAAATAAACTAACTGACAAACTAAAATCTCATACCAACTGAACATCTCAATCAACTGAAATAAAATTTTGAGTCAACATCAATTGAAAACCATAAACTACATCTAAGGGGGAAAATCTCTAAACTGGAATATAAAATAAACCTAAACTGATAAAAACACCAACTAATAAACTCCCAGACATCTTTGGTCTTGAGCGGCTCCACGTACACACACTACTGGACACTACTGCTAGGCCCCACATCTGGTACTCCCCCACTAGAACCTGGAATGGTGAAGAGTACAAGGTGAGCTACAAAACTCAGCAAGTAATAAACTGAAGAGAATAACTGAAGTTGAATCGAAGAATATCGATACTGATAAAAATACTTATTGAACTTGTACTGAGAGATATAATAATCACTGGATGGCATTTATAAGATGTAATGCACATAAACTGTAACTAAATGCAGGTATGCAACTTTGGCACGTAGGCCCACATAACTGTAATACATACCTGACTGATCTGAGTCCTACAAACATAAAAACTGTAAGCACATACAATGGGCAATATGCCCCTAGCCCCCTGGTCGACAACAGGCGAGCGACTCATAACTAAGATATAACTAAACTAATACTAGTAGGATCCCCGCGGACAAGCCGCCTAGCGCACATAATGCAATGCTCATATAAGTGCTGGCACACGATATGTAATGCTCCATATAAAGTCATGCTCAATGCTCATACAAATGTGTATGCACATAATCTCACAAAATAATGCTTATCATGTCATAATTAACTACTAAACATGGTAAATGATTTTTTTACCAGCCATATTGAGATACAAATATTTTGAAATTTCTGAGTATAGGCAAGGCATATTGGATTTTATCATATCTTGGCATAAAAAATTCAATATTTGAATATTTAAATATTTATATTAAATTTAAGACTTGCATTAAGAATTTATTGGAAGCCATTCGGATGCCATATGATACTATTTAGATGATTGAGGAAGCATAAGGAAGCAATTTGAATGAAACAGCAGCCCATTTGAATGACAAAAATGGACTACAGCAAGCTCATTCGAATGGCAGAAACTCATTCGAATGAGCCTCTGATAGATGATATATAACAAAGGCTATTCGGATCTGATCAAGGACTCATTCGAATAACTCATAAATTCATTTGAATGAATTTTGACAACTTCCAACTTTTGAACTGGCCAAAAAGTGACTCATTCGAATGCAACAGTACCCTCATTTGAATGAATTTATGGGGTACTCACGGGTCATTCGAATGCTAGACTATACAAAGCAACAACTTATTCAAATTTTCAAGGGCTCATTCGAATGACAAGAAAACTCATTCGAATGACAGTCTCAAAACCTCAAAAATACATACGAATGATACGATAACACATGACTCATTCGAATGACAAAGGACTCATTCGAATGACTGATACATTATAAGGGGAAAACTTATGATAACACTGAAAACTCATTCGAATACCACTGAACTCATTCGAATGACAAGGAGGCTCATTCGAATGACTGGAAACTTATACAAAATGAAGCTTACAATAACAGAGACCATCTCTCGAATCAAAACTTAGCATCACTACACCATTCCAAAAGAAATCTTCAGAGAACAATCCCAATTGATATAAAATAATATCAAGATGCATTAAATCAATCGCTTATGAAAGAAAACGCTGTAAAGGATTATGCATAGCTTAACCTAACTCACTGGGTAATAATATATCGCATGAGAATATATATATGCATGAACATTCTGACTGATTAAACTGGAAACCCAACACAAGAGTCTTGGTATTCTGAGATCACTGTTAATATGATTTGAAGATCATATTTAAAAGATTCACTATAAAGAATCCCACATACTTCCTCATGCACTCACTGCTCTACGCATATATATATATATACTGGAATTGATATAAATCTGAGAACTCAAAGAAGCGATGGAATAAACTGAGAACAAACTAACTTGAATCTGTAATGAAAGGAATTACAGATAGGATACTGGCCTTATGCTAACTCTGATCGGATCGAGCGATTGCAATGGAGAATCTAAACACTGTAGTGCTTCTCAAACTCTCTGTTCTTCACAAACTTCTTCTCTTTACGCGGCGTGAGAAAATTGTGACTTATGAAACTACTAGGGATAACCCGTGCCTGAAGGCACAGTATAACCAAAAAAAATCAAATATTAAATTTGAACGCGAAATAATCAAGCACTGAATTCAGATTCGCACCCTCCACCGTAAAGAGCACTGCCGTCTGCCATTGGCCCACCACCATCGTTCCCGATTCGCACCTTTCAGGCCGGTTGCCCCTACCCGTCGACCCCCTGCCATTCGCACCACCTATTGTCGCCCACCGCCGCCGCACCACCAGACCAGATCCGCCATCACGCTTATCTCTCATCTCTTTCGCCATCCCCTATTCTCTCTCTCTCTCTCCCACACTCTCCGTCTAAAACAACCCACCGCCCAAAGAGCACCATTCACCGACCGTCGCTCCCCTCGCCCCACCGCCGCCGCGAGCATCCGTTGTCGCCCCCCCGCCATTCGCACCACCTATTGTCGCCCACCACCGCCGCACCACCAGACCAGATCCGCCATCGCGCTTATCTCTCATCTCCTTCGCCATCCCCTATTCTCTCTCTCTCTCTCTCTCTCCCACACTCTCCGTCTAAAACAACCCACCGCCCAAAGAGCACCATTCACCGACCGTCGCTTCCCTCGCCCCATCGCCGCCGCGAGCATCCGTTGTCGCCCCCCCCCCCCCCCCGCTGCGAGCACCAGCCCATTCGCCCTGCCACTACTGCTAGCATCATCTCGATCGTCAACCGCCCCATCCCCGTTCGCACCCCTTCCTCTGCTATCGTCCCCCCATCCGGTCTCCCCCACTTTTCGTCCCCCTACCTACTATTGCCTCCGCAGGTTGCCCACTGTCGGCATGGGTGGGTGAGTCTGAGAAAGAGAGAGAAAAGGGCACTAAGTGAAAGGTGGGTTTGTGAGAGAGTAAAAGACACAGGGAGAGAGAGAGAGAGAGAGACAAAGAGAGTGAATCGGCAGAAAGATCCACTCATTTCAACCAATCTCAACCATTTATATATATTAAAAATTAATCTTAGCCATTGAAATCAAATATAATAATATTCACTAATAATTTAAAAAAATCATCTTGCTTTATTATATAAATTTTATTTTATTTTTATTTTATGAAGAGACTATTTTTACTTGTTTACAATTAAGAGCTCAGCATATAAATTTAATTAAAAATAATTAAAATTAAATTTAATTAAGAACATCAACACCAATTAAAACTAAAGCTATATTACATTAAAATTATAAATTAAATATAAAAAGTTTAACACCTCTGTCAATAATAGCTCATTCTACTTACTTACACACAAAACATTATAATAATATTTAATTAATAAAAAAATAATCCATACAAAAATTTAATTGAGTTTACTATGATCTCTCAAATAACATGATAAACAATATCAATAAAATATTAGAATTATACAAACACAATCTTTGAAGTCGGTTGGCGCCCCAAGCCAACAATTCACGGATGCAATCAAGAGAACCCCCTCTAGCGGCCAAATGGAGAAGAGTGCTTCCCGGGAAGCTGCAGAAATCAAATTAATTCATCAAAACAAAGGCACAATTGATATCCAAAGGCTGGAACAACAATGAAGAGCTTAAGCCAATTTTTACCCATAACAACCAATTGAAGCACAGACCAGACCTCCATTGTCTAAGAGAATATGGACGCATTCCGATCGTCTTTGTCGAGCCGCCAAGTGCAAAGGTGTTGCTCCTTTATCATCTCTAATATTTACAAACCGGGCATAATCCCTGAAATCCAATACAATAGAACGACCCACCAAGAGGCAACAATACGGGAAGAACAGGAAGCAGAGAGAATGGCCTGTAGGCAATCAGAATGGCCATAATAAGCAGCATAGTGCAAACAGGTCCTCCCATGGCTTGAATCAAACATCAAAATCTGGGAAAACAGTTGATAAAATATAAGAATGAAAAACATAATCACACAACTTCTGATAAAATATCAGGGAATCTGACAAACATTTGCCCCAGCTTCAATAAGCTTTTGAAAGAGAGAGAGAGAAGGGGAGGTGAGAGAGAAAACCCATTTACATATATACACACACCCATTTATATATATACACATACACAGAACACACACATACACCCATTTACATATATATACGCATACCCATTTACACAACACACACATACATATATTACGTATACACAGAACACACACACACCCATTTACATATATATACACACACCCATTTACACAGAACACACACATACATATATTACGTATACATAGAACACACACACACACACCCATTTACATATACACAGAACACACGAACACACACACCCATTTACATATACACATAACACACACGCACATACATACGGTGGAAGCGAGGAGGATACGATGGAGCTGGAGGCGATGGCGGCGTAGATGCAGCTTGAGGCGCCGGAGCTTGAGGGAGTGGGAAAGAGAGAAAGAGACGGTGAAGGCTGTGCGTTGGGGGCGATGGCGATTGAGCGGCTGCCGATGGGGTGACAGGGGGGGCGGCGATGGCGTGGGTGGGTGGGTGACTGTGAGAGAGAGAAAGAGAGAGAGAGAGAGGGGGAGAGAGAGCGGGTGGGCAGAGATGGAGTGTGAGAGGGAAACAGGGGATGTGATGGTTTTTGGGGGGGAAAGTTACATCCTCAAAACTGATCTCAGCCATTGATTTTCCTAAAAACTCATCTTAACCATTCAAAAAATGTCCCCCTCACATTTGTGTTATACATTTCAAAAACCATCCTCTCTTATTATATAGATATATATACACTGATCTAAGAAGCCCTAACGCCATTACTCATTCTCCTATTATAATTAGGAGACTTCACCAACCCAAAACCTTCTCACGCTCGGATACCTCAATCCGTTAAGAATAATAACTCTAATTAATTAATTAAATTCTAATCACAAATTGCTAAATGACTCTCATGTCCTTGCATTTAATTTCCATAATAAGTAAATATAATTAAATGCTATTTAATTGATATTTAAATATTATTTCCTCAATTAAAATCTCTAAATTGCCACATTAACAATTAATTGTAAAAAAATCCTCCAAACAAAACTAATTAAGAAATTCAATAATTTTTAAATAAAATCTAAACCCTCTAATGGGTCGTTACAATTTCTCCCCTCCTTAAAAGAATTTGGTACTCCAAATTCGTAACTGATTACTCGAACAATGAGGGGTAAAGATGCCTCATCTCTTCTTCCAGCTTCCACGTCGTCTCTTCTTATGAGTGTTGTTGCCATTATACTTTCACAAGAGGAATTGATCGATTCCTCAAGGTTTTCTCTTTTCGCTCTAGAATGCTGGTAGGCGTCTCTTCATAAGACACATCTTCTCCAACTTCAAGATTTTGAAAATCAATGACATGCTGAGGATCTGGCACATACTTTCTTAACATCGAAACATGGAACACATTGTGAACATGGGACAACTGAGGTGGCAAAGCTAACTCATATGCCAAAGTCCCTATCCGTCTCAAAATTTCAAATGGACCAATGTAACGGGGACTAAGCTTCCCTGCTACGCCAAATCTCCGCACACCTTTAATAGGCATGACTCTCAACCAAACATGGTCGTCTACGTCAAACTCGAGGCCTCGCCGTCGCTTGTCTGCATAGCTCTTCTGTCTGTCTTGTGCTATCTTCTTCTTGCTTTGATAACTCGAATCTTTTCTGTCGTCTGTTCCATAATTTCAAGACCCAATAAAGTCCTATCTCCCATCTCTTCCCAACATATTGGGGATCGACATGGTCGCCCATACAAAGCCTCATAAGGTGACATTCCAATACTTGAATGGAAACTATTGTTGTAAGCAAATTCCACTAAAGGTAAATGCTCATCCCAACTACCTTGGAAATCTAGAACACAAGCTCTCAACATATCCTCGAGAGTCCTAATAGTCCTCTCTGACTGGCCATCTGTCTGTGGATGAAATGTCGTACTAAACTTCAGCTGAGATCCCAATGCCTCGTGCAAAGCTCCCCAAAAATAAGAAGTAAAATGAGGATCTCGATCTGATACAATGCTGGATGGAACACCGTGTAACTTCACGATCTCTTTAATATAAATTCTGGCAAATCTATTTAATGGATAAGTCTTCTTAATAGGCAAAAAATGGGCTGATTTAGTCAAACGGTCAACAATCACCCATATAGCATCATAGCCTTTAGTAGTCCTGGGTAAACCCATCACAAAATCCATAGCAATATTATCCCACTTCCACTCCGGAATAGGTAATGGAAGCAATAAACCTGAGGGTTTCTGATGTTCCGCTTTAACTTGTTGGCATACTACACACTGTGAAATATATCTGACTACATCTTTCTTCATACCACTCCACCAATACTGTCGCTTAAGGACGTGGTACATTTTCGCAACACCTGGATGAATAGTCTAGCAACTCTTGTGTGCTTCATTCAAAATCTCTTGTTTAAGTTTTCCACCATCGGGTATACAAATACGTCCTTGATATAAGAGTATACCATCACTCCGTAGAGTATATCCCAAAGGAGAAAATTTCTCGATATCAGCCAAAATTCGTGCTAACTTTTCATCTTTTAATTACTAGTCTTTGATTAAATCAAATAACTCAGGTTGCACCCTCATATAAGCACAACTCATCACTGTACTATCCTCTGAGACTGAAATAGATAGAGCACTCAATTGCTCTAATATCCTCCATTCTTGAACCATCATCGTAGCCATAGAAGCTCATCGTCGACTCAAAGCATCGACTACTACATTAGCCTTTCCTGGATGGTATAGAATCTCACAGTCGAAGTCTTTAAATAACTCGACCCAACGTCTCTGCCTCATGTTCAGTTCCTTCTGGGATAAAAGATAATGTAGGCTCTTATGATCTGTATAAATTTCAACTTTCTCACCATACAAATAGTGTCGCCATATCTTCAATGCAAATACTACTGTTGCCAACTCTAAATCATGAGTGGGGTAGTTCACTTCGTGTTTCTTCAATTGTCTGGATGCATAAGCATTAACTCGACCCTCTTGCATCAATACACAACCCAAACCTGAACGGGATGCATCGTTGTAAATGGAATATTTCTCTCCACTTCTTGGAATTGCTAAAACTGGTGCGGTAGTCAACTTTAACTTTAATTCTTGGAAAGCACGTTCACACGCGTCATTCCATTCAAACTTCTCTCCTTTTCTTGTTAGCTTAGTCATAGGGGAAGATAAACGAGCAAACCCCTCAATGAATCGTCTATAATATCCTGCAAGACCTAGGAAACTACGTATCTCTGTCACTGTCATCGGCCTCGGCCAATCCATAACTGCTTTAGTCTTGTTTGGATCCACTGAAATACCGTCTCCAGAAACGACATGACCTAAAAATCCAATCTGAGTAAGCCAGAACTCACACTTGCTGAACTTGGCTTATAGTTGCTCCTCTTTAAGCCTCCGCAATACTAGTGTAAGATGCTCCATATGCTCCTCCACATTAGGTGAGTAGACTAGAATATCGTCGATGAAGACAATAATGAATCGATTTAGGTACTCACGTAGAACTCGATTCATCAAATCCATGAAAACAGCTGGGGCATTCGTCAACCCAAATGGCATCACCACAAACTCGTAGTGTCCATAGTGAGTCCTGAAAGCAGTCTTCTGAATATCCTCATCTCTAACTCACACTTGGTGGTAGCCTGATCTCAAATCTATTTTTGAGAACACCTTAGCTCCTCGCAATTGATCTAACAAGTCATCCACTCGAGGTAAGGGACACTGTCACTTGGTTCAATTGGCGACAATCAATACATAATCTCAAAGATCCATCTTTCTTCCTCACGAACAATACTGGTGCACCCCACAGGGATGAACTGGGTCAAATAAAACCCTTCTCTATTAATTCTTCTAACTAGGCCTTCAACTCCTTTAGCTCATTAGGTGCCATCCGATATGGAGCCTTAGAGATAGGCTGCGTACCGGGTAATAACTCAATAGTAAACTCCGATCCTCTCCGAGGAGGTAATCCTGGTAGCTCATCTAGGAAAACTTCTTGGAAATCTCGTACTACTGGTAACTCGGATAACTTCCTCTTGCTTCCCTCGTCAGTGGTTACAAAGGCTAGATAAGCCTCGCATCCATCACACATTAGCTTCTTAACTTTCATCATTGAAATCATAGGAATCATAGCCATAGGCTTAACTCCTCTATAAATGAGAACCGGTTGTTGAGGTAGTTCGAAGTCAATAATCTTTCGCCGATAGTCAACTCTTGCATAATGCCGTGACAACCAATCCATGCCAAGGATCAAATCAAAATCCTTAACATCGAGAATTACCAAATCTCCCAATAACTTCTTGTCATGGACCTCGATCTCACAATTTTCAAACATTTCTCTAGCCACCATAATCCTATCTCCCGGTGTAGACACAATCAAGTAGTACGGCAAAGAAATCCGGGAATGGGGAACATAACATACTGTGCGCAGTGCAATAAAAGAATGTGTAGAACCAGTATCAAATAATGGACGCACATCATGACCATATAGGGATAGAATACCTTGGATAGTCCCGTCGCCCTGCTCTGCCTTAGTTGTGGTAAGGGCATAAACTCTACCCTGCACATGTCTATCTGCGGGCGGTGGATGCTGAGCTACTAGTAGTGCTGGTATAGGTGCCCATGGCCCTCTAGCTGCTGGTGGCCTCTGATTCGCCTGCTGGCCTCTATTCTGGGGCGGTTGAATACACCGATTGGCTGTGTGTCCTTTTTGTCTGCACCTGAAACAAGTGACCTCTAGTGTGGGGAGTGCTGCTTGATTCCTTGGGCAATCTTTCTTTCTATGCCCCTCTTGTCCACACTTGAAACAAACGTTATTCCCAGCTAGGCATAGTCCTCCGTGCTTCCTTCCACACTAACCACATTGTGGATTGTTCTCTGCCTTATTTCCTTGTCCAGTTGTCCACTTCCTCTTCTTGTTGTTGGATGAGCCCTGAGTTGTATTGGCTCCCTTCTTAGTTGCTTGTGTCGCTCTCCATTCATTGCGATCCCGCTCGATAGCATACGCTCGCTGAACTACCGTGGCATAATCCACGCTTAGAGCTCCTCCAAAAGCATGTCAGATATCTGCACGCAATTCTCTCTGGAATTTGGTGGCCTTCTTTGCTTCAGTGGACACCAACTCCGGAGCATATCGTGATAATGCTGTAAACTCTACCTCATACTGAGCCACCGTTTTAGTACCTTGCACCAACTCAATGAACTCATAGACTTTCTGCTCCTTGACCCATGCTGGGCAATAAGCGTCGTTGAACACTTGTTGAAACTCGACCCATGTGGGCTCTCGATCACCAAACCTCTGGCGAGCAGTCTCCCACCATCTTTCGGCGTCGCCTCGGAACATGAACGTGCTAAGTCGTACTCGTCGGTCATCCGTACAACCAATAGATCGGAGATGCTTCTCTATCGATAGCATCCAATTCTCTGCCGCTACTGCATCTGTGCCTCCATGAAATGTAGGTGATCGGAAAGCCATGAAATCCTTTAGTAATTGGCTTCCGGTATCCATCTCTACAATTGGAACTGTTGGAGTAATTGGTGGATCGCCTCCACTGCCTCCTGCTTCTTGTGGTTGCCTCAGCTGATTAGGAGTTAGGGTATCAACCACCCTCATCAAGCCTGCTATCATACCATTCATCTCGGTCATCTCTCGTCGTAAGTCACTACCAGACTCCACTGGTGAGCCTGGTGTGGGAACTAGAACCTCGCCTGGCCTAGAAGTAGCCTGGCTACGAGTACGGGGTCGTCCACTTTGATTACTTATCTTCCTGCATCACCACTCAGGGTTAGAATACTATAAATTGGGCCAATCTTATCTAACTGACGGACATAAGTCCTAACTCTACACAACATCCTATGTGTGTACTGGAGACTCCTCAAAACACTGATCTGATACCAATACTGTAACACCCCCTTTCCTAGAACTGCCTGAGAAGAGGTGCTACGGAAAAAATAAAATAAACTAACTGACAAACTGAAATCTCATACCAACTGAACATCTCAATCAATTGAAAACCATAAACTACATCTAAGGGGGAAAATCTCTAAACTAGAATATAAAATAAACCTAAACTGATAAAAACACCAACTAATAAACTCCCAGACATCTTTGGTCTTGAGCGGCTCCATGTACACACACTACTTGACACTCCTGCTAGGCCCCACATCTGGTACTCCCCCACTAGGACCTAGAATGGTGAAGAGTACAAGGTGAGCTACAAAGCTCAGCAAGTAATAAACTGAAGAGAATAACTAAAGCTGAATCGAAGAATATTGATACTGATAAAAATACTTACTGAACTTGTACTGAGAGATATAATAATCACTGGATGGCATTTATAAGATGTAATGCACATAAACTGTAACTAAATGTAGGTGTGCAACTTTGGCACGTAGGCCCACATAACTGTAATACATACCTGACTGATCTGAGTCCTGCAAACATAAAAAATATAAGCACATACTGTGGGCAATATACCCCTAGCCCCCTGGTCGATAATAGGCGAGCGACTCATAACTGAGATATAACTAAACTGATACTAGTGGGATCCCCACGGATAAGCCGCCTGGCGCGCATAATGCAATGCTCATATAGGTGCTGGCACACGATATGCAATGCTCCATATAAAGTCATGCTCAATGCTCATACAAATGTTTATGCACATAATCTCACAAAATAATGCTTATCATGTCATAATTAACAACTAAACATGGTATATAATTTTTTTACCAACCATATTGAGATACAAATATTTTGAAATTTCTAAGTATAGGCAAGGCATATTGGATTTTATCATATCTTGGCATAAAAAATTCAATATTCGAATAATTGAATATTTATATTAAATTTAAGACTTGCATTAAGAATTTATTGGAAGCCATTCGAATGCCATATGATACTATTTATATGATTGAGGAAGCATAAGGAAGCAATTCGAATGAAACAGCAGCCCATTCTAATGAAAAAAATGGACTACAGCAAGCTCATTCGAATGGCAGAAACTCATTCGAATGACAGATGCTCATTCGAATGATAGATGATATATAACAAAGGCTATTCGGATTTGATCAAGGACTCATTCGAATGACTCACAAATTCATTCGAATGAATTTTGACAACTTCCAACTTTTGAACTGGCAAAAAGTGACTCATTCAAATGCAACAGTACCCTCATTCGAATGAATTTATGGGGTACTCACGGGTTATTCGAATGCTAGACTATACAAAGCAACAACTTATTCAAATTTTCAAGGGTTCATTCGAATGACAAGAAAACTCATTCGAATGACAGTCTCAAAACCTCAAAAATACATACGAATGATACGATAACACATAACTCATTCAAATGACAAAGGACTCATTCGAATGACTGATACATTATAAGGGAAAAACTTAAGATAACACTGAAAACTCATTCGGATACCACTAAACTCATTCGAATGACAAGGAGGCTCATTCGAATGACTGGAAACTTATACAAAATGAAGCTTACGATAACAAAGACCATCTCTCGAATCAAAACTTAGCATCACTACACCATTCCAAAAGAAATCTTCGGAGAACAATACCAATTGATATAAAATAATATCAAGATGCATTAAATCAATCGCTTAGGAAAGAAAACGTTGTAAAGGATTATGCATAGCTTAACCTAACTCACTGGGTAATAATATATCGCATGAGAATATATATATATATGCATGAACATTCTGACTGATTAAACTGGAAACCCAACACAAGAGTCTTGGTATTCTGAGATCACTGCTAATATGATTTAAAGATCATATTTAAAAGATTCACTATAAAGAATCCCACATACTTCCTCATGCACTCACTGCTCTACGCATATATATATATACACTGGAATTGATATAAATCTGAGAACTCAAAGAAGTGATGGAATAAACTGAGAACAAACTAATTTGAATTTGTAATGAAAGGAATTATAGATAGGATACTTGCCTTATGCTAACTCTGATCGGATCGAGCGATTGCAATGGAGAATCTAAACACTACAATGCTTTTCAAACTCTCTGTTCTTCGCAAACTTCTTCTCTTTACGCGGCGTGAGAAAATTGTGACTTATGAAACTATATATATACACTTATCTAAGAAGCCCTAATGCCATAACTCATTCTCCTATTATAACCAGGAGACTTCACCAACCAAAAACCTTCTCACGCTCGGATACCTCAATCCCTTAAGAATAATAACTCTAATTAATTAATTAAATTCTAATCACAAATTGCTAAATGACTCTCATGTCCTTGCATTTAATTTCACAATAAGTAAATATAATTAAATGCTATTTAATTGATATTTAAATACTATTTCCTCAATTAAAATCTCTAAATTGCCACATTAACAATTAATTGGCAAAAATCCTCCAAACAAAACTAATTAAGAAATTCAATAATTTCTAAATAAAATCTAAACTTTCTAATGTGTCGTTACACCTAAAGTATGGGAAATACCTTATCAGACATGCATTTGCGGTTATTACGCTTATAGATTAATGACCTACCTTTAAGCTCGCTAATCTGCGAGCTGGGAATTCTTTGGATCTATCTAGACTTATCATTTTCAAGTAATATTCTTGAAGACTTCCTCCACAGTGAAATTTTTGAGCTTATTCTGATATATAGAAGCTTTCGAAGACTTGTATCAAGTTATATTGAGGAGACAAGTTCAAAAAGTCATTTATTGAGACTTCGGCAAATTTCAATTTTGATTGGCTTGAATCCATGAGAGAAATTCAAAGCAAGAGGTAAAAAGTCAAGAAAAAACTTCCTTTCATTAAGTCAATGCTTGAATTAGAAAATAAAATGAAAAAGAAGAACAGAAAGGAAGCCTAGCTAGGAGGAACGACAGCTTCAACGGGATGGACCTCGATAGGCTAGATCTGGTCAGCTTTAACGGCCTGCACCTCAGCAACTTCGACCGGTTGAACTTCGGAGAGAATAGCTAGCGGGGCAGCCTCAGATGAATCTAACGGAGTGGCAGCTTTGGCCCCGTACCGTTTCACCTTCTCGACGGCTTGTTCCCCAAAAAAGGCAAAATCCATCTCGGGATGGTTCAACCAAAGGGTGTAAAGGAACGTCGAGTAGGTGTCGGACTTGGTTTCCTTGCATGCAAAGTCTATCCGGGCCTCCATTTCCGCTTTGATGTCATCAATGGCCCTATTTGCAATCTGCTCGCACCAGTTAGCTCGATCATTGGCCTCCTGCAGCCTCACCTTGGCCGATTTTAGCTTGTCTTGGGCCTTCTGCAGTTCCTCCCTAGCTTTATTTAGCTTGCCGATGAGCTTGGAGTTGGAAAGCTCCCGCATATCCTTTGCCCGGCGGAGCTCCTTATTGAGGTCTTTATTCCTTTGATATGCTTCCCTTAACCACATCTCCGAACCCCCAGCCTCCTTTTGGGCAGCAAGAACCTCGACATGTTCAGTCTTTTTTCTCCTCCTTGAGCTTCTTTATTTCTTCTTTGTAGGCAACCTTCATTGCTCGGAGCTACCCTTTAAAATCCTGCCGCTGTTTTTTGGCCTTCATGGCAGCAAGAGAGGTCTGAAAGAACACGAAGGTTTAGCTCGAAGATATAAAAAAAAAAATCGACGCTTACTAAGAAGCTATGGCGAGCTATGTAGCCACCGAGCACCACCCCACTCACCTCGTCCTTATCCAAGGACTTGGCAGACGTGCCTACGATTTGGGACATCTCGTCCATGAGGGCGTGAAAGTATGCTGACCCAGGCATCGGCTCTTGAGCAGACTCTTGGTTTCCCCTTTCCTCGAGGACTCTGGCCCTTGAGCTGCTGGTCCGATCCTCTTTTTGACCCAACAACGGGAGTGTTGAAAATATCCTTCACAACCTCTTTCCTGTGAGCTCCGCTAGGACCTTGGTCATGGGAAACAAGAGCTCTTTGCTCTTGTCTTGGTTAGTGATGCTCCTGCTACTAGGGCTTCTATTATTGTTGTTGTTGTTGGGGACGAGATTGTGGCTATGGCTGCTCCGACCTTCCACCCCGCAAGCTTGAGCTCGGAGTCCCGGAGGCAACAGTACCTAACCTGTTGCTTGACTGTCCGACCTATGGCACAACGAGGTAGAGTTCCACCATATCTTCGACCTGACTATCTTCCCCCCTGTTGCTGCTTGACTCAAGGACTTGGAAGGTGGATGGGAGGACTTTCGCACCCTTGACTCAACAAGGTAGAGCTCGCAAGCTCGTTTTCTCTAAGCAACTCGTCTGTAAGCTCAAGATCTTATGAACCTAACCCCACAGCGATAAGCTAGTCGAGGATGTTGATCTCGTCGGTTGACAAAATTGGCCTCCTGTTCCCAAAATCTGCATCACATTTAAGGACGTCAAGGCACATATATGAAAAGTAAAAGAGCCCCGTGCGAGTTGATACGCTCTTACTAGGGGTTAATGTGAAGCTGAAGCTTTTGAGTGACGATAGCGGAGGGCAAGAAGCAAAGAACCAACTGGACTTATAGTCACCCACATTGGATTTCCCCTTCGCTCTGCCCTATGGAAGGATGGCCTTGTTTTAAGAAAGATGAGCTGCCAGGTAATACAGCCTGTCCTTGGCATTTTTAAAAGAAAAGAGAAATTTTACTAGTTTTGGTAATGGGGGAGGAAGTTTGTTCCTAAGAAATAAGATGGTCAGGGAAGTAAGTTGGGTATACGAATTTGGTGTCAATTTAAAAGGTGCGAGTTTAACCTAGTTCAAAAGGTCAATGAGGTATGGAGTTACAAGGAACCTGAACCTAGACTCAAGGTGCTGAGGGCTAATAATGGCTATGAAGCCAGGAGGAGCATAGGCTACGTGAGAGCTCGAGGTGAGGATATGTACTCGGCAGTTCTTCGGGAAACGAAACTCCCGACTACAAGTCCCCATCTTAGGGAACTTGGCTTTAGAGGGAAATCTTTTAAAAACCTCATGCCCTATCCTTCCTTCAGTGACCTGCTCGTGGACCTGTAGGTTGGCATCGAAAGACGTCACATCAACGACCTCCCTATCTCACCAGCTTGTCCCCTCAGAGTTATGCATCTCTATCGTAAGGCAATCTTTGGAGTTCGAGGTATCGTCTTCTCCTATGATATGGTTGCAGCGATTTTGACCTGAGTTCCGTTGAACACAATCGGACATCTACAAACAAAGAGAAAGAACATTCAGGTCACAGGTCACGAACCAGACCACTGGAAAAGCCCTAAAAATATTCCCTATTTCATAGGCCATGCGCTTTGCAACAGGGTGTCACCTAAGGTGGAGGGGCTGCAACTACGAGCCCGGTATTCCACAAGAGACTAATCCTAAGGTCATTAAGCCTGAAAGCTTGGTGAACACCTGAACTAACCGATTCGAATCGGTTTCCCAAGAAGGCAGAGGTAACACCGATAGAATCGAAAAAAGCCAATGAACCATCGATGGCTAACCGATGATGGACGGCCTTACAAAAGAAAGGGATGGAGGTCACAACAAACTTACCAAAGCACTGAGTCTCTCGCCGATGTGAGAACTTGAAGCAAGCCTCGGGCAGGAATGGCCGATGCTTGAACGATTGAGGATGGAAGATCTGGTCGCCGTGAATGTCTCGTGAGCAGAAGAAAAGCGAAGAAAGAGAAAGCAAAAGCAAGAAAATTCGAAATGGCGTGAAGAGGGAAATAGTAAGGGTTTCCTTGCTATTTATACCTTTTAGCTTAATTAACCTCAGCCATCAGATCATTGCGACTTATGGAATGCTCTGCATCCGTCGGCTGCACGATAGCCTATGGGTCCCACAAGCATAATCATGCGCAGTAATAGGGAACGTGCGCACTAAATGCACCGCAGACAAGACGTGCTGCATGAAACGATGTGATTTGAAGCGATTGGGAAGAAAGCTAAAAGGTGGATTAACAGCTGGAATAGCTGGCATGCATCAACTCCCAGTTCGAAGATCGCATTACAAGCTAGGAGGCTTAATGTTACAGGTATTTCCCACCCTACTCCTTATGGGTTGGGCTCGACCCAGCAGGTCGACCCAATTGCATAAAGCCCAGTAGACCCCGAACTGAGTTTTTCGAAGCAAGCTCGCACATCGTTGGAGCCCGAGCTCAGATCGTAGGACTAAGCCGGCTTTATACGAGCTAGCTCCCAACTACACTTCAAACGAGCTCCCAGCGACTCTTACAGTTCGCCAGCCCAACTAATCAGCTCACATAAAGAGAAGATCACATGCTAGAGAATATTAATGGGATAGGGGTCGTCCTAGCTGGGCTATTCAGGCCCAACCTGGCCCCATCCTTTCGACCCATTTGATTGGCCCATGTTGGTCTCATCCTGGCCCCTTGCAACATCATTACACCCACTTTTAGATTTTTGCGTGCCCACCTTAAATCCCATCCTCATTAATGACGGATCTCATCCACATTAATGAGGGTCCCGTCGGCACCTTGCCGCTGCATAAGGGCCTCCTCTGGTGCCGGATATTCTGTCCCATCACCTGTAGAGGTACAACACATGCAGGAGGACATCTCCTCCTCCTATATATTAGCCAGTTCTCCACAAAGCCATGGTATGCTTTTTCTT
The DNA here is from genome assembly GCF_014633365.1 of Diospyros lotus. Classification (NCBI taxonomy): domain Eukaryota; kingdom Viridiplantae; phylum Streptophyta; class Magnoliopsida; order Ericales; family Ebenaceae; genus Diospyros; species Diospyros lotus. The sequence continues at coordinate 15,415,885 of NC_068344.1, forward strand.
GCCAACTTGCTGATACTTTGCATTTCCTTACTCGTTACTTACTTGAGCATCGGAGTATTTTGCAGGGGCCAACCGGTCGGCGGGTCAACAAACCAAACCAGATAACCCTTTTCTCCCCCTTGGATTCATTACACCAGTGCGGGCCAATGAATCACAGCCGACCAATTCTGAACGTTGACATTTGGGGGGGGGGGAAGGGGGTCGATTGGCCCCTAGGCATGAATCCCACATCAGATTACCCAGAGGGCAACCACTGAGGGGCTCATAAGTACGGTGGGGATCTTGCCCGTTGAAGGGCAACAGCTACAGCTAAGAGCTGACCTGTAGCTGTTAGCCCCATGATGATGACATAATGTGTGTAATACCCCAAGAGCCCAGAGAATGGTAGTATATATCGAGAATAAGTAAGGAAGGAAATAACACCAACTAGATACATTTTGGACTGAATGTAGGCAAAGAACTCCAGGATTAAGCATGCTTGACCTAGGGAAGCCCAAGGATGGGTGACCCCCTTGGGAATTTCGTGTAGGCCCATCAGGTTAAGTTGTTCCGAACCTTCTTATCGCTCAATGCGGGGTGCTACAAAAATGTGTGTCAACATTTGGCGTCGTCTGTGGGAACCCTTCGAGGGGACCACCCATCACCCTCCCGCACTGGGGGGGCCAGGGGGGCGATTCGCCCCTAGGCATGAATCCCACATCAGGTTGCCCAGAGAGCAACCACTGAGAGGCTCATAAGTGCGGTGGGGCTCCTGGTCGTTGAAGGGCGAGAGCTAAGAGCTAACCCGCATCTGTGGGCCCCATGATGATGACACGATGTGTGTAATACCCCAAGAGCCCAGAGAATGGTAGTATAACCCCAAGAGCCCAAGGATGGGTGACTCTATTGGAAAAATCGCATAGGCTCATCAGGGTAAGTTGTCCCGAACCTTCCTATCGCTCGATGCGGGGTGTTATAAAAATGTGTGTCAACACTAACCGTGAAGTACTAAAAAAAGGTTATTAAGATTTAACTAACACTTATATAATAAGCAATTCTTAATATAATTATATTTTTCTGCAAATGCACAAATATAATTATTAAACTAATATAATTGAGCATTAATTATTTATTGATAATACAATATATTAAAAAATTATGAACATAATAAAAAGAATGAAATATATTAAACTAATTTATCATAACTATAGATTTATAATATAATTACATCTTTAAATAATTATTAATTTGATGCAATAATTTAAATTATTTTATTATCATATTTCAAATTATTATCATAAATTATTATTTAAATTATTTAATAATTTTCATAATTTAAATTATTTTATTAGTTATCATAATAATAAATTATTTTATTTTTATCAATTAAATCATTATTAATATTATTTTCATAAATTATTATATCTTTATTTAACAACTAAATTTTTCAACAAAAAAGTAAAAAAAAAACACAAAAAATAATGGCAGGAGATGCCCCACCTCTTTCCCTTTAGCAAATCCCGATTCCCTTCATTTTCTGCCCCTCTCTCTCATACTCCTGCCTTCGCCGCCTCTACCGCCACCTATAGCTCCATTACGGCCTCTTTGCTGTCTCTGTTAGTGTATTCCCTACAGGTTAAGTGTTAAGTTGTACTTGATACATTAAGATGTGATATATTTGTTGAGCAATATGTCTAGTTCTTTCATGTTCATGTTATTTATTGGCAAATTTTGTCTTTTGTATTTATTTATTTATTCATTGATTACTTAAATACATTAATTTTGAAAATGTTGAATGATATAAATGATGATTATGACGCTTTTTCAAATGAAGAGTTGTTAAATGCTTTCAATGAGTTATATGTCAACTTTGAAAAACTATGGTTGAAAAACAAAACTCTTCAAGATCAATTAGACTTGTTGTCAAATGAATTGGAAGCTTTAAAATCTAAAAATGAATATTTGCTTGCTTCCAATAATGAACTTTCAATGAAAAATGATTTAAAAGAAAATCAATTGAAATCTCCTAATGTTGCTTTAAATGAGAAACCTATTTTAAATAGGAAGATTTCAAATTCTTATGATCATGTCAGAGGTGTTCAAGTTTTTCATAGTCAAAGAGCTAATATCAAAAGCTCATCTTCACACACCTCTTGTGATGTTAAATGTTTTCATTGTAACAAGTTAGGCCACATTGCATTTTATTGTCCTTCTAAAAGGAAACCATCTAGTGGTCCTAAAATGAAATGGATTCCTAAGGGAACTAAAGTATCTAATATTTCTCATATTAAACCCCAAGGATCCAAGAATGTTTTGAAACCTAGAAATGATCATTTTAAGACGAATGTGCATAAGGATAAAAGGAAAACAAATTTCAAACGAAAACCCTTTGCTTCACATTCTAATCATTGGAATCATTTTAAACATAAAGGTTTCATAACAAAACATCCACATAAGCTTAAACAAATTTGGGTTCCTAAGGAGGAGCTCTATGCTAACATTGGTGAACCTAAAGTGGTTTGGGCACCAAAAGCTTGTGGATAGTTGTTTGTGTAGGTTTGCTTGACATCCAAATGAACTTCAAGGAGAAATCCTTATGAATGTGTCAAGCATGAAGGAAAAGGGGATGAAAAAGAGATTCAACCCCAAAAGATGTATTACCATCCAAGAGTAAGATTTTAAACAAAATCTTGGTGGTATGTTTCTATCCCTTAACTCCCTATGCTTATTAGTTTTGATGGTAATGAATTATGAGTTTTCACTTTATGATATTATTTGAAAACTTGTAGTGATTTCTGAAAATCAAGGGAGAATTATAATGTTTTGGTATATGCTCTAAATAAAGGGAAGAATAAAGTTTATCGATATATGCTAGAAATGCTTTCTTGATAAATGCTCCTATGCATGACCTAACTAGCATAAGTCAATTATGTGATAAGAGATATAAGTATGCTTTAATGCTAATTCATGTGAAGTATCTTATCACAAATAAAATGAAATAAAGATCATAGAAAATAGGATAGAATTTGTGCATAGACTTATTCTTATCTTGTTCAAAAGAAATGCCTAGTATCAATCATCTCTCAAATATTTATTTATGGCATAATGGACTAAATCATGAAAATATGAATATGCTTCTGTAAACTATCCAAACATGATCTTGTTGAGAAATTGCCTAAAGCTTAAATATGAAAAATATTTGTGAGGCATGCTTGAAAGGCTAAGAAATAAGTATATCACTTAAGCCTTCAAGTAAAATCTCAACCTCTAGGTCTCTAATCTTAATCTATTTAGATCTCTTTGGACCTATGAGAACCCAAAAGCCTAAAGTGAAAAACATTATATCCTTGTCATTGTCGATGACAATTCTAGGTAATCTTGGGAAATGTCTTGTATCTAAAAGTGTCATTTAAAGTCATTTGAAATATCTTGTGAGAGAATTCAAAAAGACAAACATATAAGCATTTTCAAAAATTAGAGGTGATCATGAAGGGAATTTTGAAACGAGCAAATCAAGCACTATAGTGAGGAAAATGATTTTAATCATAATGTTTCTAGTGCTAAAACATCTCTAACAAAGTGAGGTGGTTGAAAAGAGAAATACATCTTTATAAGAAATGGCTAGAATTATATTATGTAAATCCTTTGGTCCAAGCCATTAATAGGGATTCCATAAAGTCTATCTTAAAGAAAACCCTATGAGTTATACAAAGAAAAGGAGTCAAACCTATCAAAGGTTAATATGCTTAATGAAAAAAACATAGCCCATAAAGAGATAGAACCATTCATTCCAAGAGAGAAAATATGTAGAGAAATAATATGATTGGAGATCCTTTCAAAGGTTTTAGGACAAGGGCATCCATTAGAAATGAGTATCATTTGCAAAAAGGGATTGTCTTTACACGGTTGATACCTCATCGTGTCATTTCAAGGTCTTGAGGTTTAACAAAGCCGTAGCCTTCACCGGTGACATCCTTTTCATTTTTGAAAAACTATTTAAAAATGGGAAAATCTTTTATTTTTCCAAATTCACCCCCCTCTCGTGGAACTTAGTTCCAAAACCTAAAGATCACCGAACCATATGAACCAAATGGGTGCTTAGAATCAAAATGGATAAAAGAGGAATAGAGTTAAATTAGTAGCTTAAGGGTATATCCAAAAAGAAGGAAAAGATCATGATGAAACTTAGGCTCCCATAGCAAGTCTAGAAACCATAAGAATGCTGTTGGCATTAGCATGCCACAAATCCTTTAAACTCATCAAGAGAATGTCAAGAGTGTCTTGAAATGATTATATAAATGAGGAAATGTATGTGGAACAAACTCCCAATCTTAAGAATCCTCAATATGAGAATCATGTGCTCAAACTCATCAAGGCACTATATTTGCTTAAAACAAGCCCTAAGTCATGGTATGAATGTCCTAGCAAGTTTAGTTTAGAAGAAGAATCTCAAAGAAGTCAAATAGATATAACATTGTTTATAAGCCTTATAACAAGGACATTTTATGAATCTACAAATAATCTATGTAGATAACATTTTATTCAAATCCTCAAATAAATCCCTATGGAATCAATTTTTCAATCTAATGCAAAGGGAAATTTGAAATGAGCATAATGGGAAAGTTAAAAACTTTTCTAAGATTGCAATCTAGGTAAGAAGATAAATGAATTTATGTATATCTATTCAAAAATACATCTTCTTAAGAAATTCAATATTCTTGAAAGGAAATCAATAGCCTCTCAAATGAGTAGTTCATCAAGCCTAGTCATTTATGGGAAAGCCAAATGGTGGAAAATGAGCTATGTAGAAATATGATTGGACCATTGCTATATTTGGTAGCTACTAGGACAAACATTGTGTTTAGTGTTTGCCTATATACTAGACTTCAATCCAATCCTAAGAATTCCATCTTGGAGCCAAACTAGCTAAAAAGAACACTAGCGATCCATGTCAAGTTATAAGAAATTTCCTAGTGTCTTTGTTTAGAAGGAAGTTAAATTCCATTCCATTCTCTTTCACTAAAAGTGACTATGTAGTTGCTCAAATCCTATGGATGGAACATCAAAGACTATGGCATAAATCCCTAAAATATTCCAAATCAAATGTGCCAATACAAATGCTATAGCCCTATCAAAATTTCGGATTTCATGACTCAATATATTGAAATCAAACTTCATTTCATAAGGGATCTTACTCAAAAAGAAAATATCAATTGGTATCATATCCAAATCTATTGAAATTCAAACTCTAGATAAATCCCTATCAATCTTTGAGTTCAAGTGTTTTTATCTGAAGAAGTTTTGAAACATCTATATTAGATTTCGAAACATGTCATTCCCAAAAACATCTTGTTTCGAAACATCATGCTTTCTATTTTGAAACATAAATTCCAGAATGTTATATTTCGAAACATATTGTTCTAAGTTTTGAAACCTTTGATTTCAAAGAAAGTTCAACCTTACATCTCTCTCAAATCTATCATTGGTTGAATCAAAGAACTACCTCATCAGTCTCTTAGTTGAAAAATGATATATTCTTGATGGCATATGGTATTCATATCTCGAATCATTCAATGCTCAAAATAGATTGTTTATCTTTGCATGTCAAATGAATACTTAAGTATGAAATTGTGCTTTATTTTATTAAAGGATCATCTTGCTTCTTGAAGTAATCTATATGTATTGATCCTATGTGATTACAAGTATGGCTAAGATTATCAAAAGACAAATGTATGTTCTTAAAGCCTATCCTTAATATATCTTGCATTAAAACTGCCATAACTTGTTTAGATTTATGTTTTTGAATGACCACTTATTCTTTGAATATATATATGAGTGCATGTGGTTCATTCCTTCAATCTATAGCCATTGATATGTTTTACTCTTGCGAAAATCATTTGAAGTGAGACAAACTATTTCTATTTTGAAAAAATGTCTCTATGGCCAAAACCTCCCGTATAAGTTTAAGGGAGAGTTTTTCAAAGAGAATCTTTCTATTTGCTTGAAATGATATATTTCACTCTTATATCGATCATTTAGTGTATATGCCTCTTATATGATGAATGGCTATGCATTTGATCTAATGCTTTGATTGTTTAAATATGAGTGATTATTTGAAAAGATATAGACCGGCTCTGATGTGATCATGTGTATGCCATAAGATATGAAAATTTTTAAATTTTGGCATCTCATGAAAAAGGTTTTTATATATATATGACATGTGCTCAAAAATTCTTTTATGATATTAATCATGTCATCTTAAAGGGGAGTTATCTCTAGTTTTTAAAACTATCTTTTCTTTGTAGTATTATCTCCAACTTATTTCTATTGAAAAGATTTTGGTTTAAGGGGGAGATTATTTATTTTAAGATATGAGAAATCATTTGAAATATAGCAAGTTAAAAAGGGGGAGAGAGATTTTTTTTTTTTCAAAGAGGAGTTTATTTTTCAAAAGACTTACCTTTTTGAATTTTTGACAAAAAGGGGGAGAGAGATATTAAATCAAAATTGTTTAGAAAAAGGGAGAGAGATATATATGATTTTAGGGAAAAAGATATGTGAAATTGATTTAAGATTTTGTCATCATCAAAAAGGGGGAGATTGTTGTTGTACTTTTTGTACATCAGTTTTAATGATGAAAAACATCTATTGGTTTAATCCCTAAGTCATGAGTCAAGTGTATGGTTTTAAACATACATCAATTTCAATATCATGTATTTCTTTGTGAAAATGAAAACCAAAAGCATTTCAAGTATCAAGATTTCAAAATCTTGTTTTTGACTAAGTCTGGAAGGTTAGCACCTTATAAGGAGACATATATGAAAATGTTTTCATTTTGGAAAACTATCTCCCGGTATTTTGATATCTAACATTCATTAGTGCTAAAATAATTTTTAATGAATTTTTCATTAAATAGAAAGTATGTATTTTGGAGGTGGTAATATTGCTAAATCTTGAGTTTGTACTAAAACCCAAAATCTACATTTTTATTAATTTGGATTTTGATTTTCTAGATATTTTATTGAATCCAAATAAGGGGTACTTCGTTATTTACATTTATGTATTAACGTAAATTGAAAGTAAAATATAAATAAAATAAAATGAATAGCAGGTTTTGGACCATGTTTTGGAAGGTAAAATGTAAATAAGTTGTGATGCATACATGCTGTCGATTATGTTATCAGGCAAATGTTTCTGAAACTCTGTCATGTTTCTATGCATGTTTCGAAACCCCTTTGAAAAGGTTTTCAATGTTTTTAATGTATGCTATTTCGAAACATATATGCTATGTATGTGTTTTCAATCAGGTTTTAAACCATGTTTTGAAACCTATTATGTTATGTTTAAAAAATCTCATTTCCAGAGAGGTATGTTTCGAAACCTATCATGTCATGTTTCAAAACCTCTAACATTCTGTTAGCAAATTATTTAAAAATCGAGATGCTTTTGCTTTGCATTTCTTTATCTATCTAAATGCTTCTCATCATGTTTTTTAAATGCATTCTCCATGCTATGAGATTCAAATTCAAATTTGAATGTGTGAGTTTTTAAAATATTCAAAGTAGGCATAAGTTTTTATCTCCCACTATTTGCTGTCTCTAAGTGCTTTGTCCAGCTGGAAGCTTGTATGTTTCGAAACCTTGGTCTATTTCTGTTATGTTTTGAAACACACTTTGTATGTTTCTAAACCTACTTTTCTGTCTTGTCTCTAACGGCTATAAATGGCCAGATTTCTATCTCTTGGTATAAATAACAGGTATTGAAGACAAGAAGAGATTGATAGAGAGACAACAAGAAAGAACAAGTGAGCACACACTAGAGACACACACTCAAGCACAAGAGGTGATTAAAATGTTTGATTGAGCTTTCAAGAAGATCTACACACATCTTATTCTTGTGCATTTCAAGTGTGAAAAGGAGAAGCAAGATGAAATCCAAAGTATCATCCTTCCAGCTCTCCTCACCTTAAGCTAAGAGGTTTGTACAGCCATTTGGTAAGGCATTCTATTGCTATACATTTGTTGGGATGTAAAGATAAACTTCATTTATCTTATTGATTGTTGTAAGGTTAGAGTTGAGCCTAAAACTCATTGTGGTGTAAAGGTTTGAGTTGAGCCTTAAAACTCACTTGGTGTAAGGTTTGAGTTAAGCCCGTAAAAACTCACTTGGTGCTAGGTTTGAGTTGAGCCCGTAAGTAAGGTTTTAAGGTGAACCATGGTAAAACCCTTGTTGTGGTGATCACTAGTAAAAGGGGATTGGGATTCAAAATCCTTCAAGTGGGTAAGCTTGAAGGTAGTGGACTAGGCGGGGTGCCGAACCACTATACATCTTGTGTGCAAGCGTTCTTTAGCTTTCATTTATCATTATTGCCTATTGCACATGCTTTCATAAGTTTTGTTATCGAAGTCTAAAACAGTTTTCTTGAGGTTAATTGTATACATACATACTAACATATCTTTGATATACAAACATCTTAGGTATACTCTTATTTATGTATATTATCTTTGCCAAAGACCAATAGTTTGAAATACAAGCCAAAAGATTTGGAAACAAGCAAAACAATAAGTAGTATTTCGAAACAACCTCATAGATTTCGAAACAAGCTAAATCAGTAAAGTGTATTTCGAAACATATATAGTAGGTTTCAAAACCTACTTAACAGAAAGGTTTATTTCGAAACATATAGTCTATATTTTGTTGTATCATATTTTTTGGTATATGAGAAAAAGAGTTTTGATGCAAAATCTATCTTTGAGATAATCATGTTTCGAAATAGGTTTTCATATTTTGAAACAATGCATAAGTAGTTTTTAGGTGTGCTAGCTTAAATGTTTGAAAGAATCCAAATGCATGTATGATGTTTCGAAACTAAGTGTTTATGTTTCGAAACACTGTTCTTGTATGTTTCCATACATGTTTCGAAATGGTCTTGGTCTAGGTTTCATTGTTTGCTAAATCTGCATATCATATTTTGAAACCCATATTGAATTCAAGAAGTATGTTTCGAAACCCACCCTCTCTTGTTTCAAAACTTATGTCTCTGTCTGTAGAGCATTCAAGTGTTTGTTTTGAGTTGCATATGTTTTGAAAGAAGTTTTCGGAGTATGTTTCGAAACCTCATATCTATGTTTCGAAACTTCTGACTTTGTGTCAGCGGAATATTTTCAAAACCAGGTAGCATGGGAACTGAATGTTTGTTTAATCAAAAAACATTTAAATATCCTTTTAAAGTAATCTCTCCATGCCCTGCAATCTCATTTGTTAAATGTCTAAGTGGAGACTGTTTTTATATCCTATTGTCCATAAGATTCCTCAAGGACATTGTCCCCCACTTGTCTATGTCTCTAAGTGCTTTGTTCAGCTGGAAGCTATGATGTTACGAAACCTAAGGTTCATGTTTTGAAACCTTGGTCTAGTTCTATGATGTTTCGAAACCTACTTTTCTAATCTTATCCCTAACGGCTATTTTCAGTCAGAACTTTGTTTCTCAATATATATAGCAGGTCTTTAAAGATGTAAAGAATACACAACACACAAGACAAGAGAAAGCAAGCACTTATTCATCTATACTCTCAAGAGACACAAGTTACACTCACAAGCACATGTGAACGAAAACAGTTGAGAAAGGTTTCAACGAAGATCCTTTGTATCCATCTTCAAGTGTGATGTGTGAAGTGAAAAAGGAGAAGCAAGCTAAAGCATTCTTTCATCTGTGCTCTCCAACTTTCAAACCAAAGAGGTTTGTACAGCCGTGTTTTGGTAAGTCATTTTCATTACGTAAATCCAATTAGGCTGCTGAATGAAGAGCTGGTCACTTATCTGATGATGAGGACAACTAGCACACAACTTCTTGAATCTCTCCTAATACTCATGCAAGCTTTCTCCATCTATCTGTCAGATGCCACAAATGTCCTTCCGAATGGCTTCTGTTCTGGAAGCAGGGAAGAACTTCTCCAGAAATATTCTCCTCAGGCCATCCCAATTGGTAATGGCAGCAGGTGGCAAGTAATACAGCCAGTCCTTGGCAGTTCCATCAAGAGAGAAAGGGAATGCCCTTAGCTTTATTTGTTCTTCATCAACCCCTTGTGGCCTCATGGTGGAGCATACCACATGAAACTCCTTCAAATGCTTGTGTGGATCTTCACCTGCAAGACCATGAAACTTAGGCAGCAAATGTATCAATCCATATTTCAGTTCAAAGTTTGCCTCCAATTGAGGATACTGAATGCACAAGGGTTGATAATGCACATCAGGGGCAGCCAATTCTCTAATAGTTCTGTTAGCATTATTCCCATTATTCCTATTCTCATTGCCATTGTTTTCATTGGCGGCGGCCATATTGATCAGTTTAGGTTGGAACTCAAACACAGTATCAGAAACAATGGGAAAGACACTAGTAGTCACTGCCCTATCTTGAGATCTAAGTTCTCTTGCTTGTTGCCTAAGGGTTCTATCAATTTCTGGATCTAAATCAATTAGGTCACCCTTAGATGATCTGGTCATGCATTAAATATCAACAAGAACAAAAACAAAACAAAACACACAAGGAAAAATCAAATAAACACACCAAGAAAACACAAAATGGCCCAAAAAGTGGTCTAAACGTTGGAATTTAGCCAAAATGCGCCCCCTCACTGCAAAGCAGTGACTATTTCTCCCCACACCCCCATTCCTTTAGACACCAAAAATCAGGGCATTCCGAGATAGTCGTCGACGGCGAACAGTGTTGGTTATGGCAAAAAGAGAAAACAAGAAAACCGAGAACAGAAAAGAAGAGAAGAACAAAGAAAATCGAAAAGGATGAACAAATAAATAAGAGAACAGATAAACAAAAGAAGAAAAAACAAAGAACAGAAAAGAAATCGACAAAAAAAAAGAACACAGAAAACAGAAAAGAAGAAAATCGAAAAGAAAAACACAAAGAAGCAACAAAGAAACAAAAGAAAAGAGAAACCAAAGAGCAAGACACAAAGAAGCAACAAAAGAAAGTAACAAAGAATGAAAGAGAATTAAAAAGAAACCAAAGACAGAAAACAAATCTTGTTATGGCAGAACAGATTGACGGTTCTTAGAAGAAAATCAGTGAAGGAAAAAAAAAGAAAAAGGGTTAGAAATTAGTATCCTGTTATGACAGAAATAGTTTTGACGGCTCCCCGGCAACGGCGCTAAAATCTGATCGGGCTGTCAAACACCGATAGATTAGATGAATAATGATTTTGATTTGCAGCAAGGGTGTAACCCAAAGTCGTCTCCCAACGAACCTCAAACGGATCTGTCAAAACAAGACTAAACGGGGGGGGGGTTGGTGAAAAACAAAAAACAAAATAAACATAAAGACAGTAATTCCGAGGTGCAACCAGTTGCAACCTTTCCTCCCTACCCGGGTATCATCATCCACCATATAAAGAACCTATTTATCTTTAATCCCCAGATCAAACAAACATGCTTGACAATCGTCGAAGACTAAATCGAAACTAATATAAAAATCACAGAAGATCTTCTTGATCAATATACAAGTTTCAATTTCTTTTAGCACACGGATCTGAACCGACATGAACAATCGCCCACTAAGTTTATTTTATTTCTTGCAACCAATATCCTAATCGAGCCTATTAGTCAAATCTCCCCAAGCATCATGCATGCATTCATACGATCGCATAAAATACATACACACTTGAGAAGAAGCAAAGAAACAAAACTATAAGATTAAAGATGAAAACAGATATACAAAGAAAAACGTCCAAAGATTCAAACCAAGTAAGGAGTATGGCATGCAACTGGTTACAAAATTCTTAGCCCTCCATCTTGACAAGAACAATGGAGAAAAAGGGAAATCGGCTATTGTTCACGTGAGAAAAGAAAAATTGATCCCTAATGGCCTTTTAATGTGCTTAAATAGAGCTTAGGGAGGAAACCCTAGGTTACCGAAACTTAACAGGAAGAGTAGATGAATTTGGGCTTTTTAATCACTTGATTTGGATATCGGAAGCCCAAGTTATGGCCTTTTAAAGAATCAGTGTCTGTGCAGCTTTCCTAATTTAACCCAACTATCTGGTCCCGACTTTGAAGCGATGTTTGGAGGCCCAAACAAACTCGGATTTGGACAAATCATACCATTCCAGAAATCCTAAGAAGTCCTCTGAAATATCTCTGAAGACATCATTCATGTTATGAGATTATAACTTGGCCAAAAATTTGAAAGAAGCACAGAAGGTCAAATCTGTCAGCACATTGTCTCCAATCTACTTGTTTCTCTTCTGCCCAAAATAAAATAAAATAGTGTGAAGCCCAATTCCTATAAAATGAAATAAAACAAAATCAAGATAAATAAAATGACACAACTAACGTGCAAAAAGACTAAATATGAGGGATAAATAATATGAAAATATGCGCTCTACCAGCTGCAAGAGGTAAACTTTATTTATCTCGTTTAAAGTTGTAAGGTTTGAGTTAAGCCTAAAACTCACAAGTTGTAAGTTTCGAGTTTATCCTGAAAAAGCTCATTGTGGTAAAGGTTTGAGTTAAGCCATAAAAACTCACCGTGTAAGGTTTTAGGCTGAACCGTGGTAAAACCCTTGGTGTGTTAATCACTAAATGAAAAGTGATTGTGGTTGAAAATCCTTCAAGTGGGTAAGCTTGAAGGTAATGGAGTAGGCGGGTGCCGAACCACTATAAATCTCGTGTGCTCATGTCTTGATTACATCATTTGTTTATTGGTGTTATCTGTGTATTCAAAAGAATCATTTTTTCAAAAGTAAAAGAAGTTTCGAAATAAGCTAACCGGAGAACAAGGTTTCGAAACATACTACAGTTGGTTTCGAAACATACTTAACAGAGAGGTCAGTTTCGAAACATACTCCTTCAGGTTTCGAAACCTAGTATCCTGATTAGCTAAAGTTCATCAAGTTTCTTAAAATCACCCAAATCCGAATTCACCCCCCCCTTGGGATATATTTGCCATTATATAAAATTAACATATTTCGAAACCTAGTGTTCTGCCATCCATCAATGTTTTAAATTATCAAAAAGTTATACAAATCCCAATTCACCCCCCTCTTGGGATATATTTTCCATCATTAGGAACCAACATTGGTGTGCAGAATTTGCTAATGAGTCAAACTATCAATTGGGAGGTGGAAATGTTTATCTGTGTGATTCCGCATTGTTGATATATCGAGACAGGTGTTGAGAATAAGATTTTTTTCCCATCTCAGTATTTGATGGAGTGGATATTTTGTGTGATCTAGTATTGATGTGACGGGACTGTCCCTAGTCAGGGCACATTGCAAGTCAAGAAAGGTATTTCCTGAGATGTCATCTAGTCACATTAATGAGGTCTAACAGATAGTTACTAAATTTGTGAGTTTATCGCTCCATGACTCTCACTCAGTTAGGATGTTATGTGATGGAAAGATTATAGCACACGATAATCATCAACTGTAATAGGTTCACCTGAAGTGAGACTTCACTGCCACCTAAAATGTCCCAAACCGCTACTAGGTGCTATTCAGAAACTTTCGGAACATCATCAGGATTTGGTGAAGTTCCAGCGATGGGTTAAAGGGTTAACTGATACTGAAAAGGGTTTTGATGTTATCTAATTGCTAGTGGGTAGTAGTAATACCCCATATTTTCGTAAGGTTGACACGAATTTTAAGTGAGTTTACAATATCAAAAAATGGGCTTGAAAGGGTAATTAGTTACCAAATCAGCTGCAGGGAGTTCCCTAGAGCCTAGATGTTTAAGGAAAATGATGTGACATCGTCAAGCATCTCAAGGTATGATTTATGGCACCAAAAGAAATTAGATCGGGAACAGTTTCTGGTACAGCTAAAAATGCAGTTGTGATTTAGGCTGAAATATCAAATTATCGTAGGGGGCATCCGAGAAGTCAACCAAACCCCGAGGAAGTTCATATTTGGTATGTAGAGAAACCCTTTAGTGATTTTTGGAAGAAACAAAAGGGTTTGTAGCCAAAATGAAGATTCGGCCCTAAATGCAGTTTTTCGAAATTGACAAAAGGAGGTCGAAACAATGTTTTTTCAGAATCTTCAAGGGTCAAATGAAAGTTTTGGGACATTTCAAAGGGTTATAAAGGTCTTGAGGGAGAAGTTTAGTTTTTGAGTCAGGGGCAAAATTATAATTTTTGAGGTTCAGGTAAAAGTGTAATTTACTTAAAAACTAGGGCTATTAACGTAATTAGTCATTTCTTTGAGAACTAAAATGCAATTAAAAATTGGCCTAAGGACCAAGTTAAAAAGGGTCTAAGTGCAATTACCTGAAAAGTTTAGGCCAAAGTGTAATTTTTGAAACCTTTTACCTAGGGGCATTTGGAAGATTAATGATAAAGTATCATGATGACTTTAGAGATAAGATTAAAGCTCATGATGACATATTTGATAAGATTTGTTAAGATTTGATTGGATGCGATTTGATTTGGATAAGATTTGATTGGATTTGATTTGATTTGAATAAGATTTGAGAAGATCTTATTTGGATAAGATTTGATTCGGATAAGAATGATTGCAGAAAATCTAAGAAGATTTGGAATGATTAGAGAATATCTTAGAAGATTTGGAATGATTAAAGAATATTTTAGAAGATTTGAAATGATTGGAATATCTTGGAAGATTTAGAAAAGATTTGAAATGATTGTGACTTACTTGGTGGCCAAGTTTCCAAGCCTATAAATAGAGTGCTCATGGCCAAGGGTTTCCTCATTCTAAGTTGTGATAAATTCGTGTTAGACGAGAGTGCTTCGAGCTTAGTGGATAAAAGACTTTTGTTCCTAGAGAAGAAAAAGCACTTGCTCAACCTGTGAGGGTGTATGAAGAGGTGGTTTGGTTAGAAGAATTGAGGATTTGCACAAATTTTGAGGAACCCCGAAATTAAGTCAAGGTAAGACTCCTATACTCCAAATCCTATTTTTGTTCTCTTATGTGAGACTACTATTACATGAAACGTGTTTTGTGTAACGTTTTTGTACGCAAAATCATATTTTTCTCTTACATGAAATCATGTTGCATATATGAAATGTAATTTCTTGAAAAATATATGTTGTTGGTTTTCAACTAATGCATTTATAAAATCCGTGTGGCCATACTGTTGTACCTATTTGTTGTTGTTTGAGGGCAAAAGTTGGGATATCCCCCGAGAGGCGTTGTGCGTACGCCATCGAGAAAGCTCTTGTGGGGAAGACCATGAGTCTAAGGGACAAGGATGTGGTGTTTGAATGAGTTCTAGGAGGTCGGGCCGAGGTGACATGGTTAGGGACCTCCCGAGAGGCGTTATGCGTGCGCCACTGAGAAAGCTCTCGTTAAAGGAGGCTGACATGTTCATGAGGCACTTCGGAGTAGTCCTCGTTGTTTTCTCATACGTTTTGTATCTATTCATGTATGTATATAAACTATTTTGGAGTTCTCACTAGAAGGTTCATCTTCTAATTGGACTATGTCCCTAGAATATTCAAACGTTACAGGTTCGACAAGTGGCTCTAAGGGAAAAGAGATGGCTGAAGGATAAGCTTGTTTTGTTGTTTTTAACATGTTCTAGCATATCTTTATGTATGTATGAGAAATTCAGTTAATGCGAACCTTAGTATGATTTGGTTATGTTGAGGCGTTTGGTTATCACTTTCGAGAAATGATATCCATGTAATACGTTTGTAAACGTCTTAAACGATTTCTTATATTATAAATGAAGCATTATGGTTGTGTACCATATCAAGTTCAATCGAGCTTCTGCATTTGTAATGATATCACATGTCTTAGCTATATGATTATCGGGTTTGTTAGGTTGAGAAGATGAAATTAGGATTATTGGGAATTTGTGTGATGTATGTCAATGATTGTGGTATGAAAAGAAATTTATATTCCTGAAATCCTAAGTTATAACATGCCTAGAAAATTTGGGGTGCTATAGTAGTGAACCTAGAAAGTCACACACCAATAGTGTTGCGTTTGGTATCATCATCTTGTGCCCAAAATGTCTCTGAAGATGGTTAGTCAAAAGTTAACCATTAGCCCCCTTGCCAATAGTGCATAGTAATAATACATAGTGCATAGTGCATAATGCATAGTGTGAAATCAATTATTGATTGTATAGTAAAATCAATTATTGATTGCACAGTAGAGGGGGCGACAGATTTGAAAGAAAATTGAAATGGGAGAAGAAGAGAAAAGGGCGGGGAATTCTTTTAATAATAAAGGCTAGGCCTCTGCTTTCCTTTTTGGCACTCCTACGCTACTCTCTTCTTCTTCTAAAAATATTCTACTACCATAAATATTATACATGTAATTGTTACGAGTATAATTTTAAAACACGGGCACTGGTGATATGCAGATCATTTGTGTCTAGCATAGGAAGAAATGACTGGAATGGTACCTTACTGCATACTAGGTGTGGACAAACTAAGACTACCACAATGTAAGGTGAACTATATCTCATTACAGAAATCGATTTTGTATTTTATCCCTTCATCGGATAGCAGGTATGAATTTATTTATATTTAATTGTTGAATATGTGTGTTATTTAAATACCCAAGTTATGTATGGCCTATATATTATATTTCGTTGCGTGTATCTGATACACCGTAAAAATTTAATTTTGCCCATATTGCCATACTAGTGATTCCCTTCAGTGGTATCAGACTCTCAACTTGGTATTTAATGCATATGCTCAGATGTATGTATCAAATATTGCATTTAATCGGCGTGCTAGTTTCAACAGTCAGACAACATGTTCTAATTGCTTCGTTTTTTATGGTTGTGTGATAATTCACATTGGACATTAAAACGAAAATGTAGGTATGCTTGTTTGGATGTCGAATTGTATTATTTGGTATATGCAGGATAAATGTTTTCAAAAATTATTTTGAAATAGTGGAAGCATATGTATGTTCAGGATGAGCATGGGTTTAGTATGAATGAATGAATGAATATTATAGGGTTTTGTTTGATTTTATTTAAATTTATAATAATTAATTCATTCAAGTTTGTACTGAGGCACAAGCCTTTACTAACTTCTTTTAGTCTTTATTTTACAGAAGTTGTAAATGAAAACAGTCAAGGTGTTGATTACAGTAGAAACGATTAAGCAACAATAAATCAAGAAGTTGATGTGTGGCATAGTTTAAACTTTAGAGGCTCGAGTTTATTCTATGAGCAAGCCCATGGTCATCCTAGTTTAATTTATTGTTTATTTTATTATGCAATGGTTGTATGATTGAATGAATGATGATGTATGAGAAGACTTGAAAATAAGAAGCCCAAAAATCTTCCCATCAAAATTAATATTATATCTAAACGGTAAATTTGATTTATCGTGGATTTCCACTATCGTAGGGGTTCATCAGTCTGATTGGGTGTATCCAAAAAACTAAAATGTGAGGGTGAATTTCATGAAAGATTGTTTGATTTCTCCTATTAACTATGATATGGGCGGTGTTCAACGAGTCTCACCTAACCAAGTAATTAAAATGTGAGGGAAGATGATGTTCAACTCAGTAAACTTATCCAAATAGTGGGTGTGATCTAACTAGTCTACCAGTCCAAAAACCATAAATATGAGGTTTATGATGGGTTAGAAGCCAAACGTCAAGCTCCATATATGATGTGGTGGCAAGTGTTACTCAATTATAAGAGTATTCCAAAAAAACTAAAGTTTGAAAGTTTGGATTCTGTATAAGGATCACATTTCTACTGGGAAGTGTAGGATTCAAAAAATTTTGTGAGTTAATCAAAAGTCCTTAATTAAATAGATTTTTACAAAGATACAAGGTAATATATCTATTTATTTTCTACAGATAAAATAATAACTTTAAATCCATTAACTTGTATTCTAGAAATCAATAGGCTCATTGGCCCTAATTTTTCTGAATGGTTTCAAAGTCTAAAAATAGTGCTCAATATGAAAAAGACAGATGACTCTTTGTCCTATATACCACCTACTGAAATTCCTCTAACTGTGATTGAGTATAAGATTATCACTTGGGAGATTTTGAAAGAACATGACATGAGAGCCCGTAACTATATTCTTACACCGATATCCAATAATTTGCAGCGTCAGTTTGAGCACTTTATGAGTGCTGCAAGCATGATACAGCATCTCAAGGACCTCTTTGGCGAGCATAGTTGAACAACTCAGTATGAGATATCGAAAAGGCTGTTTTAGGCTCAAATGCTTGAGAGTTCAGATATCAGAGACTATGTCATTAGCATGATCAGTATGATTGGTCAGTTGGATGCCTTAGAATTCCCAATGAACACGTAACTCTAGATTGATCCTGTCTTGCAATCATTGCCAGATTCTTTCTCCTCATTTATTACTTATTTCTATATGAATAAGATTGAGTGTTCTCTCCCTGAGTTATTAAATATGTTAATAACCACCCAGTCACAGATAGAAAGAAAGGATAGAGAAGGAATTCTTGTTGTTACCTTGTTTTCTTTCCAAAAGAAACCTAAATTTAGGAAAAAATGAAGAGAAATGTTTTTCGAGCGAATAGGGGTAGTGGTCAGATAGAGACAAAGGGTAGGGAGGTTCAAAGAAAGGGTAATAGTTACTTTTACGGATAGAAGGGACATTGGAAGAGGAATTGCCTATACTATCTGAGGAGTTTTAAGGGAAAACGTTTGAAGGGTCAAGGTATTTTTCCTTCTATGTGTGTTATTAAGACTGATCTTTTGATTGGTCAATACCCTGCTTCTTGGATTGTGGATTCTGGCGCTACTTCTCATATTTGTTTGTCTGCGCAGGATCTCAGTCAAAATAGAGTGCTTGAAAAGCATGAAGTGGTTTTGCAAGATAACAATGGGGTAAGCATTGTTGCATTAGCCATAAGGACTAGTTCTGTATCTTTACCTTGGGCATGTACTGGTTTTATATGACTATTTATATATACCGAACGTGATTCAAAATGTTGTTTTAATTCCACAGTTTGTAAGTGACAGTTAGACATTTTCTTTTGCATGTAATGAATGCTTAATTATGTTTGATAACGTATGTGGGAAAAATTGTGATGATAAACAATTTATATTTCCTGAAAACACATGCATGTGAATATAGTTAGCAAATAGTTGTTAGACCTAATACCACATTAAAAGAGAAGTGTTCTTGAGGTAATCAAATTAATTCCAAACAATTATGGCACCTTAGGTTGAGTCATATAGTGAGAGTAGGCTTATGAAATAGACTTATCAGGGTCTTATATTTGATTTGTGTGCTAAACCCGGGCTAACTTGTGAGTCATGTATTCTCGAAAAAATGACTAAGTCTCATTTTGTTGGACAAGGGGAAAAGGGCTACTGAATTGTTAGGATTGGTACATTTAGATGTATGTGGGCCCATAAATGTTATGGCCCAGAGTGGTTATATCTACTTCGTAACTTTTATTGATGATTTATTATGATATTATTACATGTATTTAATGAAGTACAAGTCTGAAGTATTTGAAAAGTTCAAATAATTCAAGACTGAAGTAGAAAATCAAATAGGAAAAAGTATCAAGATTCTTCGATCAAATCACGGAGATGAATACTTGAGTATTGAATTTTTTGATTATCTTAAGACCTGTGGTATAGTTTCACAATTGACTACTCCTTACACACCATAATTGAATGGTGTGGCTGAATGTAGGAATCAGACTCTATTGGGCATGGTTCGGCCTATGCTAAGCTACACGAATTTGCCTATTTCACTGTGGGGTTAGGCTATTATTATCGTGATTATTTAATACATTGAGTATTGACTAAATTTGTTTCAACCACACCATATGAGATATGGGTTGGGAAACCTCTAAGTCTTAAGCATGTTAGGATTTGGGGTTGCCCAGTTTTTGCAAAAAGGTTGAGAACAGAGAAGTTGAATCCTAGATCTGAGAAAGGTTATTTTATGGGATATCCTAAAGATAGTTTAGGGTATTATATCTATTTTTCAGCTAACCCAAGAATTGTGGTTACCAGGTATGTTATCTTATTGGAAGAAGAGTTCATCTAGGAATGTGGCATGGGGAAGAAAATAGATTTAGTAGAAGAAGGGTTTTTTGTTCCACAAATATCTAATCAGATTATTGAGCATGGTGAATCAAGTCAAGGAGATCATCCACAGGTTCCCCGTAGGTTCGGTAAAGTGCCCCATCCTTTGGATCAATGGTATGGTTTATCGATGGAGATACATGAATTGTTCTTATTGATGTTTTGCCTTTGATATAGTTTTGATGATGAAAAATAATTGTATTTTGATGATGAAATTATTAATGATTATGATCTTGATGCACCAGATTAAATGAACTCATATTATTTTCCCAATTTTTTTCATATTGGTTCTCAAGTTTCAAAGATGTTGGTTAAAGTATTTTGCAATACATATGTGTTGTTTATGATTTAGGAGATTGGAAAAATAAAGTATTAAATTTTTATTAAATCTCAAAATATTAGAAAATGAAGTTAAAGGCAAATTTGTAACATCTTTCGACTAAGTGGCTATGTTCTATCGACTAAATGCCTTCATTCTGTCGACTAAGCCTTAGGCTCTGTCGACTAACAGAATCATTGTATTGGTTTTGTCGATAGAAGACTTCAATCTATCGACTAAGTCATATATTGTATTGTGATTCTGTTAACTAACTCATTCATTCTATCCACTATGTCTTGTAATTGGCTTGAATCTGTCGACTAACCATTTTCTTTTGTCGACAGTTTGTGTCTCTGACAGCTTACAACGGCTAGTTTCTCAATCTCCAACGGCTAAAAAATGACTAGTTTTAGGCAAAGCTTTTGGGAAACCTATAAATACAAATCAATGAGATCTTGAGAAAACCAATGAATGGAAATGAAGTGATTTGAGCTCACATCTTATACACATTTGTATTTATATTGATTGTGCTTCATTTTTCTCTCTTCAAGTCTTTGATTTTAACTTGTATAAATTCATTCAAGTTTTGTTTGTATTTTGATAGATCTTGTAACTAAGAGACTTATCTCTTAGATCCTCTCTTCATTATTCAATTCTTGTATTTCCTAACTTGTGTAGCTTGGTTGCGCTTAACCTTGTGCATTTATTTCAAACAAATACATACAAAATAAACAAAGAAGAAACAAGCATGCAGGCACAAGGCGTTTATACACGCTAGTGTACGAGTGTGCGTTGCAACACAATTTAATTTTTTGGGAAAGTTCAGGTCGATTCACTGGGAGATCATTAATAAAACGAAAATAAAACCGCAATATAAATCGGGTTATCAGGCCAATTCATCTGATTTTAAGTGAGCAAGAATGAAGTAAACTGTAACTGTAAGAAGTCTTGAGTCAAGGCAATTTCAATGCCAATCCCATAACTTCCCAATAGATAGATAGGTACTAGAAATATAGATCTGAATTAATTTGAGGTTTTGCTATTAAAATGCATTCCAAGATGATGATAGTTCTTGGTCTAGCAATCTCCATACATGGCATGAGAAATTCTAAGTTAAGTAACTACCATAAATTAAAACACAGTTAACATGCAGTAATTAGATAACTCATTTAGATTTAGGCATGATAACATATCCAGTTTAAGTAACCTCCATACATGGCATGGAGACTCTAAGTTAAACTTATGCTCCACTCCAAATTCAAAGATTCAATGCACGCGCAATACTCAAATTAAATCAGATTTCTGGTAATGCATTTGAAGTTCGGCTATCTTGGGAAATCTATGGCATTGGACACTGTCCTCGCCTTAGCCCAAATACAAGATTAGCCACAAATCTTCATTGTCACATACAAAAATTTAAAGAAAGAAATTAAAGTGCTGGAATGTAAATACTGAAATTGAAATTATAGAAATGTAAGTGAATAGTTAATGACAATTGCATAATATAAACAAGCATGAAAGGAAATTGCAGAATGCAAATAATAGAAATAAAGAACACTGTAATGATGGAACAAAAATGAAGAACATGAACTGCTAGAATTAAAGAACAAAACATAAAAGAAGCAAAACATAAAGAACACATGAACAAGATGATGAACAATGTTCTTTTCCCTTTATTCTGGTTAAATGGTCTATTTATAACCCACTGGTAACAGAAACTTTTAATTCAAATCTCCTAATAATTCTCTAAAACATTCTGCATATTACTTCTGCCCGTACTTTGGAAAACTTCGCGTGCTATCTTGAAATGGCTTTATAAGGCATGTGAACTCGTGATCTGCTTAGAATAATTTCTCGTGTATGTGTAAAGCGATATTCGGATTTGGCTTTGTTGATATCCGGATATGTTGTTCTTAATTTCTCTTTTGCATCCGAATAGGCTGAGATGCATCTGGATGTGGGGCGTAGGTCTTGAGTCTTATATCTAGATGCTACAATGATGCATCCAGATGAGGCTTCTTTGGATTTTATTCTTGGTTCTGGATGTGCTAAGAGATATCCAGATCTGCTTCTTTAGTCTTCAATCTTCTATCCAAATGTGCTAAGAGACTTCCGGATATGGCTTCTCTGTATTCGAATGCTCCTTCATGCATTCGGAAATGTCTTCACTTTTGACTCAATTTTGACTGCATCATGTCCAATTTAGATAATTCCTCGCAAAACAAATATAAATGCCAATTAATCATATTTAATTGATAGAAAAGGGATGAAAATATGATAATATTTGACATATTTAACCATAAATCATAGGTAGAGGGCCTACTTGTGTAAGTAGAAGGTTGTATTTTCCTACTTGGGTTCCAGTAGGAGGTTTTAGTGGATTATTTGCAAAATCTTTAGTGGGAACTAAGGTAGTGAATTAGGCTTGGTTTAAGCCGAACCACTATAATCTTTCGTGTCTTTTATCTTTCTTGCTTTATATATACTTTAAGCTTTGCATTTGTTATTTTATATGCTTTATGTTTTAAATCACTAAAACCTCAATTTGTATCAAAAAGATATCAAGTTTTTAAGATACCCAATTCATCCCCCTTCTTGGGTCTATGCCATAGCACTTCTATTACAACACTTGTATGGGAATAGTACAAGTTAGTTGACCTTACCACCTATGAGGAGACGATATTTGATATCAATGTCTCGAAGTGACAGATAGCTATGGAATCTGAGATAGAGTGTATGTACTCTAACCAGGTCTAGATCTTAGTAGATACACCTGAGGGAATTGTTCATGTCGAGTGTAAATGGATCTTCAATAGAAAGATTGGTTCAAATAAATAAGTTTTAACCTATAAATCTCGATTGGTGGTAAAGGGTTATCGTCAACATCAAGGTATTGACTATGACGAGGCTTTCTCACCTGTCACGATACTAAAGTCAATCAGAATGATGTTAGCTATCGATGCTTACTATGACTATAAGATCTGGAAGATGGACATTAAGACAACTTTTCTGAATGGATCTCTTAAAGAAGAAATCTATATGGAACAACTAAGTGGATTTGAGTCCACCGATCCACGTCAGTTGTGTTTGCTGAAAAGATTAATATATGGTTTGAAACAAGCATCGAGGAGTTGGAACATCCGTTTTGATCATGACATCAAAGGGTTTGGTTTCTTGAGAAATACTAATGAACCATGTGTATATAAGAAGGTTAGTAGTAGCAACATTGTGTTCCTAGTCTTGTATGTGGATGATATTTTAATTATGGGTAACAATCTGCGAAAGCTTGGTTGTCTAGAGTATTGTCCATGAAGGATTTGGGAGATGCTACCTATATTTGGGGAATTTGACTTTATAGAGATAGAGTTAGGAAATTGATAGATCTCATCCATAGCTTGTACATAGAGAAGATGCTAAAGAGGTTTAACATGTTGAATTCCTAAAGGGGACAGTTGTTTGTCTGGTTGGTAAGGAAATGTCCCTTAATACTTTTGAAGAGAGAGATTGTATAAGTAAGGTACCTTATGCTTTGGTGGATGGGAGCCTTATGTATGCGATGATATCTACGAGACCAGATATTGCATACGTTGTGAGTGTTGCAAGTCGATATCAGTATGATCCCGGTTGTAACACCTAAGAATTTCTAAAGGACTCAAGTGTAACTTATCATGGGGCATAAGTAGAATTTTCATAACTTTCGGAGATTTTAGAGTAATTTTCTAGAGTTATAGGTGAACAAATCATCTGTGGGAAATGTCCTGGAGCTTAGATACCTAAGAAAAAAATACATAAGATTGATGAGCATCTCAAGACAGGATTTATGGCACTAAAAGAAATCGGATTAGAGACAGTTTTCGGTACATCTATGGTTCAGGCTGAAAAATCAAATGGTCATAAGAGACTTTCAAAAAGTCAACAAAACCCTGACAAGATCCAAGTTTTGTATAAGGAACAACCTTGAGGTGGTTTCAAGATAAAATAAAAGGGATTCAATATCAAAGCATATTTTTGGGCCTAAGTGTAATTTATAAAACTTGGCTGAAAGTGGTAAAACGAATCTTGGGAGAAAAATGTGAAAGAGGAAATTTAGGGATTTGTTGTGAAATTTTTAGAAACTCAAGGGGTTGCTTGGAAAGGCTCAAAAGTAATTTTGAAGTTTATAGGGGTGAAAGTGCAATTTTGGAAAAACTAGCAGTGTGAACACTACCAGCTGTAGGCCACCTCTCCCATCACCAATTTCAACCATGAGGGGGGCTTCCAATGAGGGCTCAGAGGGTTCAAGGCTAGGGGTACAATCATCAGGACCTACCCATAATGAGAAATCGACATCGTCGATAACCGATTTGATCAAAATTTTGGTTTTGAGTTGGCTGGAAAATCAAGGCTCTATGAATCAATTTTTGGGGCTAATGATGAAGGTTTTGGGTTGATCTAAGGCAGGTTAAGGCATTAAAGACCTCGAATTAGACAGCAAAGGGCGTTTGAAGGCTCGAAATCAGGTGTAAATAGGGGTTGATGGTCGAGGGTTTTTTTTCATAAGTTTGAGCATGAATTGAGGACTTTAGAGGGTGAATCAAGGATTAAGGATAAGGGGATTTTGTTCCTTGTTTTTTGTAGTGTTTCTAGAGAGTTCGATGAGCATTCATGTAAGTTTGAGAGGGTTTTGGGTGGTCACTGAAAAACTAGGCGGAAGCTTTGGCCGAACCTTCAAACTGCTGGTTGGGCCACCTCTAGTGGTTGTTTCAAGCCTAAAGTGGTACCTATGTGGTCAACTTGAGGTGTAGAACAAAGTAAGAGCAAAAACAAGAAGTTATCGGTGGCCAAAATCGAGGAAGACGACCGGTGCGTGAGGTGTACATGCCAATCTTCACTCGCAGTACACGCGCAAAGCGCGTAAGGGTGCGTGGGCTATAGGTATTTTTTGAATTTTTTTTTTTAACATTTTTGAAAAATTATTTTATGATTTATGGTGTTGAAAAATTTGAAAAATGTTTGAGAAGGTATTTATTTTGGAATTATTAAGGAAAAAATAAGAAGAAAATAGAGGAAAACTATGAGAAAATTATGAAAAAATAGGTGTTGATACTTCTTTGAAT
This sequence comes from Diospyros lotus, assembly GCF_014633365.1. NCBI lineage: Eukaryota > Viridiplantae > Streptophyta > Magnoliopsida > Ericales > Ebenaceae > Diospyros > Diospyros lotus. The sequence continues at coordinate 15,441,313 of NC_068344.1, forward strand.
AAATATGACGGTCAGGGTATGTTGAGGCGTAAAGTTAAGTAGTTGTGCAATTACTGAGGCTGGGCACGAAATTTGAGGCTAAGCATGAGGTTTGAAATATTCTAAGTTTTTTTGAAGGTGAGTGATTTTCCTCGAAAACTTATATGTGAGATATTTGCTTATAATTTTGCATGATATTCACAAAGGTTGCTAAGCCCTATGTAATTTATGATCATTTCGTCATATTTGCACATATACTGTTGCATTAATAGTCATGATTTTTCATATGGCATGATATTGTTGGCATATCAATACTCGTGAACGGGATGGGATGTCGCCTTGATAGTGTAGCCGTAATTCCCCATGGGAGTTTCCAGAATAACGTACAGGACTATCCCATGCCGTGTGTGCATGCTAGGATGACTGCTTAGGATTACGTGCCAGGTTGGGTTGCCTGGAAGTTACACTAGGGCATCTATTTATTCTTGTCCATGCATCATTCATTCATAAAAGTTGTTATTACCCTCTCTTAGAAGATTCATCTTCTATTGTTAAACATTTATCCCTGAAATATTCCACATTCCAAGCGAGACGAGCGGGCATAAAGACAAATGGGTGGCTGAAGCTTGAGCATGGTGGGGAATTTGTTATGGGTCCTATGCCAAGGCTAGGACCAGTTATCCAGTTAGTTTACGTTTAATTTCATTAATAGTTATTGTAATGTTATGATGGATGAACGATATGTATGAACTTACTTATGTAATAATTCATGAGATTTCATGAGGTTCTGATTATTCTTTCTCTCATAAATAAGTTTATCATTCCTTAGTTTTCATTGGAAGTGTAAATTTAATCTATGTGTGTTGAGGATTTGAGTACAATACGCAGAGATGGAAATGTGAATATGTGTGAGATAAACAAAAAAAAAAAAAAATGCTAGCATAATAACACACCCTGAAGAGGCGGGGTGTTACACCGGTGATAGTCACTAGATTACAGTGAAGTATATTTTGAAGTACTTGTGAAGGACTAAAGATATGTTATTGATTTATGGAGGGGTGATTTCCATGTGGATGGATTCACTTATTCGGATTTTCAATCGAATGTTGATGATCGCAAATCAACATCTAGTTTGTATATCTCTTGAATGGTGGTGCTGTGAGCTGAAAAAGTTGCAAACAGGCAATCAGAGCGGATTCAACCATTGAAGGCGAGTATGTTGAGGCATGTGATGCTGTTAAAGAAGCTATTTGGATTCGAAAGTTTTTTTTGGAGATTGATGTGGTTCCGGTCATTCTGTCACGAGTACCTTTGTATTGTGACAACAATGGAGCTATCGCGTAAGTAAAGGAACCTAGGTCTCATCAGAAGTCCAAACACATTAAACGCCGATTTCATTTGATTCAAGAGATTATAGCATGTGGGGACATACAACTACAAAGAATAGATTCAACAGACAATGTAGCTGACCCATTCACCAAGGCTATAACTCAATCACACCTGGATCGATATCTTGAGAAGATTGGTATCTGATTCCTACTAATAGTGGAGTATTACATGTACATGTGATGTAAATTAGCATTAGTGCAAATGGGAGATTGTTAGTGTTATGTGTCATAATGCTAGATTTGAATGACATCTAGCGAACTTGTATTAATGCATTAATTGTATTTTTATATAAATTAATAAAAGGTAAGGTTTTCTTCATACATATTTTTTCCAATCAAATTATATGAATGAGTCCCTAGATCTTCTATTTGAGAATTTTATTCTCGAGGTGTTAAGACTGTATGACATGATTATCTGGTAATAGAACTTCTTAAAGTATTCCTAGTCCTCAGATTCTTCGGATAGGGACTCCGATTAATCGAGTATGGACTAGCACAGGGGTTATTACCTCGTTGGGTATGGGGATACTGATGGGAGGATGGAGTGTCACAAGTCATATGACATGAGATGTAGCTAGTAAACATATGGGTGGTCATTAGGGAACAATCAGCCGAATGCGACACCGATGACTGATCGCATGGCCTGGTGGATAATGGTCATATCATTAGGTTGCGATGGTGTATTGATCCTTAGAATTAAACCGATACGGTTATTTTGTGTATTGGTGTGTGGGATTTGCTAATGAGTTGAACCATTTAATTGGGAGGTGAGAATGTTCATCTATGTGGTTTCGTATTGCTGATATATGGAGACAGGTGTTGGGAATAGGATCCATTTTTTTCGTCGATATTTGATGGGGTGAACATCCTATGTGATTTACTATTGATGTGATGGGACAGTCCTTGACTAGGGTAGATTGAAAGTCAGGAAAAGTGTTTACTGAGGTGTCATCTAGTCACATTAATGAGATCTAACATATAGTTACTAAGTCTATGAATTTATCGCTCCATGACTCTCGTTCTGTCGGGATATTAGGTGATGGAAGGATTATAACATACAGTAATCGTCAATTGTAATAGGTTCATTTACTGTCCTGAATCGCTGCTAGGCAATATTCAAGAACTCTCAAAACATTATTGAGATTTGGAGAAGTTCTGGTAATGGGTCAAAGGGTCATGTCATCAGGTTGCGATGGTATATTGATCCTTAGACTTAAACCGATACGGTTGTTTTGTATATTGATGTGCGGGATTTACTAATGAGTCGAACCATCCAATTAGGAGGAGGGAATGTTCATCTATGTGATTCCGTATTGCTAATATATGGAGACTTGTGTTGAAAATAGGATTTGTTTTCCTCGTTGATATTTGATGGGGTGAACATCCTATGTGATCTACTATTGATGTGATGGGACAGTCCTTGGCTAGGGCAGATTGAAAGTCAGGAAAAGTGTTTACTGAGGTGTCATCTAGTCACATTAATGACATCTGACACATAGTTACTGAGTTTATGAGTTTATCGCTCCATGACTCTTACTCAATCGAGACATTAGGTGATGGAATGATTATAGCACACGGTAATCGTTAACTGTAATAGGTTCACTTGAAGTGAGACTTCACTACCACCTATACTATTCTGAACTGCTGCTAGGTAGTGTTCAGGAACTGTCGAAACGTCATCGAGATTTGGAGAAGTTCTGGTAATGGGTCAAAGGGTTAACCGATATTGAAAAGGGTTTCGGTGTTATCTGATTTTTAACGGGTAATAAATCTAAAAAGTCACACACCATATAGTGTTGCATTTGGTATTGCCATCATGTGCCCAAAATGTCTCCAAAAATGGTTAGTCAAAGGTTGACCCTTGGCCTCCTTTGCCAATAGTGCATAGTGAAATCAATTATTGATTGCACAGTAGAGGGGGTGACTGATTTGAAAGAAAATTGAAATGGGAAAAAAAGAGAAAAAGGAAGGAGGGGAGGGAGATTCTTTTAATAGTAGAGGTTAGCCCTCTATTTTCCTCACTGGCTCTCTTACGCTGCTTTCTTCTTCTTCTTCTTCTTCTTCTTCTTCTTCTTCTTCTTTCTATTTCCTCTGAAATTATTCTACTACCATAAAACTATACGTATAATTGTTACATGTATAATTTTGACTCACGAGCACTGGTGATACGTAGATCTTCCATGTCTAGTATGGGAAGAGGTGACCGGAATGATATCTTATTGCATATTAGGTGTGGACAGACTAGAACCATTATAACATGAGGTGGACTCTGTCTTAATACAGAAATCGATTATGTTTTTCATCCGTTTATCGGGTAGCAAGTATGCATTTATTTATATTCAATTATTGAATATGTGTGTCGCTTAAATACCCAACCTATGTATGTCGTGTATATTATATTTCTCTACGTACATCTGAAACACGGTAAAAAAAAAAAAAATTGTTCGTATCGCCATACTAGTGATTCCCTTCACATGCCTCATAGGACTGAAAGCAAGCCAATCTAGGAGATTGCATACCAAATGGTAGATTATAACATATGATCATTACATATAGAGATCTACAATAAGCAAGATGATCCTTTTATTTTTAAAGACAAAGCATATATTAGAATAATTTCTTACTCAAGCAATACACAAGAGTAAATACCAATTAGCCCAATAAGCACACATGCATGTCTATTATAGCCAAAATGCAAAACAAATTATGTTTGGCTTTTGATAATTTAGACTAACTATAATATGAGTGATTATTTGGAGAGTACGGGGTGCGATATCGAATGTTTTGAACTATTTGGAGATTATTATAGCCTCTTATGTGAATGCTTTATGAATGACTCATGTACATGGATTGTGCACTTATTACATAACTTATCAATTATGATTCCTTCATGATGTTGGTTATCTTAAGGGGGAGTTAGTGCTAAAGAAACTTAATGTAAGTATCCCTTAAACTCAATTTTTTTTTAACTGTTGGTTTAAGGGGGAGTTTCTCTTCCATTAATTTTTTGAAATAATGCTCATTATGTTCATATCATCAATGATTTATTTCTAATTATATTAGCTTAAGGAGAAGTTTTTGAAGCTCATATTGATTGTTATCTAAAAATCATTTTAAATCTCATTCTATTTATGGGGGAGTATTAAGTTTTCCACCTTTTTGATTTATGACAAAAAGGGGGAGAGATATGTTGAAAATTGATTTTGAAAAAGAAAGGGTTTTGTCATCATCAAAAAGGGGGAGATTTATATTTTGCTCTTGTATTTGGTTTTGATGATGAAAAACAAAATCAATTTATTTCCCCAAGTCATTTGTCAAGTATATGATTTGTTGGAGATTATGATTTGTCAAGAATATGAAAATCTAAATGATCTATAATTTTCTATAGATGGAGATTTGTACAAACAAGCTTTAAGACCTAAAAGAATCTCCTAAACGATTTCACCAAATTGGTTTTGTATAATTGGATAGTGGATGTTTTTACCTTTAATATAATTTTTCTAAGTTTAGAAGATTAGCACATTATAAGGAAATATATAAGAAAATATTTTCATTTTAAAAATCTATCTCCCGGTATTTTGGCAACTAATATTTATTGTTGTTAAAACGATTTTTAATGAATTTTTTAATAAATAGAAGGTATGTGTTTTGAGAGTGGTAAATTTGCTAAATTCTGAATTTGTACTAAAATCAAAATTCTATTTTTTTATGGTTATGAATTTTGATTTTTTAGATATTTTATTGAATCCAAATGGGGTGTACTTTTTTATGTACATTTATGTATTAAAGTAAATGGAAGGTAAAATATAAATTAAAGAAAATAAGAACTAAAGTAAATTAAAAAAAAAATAAAGAAAATGACGACTAAGGTAAATTAAAGAAAATGAGGAATAAGGTAAAATATATTTAAAGAAATGTAACTATGTTGTAATGTATTGTATCTTCAAAGTCTTCATTTGTCGATTGAGTGCCTTTTGAATTGTCAACTAAGTGTTTCATCTGTCGACTATCTCCTTCAATTTGTCGACTATGTGTCGTGCATTTGTCGACTATATATAGCCACCTGTCGACTATGTTTTGTTATGTCGACTATCTTCGTGTTTCTGTTGACAGCCTAATTCAATCTGTCGACTATTAGTGTGCATTTTAGAATAAGTTTTTTTTCATATTTTTGATCTGTTGATTATGGGCATGGTTCTGTCGACTATGTCTAATTTTTGTTCATATAATTAGTCAATTAACCTCTTTAGTATGTCAACAGTTTGTGTCTCTGATAGTTTTCAACGGCTAGTTTCTCAGTCTCCAACGGCTTAAAAATAGCTAATTTCGGGAAAAAAAATTAGGAAGTCTATAAATACAAATCAAGGAGATCAAAAAGAGGCTAATGGATGGGAATGAAGTGATATGAGCTTAAATTTATATTGATTTGTATTTACATCGATTGTGCTTTATTTTTCTCTCTTCAAAGGTTTGATCTTCACTTGTAATTATTTATTTCAAGCCTTGTTTGTATTTTTGAGAGATATTATAACTAAGAGATTTATCTCTTAGATCCTCTCTTTATTACATTTCTTATATTTCCTATTTTGTGTAGCTAGAGAACCTACTTGTATAAATAGGAGGTTGTATTTTCTAGCTTGTGTAGTTGGAGGGCCTACTTGTTTAAATAAGAGATTTTAGTGAATTGATTTAAAATCTTTAGTGGGAGTTAAGGTAGTGGATTAGGTTTGGTTTAAACTGAACCACTACAAATCATTTGTGTCATTTATCTTTCTTGCTTTATATTCATTGAGCTTTACATTTGTCATTTCATATGTTCTATGTTTTAAATCACTAAAACCTCAATTGCAAAAAGATTTCAAGTTCTATCAAGTTTATAAATTATCCAATTCACCCCCCTTCTTGGATGTGTGCCATAGTCCTCCCAGTCCAACAACTATAACATACTCCTTCAACAATTTTCCTTCATACATATCAATAGTTCTGTTAGATAGTGGTTACTCTACACTTTTCATTTTATTCAATGAGACAAAAATGGTTAACAACCCAATTTAGCATATATGTGATTTGCAACTAGGAGGAAATGTGAGAAGTTAGTGGAACCAAAACATATGTAAGTTAAATAGTTAATGACACTTGCTTTAATTTCCTTGTTCAATTTTTCACACCCAAGTATATTTAATGTATATTAAAGTATACCATGAATATGTTCTGTAGGATCAATTAGTTCAAACTATCCAATTGAATCCTGAAATGTCTAAACTTGAAATCATTGAGACTTGTTTCAACCCCCAATTAAAGAACTATGTTCTTTTGTGGGGTGAGACCTAAAGAATTAAAACCTACATCTTCAAGCAAGAATGAATTGGAAGAAGAGAATAAGAGATTTAAGGATCATGTCGAAGCTCTAGAAATTGCATTTAAAGAATTCATGTAATTTAGAAGTCAAGATCAACCTTCTACATCTCAATCTACTCAAGTAATATATATTTCTTTATTACTAAATTTTGACACGACTTCTTTTGGACCCAATTTGATGAATATTAATATTGACCATAGACAACATTTATTGAAGAGAAATGTTGTGAAATTTTAGCAAGCCCTATTGGGTTTGCAATGAACACTAGGCAAGAGAACATGGGAGAGAAAGAAATAAGGGAGCTAGTTGTTCTTGAGATAGAGAGCACATAAGAGAAAATTGGTTGCTAAATGAGGGAAATAAGTGCAATGAGTACACATTTGAATTAGTATATATGAAATTATATATACTAATTAACATCAATTTGTATAGCAATATCAATTTACATAAACTTTTAACAAGATATTAATGTGAAAGTTATTGATATATATTGTTCCAAATATAACAAAGTTATTTATAAAACAAAGGACTTATGTACATAGAGGGAATGTTGTAGCTTTTGTTTTTTTTACAAATTCTATTATAATAATTGTTATCCTTGTAAGTGTAATTTTTTTATTTAGAAGTTTGTGAGTATTTAAGTCTTGTACATATAGCATTAATTAGAAAATTTAGAATATGTTTGTCAAATTTTGTTGTGTTTTGGTACATTTTAGTGGTTATATGTTATGTAACTTGTGATTGAGACGTTTTGAGATTGGTTAATTCTATTTTTAACATTTTATAAAGAAAACATGAATACTTCTTTAACTATAATTTTATTATTATTTTTTCCTGTAGGACAATGAGACAACAAATCTACAAAAGAAGCAACTTTTGTCTTGGACTATATGAAAAGTTTTATGGTTATAATTTTAATCAACTCTTTGACTATAGTGTTTTGGTGTACATTTTTTTATATAGTATGTATGATTGTCAAAATGTTGCTTTTAGTTGAACATACTTCTTGGTGTAACTTATTGGCAATTAACTATTAAGTACTACTTTTGATGTATAAACGCTAATGGATAATGAAGCTTTTTATTTTGATTGAACATATATTACTTTTGTGTTATTTGAATGACATGTTTAATTTTATGAGTTTTATTCCAATTTAATATGAATAATGATATATAGATTTTGTAGTTTATATCAAAACATGAATGACATGTTTAATTTTATGAGTTTTATTCCAATTTAATATGAATAATGATATATAGATTTTGTAGTTTATATCAAAACAGGATGTTCTTGTCACTTATTATTAGTGCTCTTGTCGTTTTTACACTATTAACAACGAAAAATACTATCGTTATTGATTTATATTTTGGTAGCTAAATAACTTTTTTTAACGATAAAAATCATACAATTGCTAATTATTCATACTATTAATAAAAAGAAATACTGTCATTATTAATTTGTATTTTGATAGCTAAGTAGTTATTTTTAACGACAGTGTAATACCCCAAGAACCCAGAGAATGGTAATATATATTGAGGATAAGTAAGAAAAGAAACAACACCGGCTATATACTTTTTGGGCTGAATGTAGCCAAAGAACTCCCGGTTTAAGTGTGCTTGAACTAGGAAAACTCGAGAATGGGTGACCTCTTGGAAAGTTCACATAGGTCCATCAGGATAAGTTGTTTCGATCCTTCTTATCGCTCGATGCGGGATGTTACAAATAGTATCAGAGCCGACCCTTAGTGAAGGCGGTCCAATGAGGGCGAGGAGTAGCGCCGGGGTTCAAGAGCCTATATAAGGAGTGATTTCTGGCAAGCTTCTAGGATGGTAGCCTCCAAATAGGGGAGTTGGGACAAGTTATAAAGTCGCATGACGAAGACGTCATATGCTCTAATACCAGTTGGATACCTTTTGAGCTGAATGTAGACAAAGAACTCCTGAGAAGTTTGCGTAAGTCTATCAGAGTAAATTATTTCGATTTTTCCTATCACTCAATGTGGAATGTGGTCGCTAATTGTTCAAATTATTAACAATAGGAGATACAATTATTATTGGATTATAATTTAATAATTGATAATTATTTTTTAATGACAAAAATCATATAATCGTTAATACAATTAATGATAAATTTATCATTTTTGTCATTAAATATTTTATTCACGGAAGCAATAATAACGGGCGGTGACATGAAATTAATGACATTATAGCAAAATTCTAGTCATTATAACTTTTTAATGACATTAAATTAATTTTCAGCAATTGATTTTTCCCTCCTTAAAATCTGGTTTTCTTGCTGTAACGACTCCTTCAACAAGTCAAGGGCTCACCTAAAACTCAGCGTCTGTAGAAGCTTTCAAGGACTGGTGACTACCAGAGGAGAGGATGATGTGGTTATTGGTTGTCAGCAACCATTCCGTTGCCGTGGGGGCAGGAGATGCAAAGCAAAAGAAAATAAAATGAAAATTGTGAAAATAGAAATATAAATATAAATTTTCTTGTTTAAAAATCAAAACAAGTAACTAAAAACGAAACCTTCCTAAATGGGTCCTTTTAACTGTTCCAAAGTTGGTTTCTTTCATTACACAACAATTTGCTGCCAGTCTACCAGACTCCAAATTTACATTCAATAGGGGCATGTCCTGTACAACCATTATCTACGGCTAAAAAAACCCCCTAATATATTATTTCATGAATTGCTTGAACGTCTATCATTTAGGTTGTCCATACCTTCACGCATTAGTTTGAAACCTATTTTAAGGGGTTTTCTAACATCCACTTAAATCATGACTCGAAGACAAAGAAACATCTATCTTCATTTCATTAAAATCACCATTCATATCCACAAGGATTAAGTTTCAAACACCTCACGGGTTGCCCCAGCGGTCAATTGGGGAAGGTGGGCTAACCTTGTTCTCAGGTTCAAATCCTCCCCCACACAACCGCTAGTGGATTATACCTTGATTTACTCCTCATCACTAAAAGGGTCAGGTGGCGGGGCACCCGCAAGGGGGCTAATCCCAAAGATTAAGTTTCAAGCACTTTTTGTCGCGTCATAGAACTTGCTAAGATGTAAACCATGAACGCCAACTCAAAATGGTGAATCTCAAAACTTACTTCAGCTAGAAATTGTTAACATTGTATCCCAGATCTTCAAGATCATTTAAGTTGCCCATGTTACTCTATTCAAAACCCGTTTCTTGTCACCACTTCTGGCAAACCAAAAACGATTTGAGTGTATCGGGAGGGGAGGGCCCTATCTTGGGTTTCTACTTCATTTATGGATCCCCAAGACTTGATGATCCTATTCCTGCTTACCATTTTTGTTTACAACATCTTTCCTACCAACGGATTAGATTAAACAGATTTGGTCACTTGTTTGTCAGATTTAAGAGACAGAACTAGTTCTTTCATCTTGATCCTAAGCAGTAAGCGCGCACACAGATATGGAACTAATCCTACCAAAGCTGGTTCAATCCAATCACTAAGTCCAACAGATTGATAATTAAATGAACAGATTTAAGAGACAGAACTAGTTCTTTCATCTTGATCCTAAGCAGTAAGCGCACACACAGATATGGAACTAATCCTACCAAAGATGGTTCAATCCAATCACTAAGTCCAACAGATTGATAATTAAATGAACGGGATGAACTACTCCAAAGCAGTTTTAGAAGTTTTAATAGGAGACAACTTGACACAAACAAGATTGTATGCTAAATTTTTTGGCCACCAAATTTTTACCAGCCACAGAATTTACAAGATAGATATTTCAATAGAAGTTTGGATATCCACTAAAATCAGTATGAACAATAGACAGAGTGTTTGTTACATGTTATTTTGGCTCAGTGAAGCAGCAGAATAAAGAGAATCACCAATTTAAGAATCCACAAGTTCAATAAGGAAACTGGGAAACGAAGAATGTACAGTTGGAACAAGTCATCAAACATCATCTGCATCGCTTCCACCAACATATGTTTCATGACCAATCCAATAGTTGCTTCCATCCGGGCCTGAAATCTTAAACCTGCTCAGCCAAAAATAAAAATTAATCCCAAACATTACACACTTATGTTCTGCCTAGGGGATGGAGAAATGATTGCTTAAATAGCAGCTATTTTCTTGAATGAAGTTAAAAACCTATTTTCAACTTAATGAAATGGTCATCGACTAACCGCTCAAGGACTGATTTTCCTTCTTTGTACTTTTGGTCAGTTTCATGCGCAATCTCCTGAAAATAAAAAGTTAAATAACTAACAACCACAGTTAAGCAAATGCATTTAATTTTAAACCATAATTTCAAAGAATCTCCACCTCCTGCTCTTACATATTTCCACCCCACTATCGAACCGCAACCAACACAAAAAATGTCAGCAACAATGTGCAATCCTGTCATCATCGCTCTTTCTTCTTTCTCTCCAACAGTGACATTCGCGCTGTCAAAAATAGGAGGCAAGGTATACACCAAAGAACAATGAAATCTCAATGCATTGTGCAACGAGGACAAAAAAATGGCATCCTTAGTGCATTGCAAGGGTTAGGGGATTATTTTTTTTATGCAGTCTTACCACCTTGCTTTGCCAAGAGGTTGTTTTCGCAACTCAAACCCATAACGTTCCAGTCACAAAGGAGAAACCTTACAGTTGCTATTAAGGATCACCCTTTAGAATCAACATAGAATAATTATCATAAATGGATACACAATTTGGAATGCCAATCCAGTGCATCCTCAATTCTCTAATCCCTTGTTTTGATAACCGAATTTCTTCAGAAAGAGGGGGCAAGGTATACACCAAAGAATAATGAAATGTCAATGCACAGAATCAACAATGACTATTATCATAAACACACAATTCGGAATGCATATCCACTGTATTCTCAATTCTCTAATTCCACATTTTGTAAACTTCAGTAACCCCAGTTCACCTATCAAATTCTTCCTCCCATTCAAGTAATATGCATTTGAACATACAAGAAATAAAGAATGGGAAGAAACTGATGCTTTAAGACAAATGCACCCTTATATTTAATCAGAAGTGCAGATTGCAAGCAAGGAAATCACATCCCACAGATGTAAGTCGACAACACCATCAGACATTTCAGGGGAATGCTAGTTTCACAGCAAAAATTAACAGCATGAAACAGACATAAAAAGCTCATTCTCCATGAGTTATTGGGGATGCGAGGTTACACCTTAAAATGTTAGGCTTGGGATACAGAGAAACTTCTACATTAGCCATGCACTGAGAAAAGCATATTTTAGGTACAAAATTGGCCAAGCAAGAGACTTCTATCACCATCTTCTTTTCTCTTCCACAGACTATAATAGCATACTGAAATGGAATTTTTTCACCTCTTCCTTTGCTATAATTTTCTCCATTTCTTTGTCTGGGGGGTTCCAAAGTGTTCTACTTTTCATCATTAGGGGCACTTCTTTCTCAGTAACTTATTATCTTTACCCCTAAAGCATGTGCAAGACAACCACCCAGAAAGAGCAGCATTATTACCTCACCTCTCTCTCCCTATACGCTGCCCCTTTTACCCAGAAGAAGAGAAAAGAAAAAGATGTCCTTAGCATTGCAATACCAAAATAAAAGAAGAGGAAAGAATGACCAACAAATTTTTTTGTTGTTTGCAAACTGCAAATGCTATCTCATGGCTTCAGTAGGAGTTCATATTACATGTCAAGAATGGACTGTCCCAAGAAGAGTTTGGTGTCAAGACATTAGCATGGCATGCCTAAAAACATGAATAACTTACACGTTATTGAAGAGATAAGCCTTGCCGTGCCTGCAGCGGAAAGACTGAATAGAAGAAAAGAGGCAAAACACAAGGTCAGAAAATTCACTTCCTACAAGAGTTTCAAATGAGCATAAATTTAACAAAAAAAAATCCAAAATTAAAGTCCTTCATATGGAAAGCTGTCAAAATGCTGTCACCGACACTTTTAAAAATCAAGTCCTCAAAGGTATATGGTATTAGCTAAAATAGAGCAGTCTTCCACAGTCTTCCACTTTGTCTAGAACCATATTGCCAAATATATGTAGTTCTAATTTACAAAGGGACACAAACGAGTACTTCAACAATATACTATGTACACACTTACTCATAAACATTCATTGTAATGGTCATACATGGCCATATGCGAAAGCCATAAACATTTATATCCTAAACTGGTCACAAAAGCCTTGCTTTCAAATAATATTCGCAAGATAAATCTCAAACACAAAGGAATATTTGCTTTTGAGATAATGTACTTTTTCAGAGTGGCACTACTGTTGAATTCAGAATTAGACTTACAAGATGGTAAAGCTTGAATGCTTCGCAGGTATAAGAGAAGCAATTTTCCACGGAAGCAAACAATGTGCTAGAACTTTTTGTTAGATCCCTGATCTGACAAGTAGATTTCTCAATTGCTGAGAAGAATTGAGAAGAGGGAAATTGGGAAATTAGGGGGAAGATTCGAGAGAGAGAGAGAGGGAGAGAAATGAGAGGGAAAGAGAATTGAGGGGGAAACTAATTTCCGTGTTCATTCATCATGTGGGACTAGGCGTGGATCAATGTTATTTATACTGACCCACTTGCCCACTTGGCCTTACAACTTGACATAGGACATACTGGAACATTCCTCCAGCTATGCCCAAAAACATTGTTATTTTATAAGGCCTAACAACCTACTACATAAAGGCTTAACAACCTGCTAACGTGACAATCCCCTCCCCTTATAAGGCATTTCTTGTCCTCAAGAAATGTGTAGCAAGCTGGCCGTGTTAGGAAATTGCTGGAGAAGATTTGGTAAATACTCCCAGGTATTGTTGTCTTCGTGGAGGGACGACCACTTAACTAGAACCTAGGTGAGAGGAACTCCATGTCTGTGAATCACCCTTTTGTCTAGGATAGTTGTAGGTACTGCTTCTTCCATTTCTTCTCCCACTAGAGGTGGAAGCGTAGGGGTGGATCATTGTGTTCCAGTGGCTCTCCTAAGGAGAGAAATGTGGGATGGATCTGTGATCCTTCTGGCAGCTGCACAGGCCACTACCCCTATCTTTTCCAGTATAGTAAATGGCCCATAGTACTTAGGGCTCAGCTTGGAGATGGGTCGGTGTGTCAAGGCTTTGAAATCTTGTTGGCTAAGCGTTAAATAAACACCCTCTTCGACTGAGAACTCCCTCTCACTCCTCAGCCAATTGCTTTATCATATTTTGTGATTTAGCTAATTCTGCCTTAACCTGGTATGGTGTCTTGTCCTTGTTGCAAGTATGTCCCCACTGCAACCACTGAGTTTGTCCCCAAATGGCCGATAGTAACATTGGCTTATAGCCATAGAGAGCTTCAAATGGAGTCATTTTGATCGAGTTGTGGAAGCTCAAGTTATACCACCATTAAGCTGCTGCTAACCACTTATGCCACCCTCTTGGCTGCAAAAAACTAAAGCATCTCAAGTAATATTCCAAACACTGATTTACCATTTCTGATTGGCCATCCGTTTTAGGGTGGTATGCAGTAGACATAAACAGCTTAGTGCCTAATGATCTCATAAGTTCTTTGCATAATAGGCTAGTAAATATCTTGCCCCTATCTAATACTATAGACTGAGGAATTCCATGCATCTCCACCACATTATCCACGAATGTTCTAGCCACTTCTTGTGCTGTGAACAGATGAGATAGGCCAACAAAATAACTGAACTTAGAAAATCGGTCTACCACTACCATGATGCAATCCTTCCCTTTTGATCTTGGGAGTCCCTCTATAAAATCCATGGTCACATTGGTCCATGCCTAATCTGGAATGGCTAAGGGTTGTAGTAGACCTGGATAAGCTACTGTTTCATATTTGAACCGTCTACATACATCACTCTTCAACACATAACCCCACACATTTTTTTAACCGAGGCCAAAAGAACACCTGTTGTACTTTGTGGTAGGTATTCTGTGTACCTGAATGACCACCAATAGGGGACTCATGTAATGCCTACAGTATCCTGCCCTTCAACTCCTCACAATCCCCAATCACCAGTTTGCCTTTGTACCGTATCTCACTCCATTGTTAAATGAATAATCTTGCTGACTATTTGCATTTATGCTCAGCTATTCCAGTAACCCTTTTGTCCACTCACCCTTTAGATAATTGTCTGTGGCCTCTTGAAGCCAATCCAACACCACTGCTAAAATGACTGTAGTTAATCCTTCTTCTTGGCAACGAGACAGTGTGTTTGTTGCTATATTTTCCTTTCCCTTCCTAAATTGTATTACATAATCTAACTCCATAAGTTTGGTCATACCTTTCTTCTGCAATTGGGTATGCAGCCTTTGCTACAACAAAAATTTCAAACTTTCGTGATTTGTTTTGATGACAAATCTTCCTCCCTTTAAGTAGTGACGCCACTTCTCCACTGCCCATCAATTCTTTCTCATAGATGCTGAGTCTTTGGTGTCTGGGGGTTAGGGCTTGACTAAGGAAAGCCAGGGGTCTGCCCTCATGTGAAAGTACTACCCCTATACCATAATTGCTAGCGTCTGTTTCCAACATGAATGGTTTACTGAAATCAGGCAAGCCTAGCACAAGTACTTTACTCAGTGCCTTCTTCAATTGTTCAAAAGACTCCTCAGTCTTAGGGTTCTATTTAAAGCCATCTTGCTTCAGTAACTCACTAAATGGCTTATTGATCATTCCATAATTCCTGACAAATCTTCAGTAATAACCGATGAGCCCTAGGAACCCTCTTAGTGCCCTGATACTAGTGGGTTTAGGCCATGCCACTATAGCCTCAATTTTCTTGGGGTCTGTGCTCACTCTAGCTCTTGAAATTATATGCCCCAAATATTCTACTTATCTTTGTGCGAAAGCACACTTTAACCGCTTGATATAAAATCGGTTGAATGTTAAGATCTCAAATGTAGCCCTAAAATGGTCTAGGTGTTAAACAAAAGAAAGGCTATGGACTAGGATGTCGTCAAAGAAGACCAACACAAATTTTCTAAGGTATGGTTCAAAAATTTGGTTCATAAGAGCTTGAAATGTAGCAGGGGCATTGGTTAGGCCGAAAGGCATCACTATGAATTCAAAGTGGCCATGGTGTCTTGGAGGTTGTTTTGGGTATGTCATTTGGATCCATCCTAATCTGGTGATATCCAAATCTTAGGTCTAGTTTAGAGAATATAGAGGTGTGCTTGACCTCATCCAATAGGTCCTCAATGATTGGAATAAGAAATTTGTCTTTAATAGTAATGGCATTGAATTGTCTATAATCAACACAGAAACCCGATAAGCCATCTTTCTTCTTAACCAATACGATGGGTGAAGCAACTGGGCTATGGCTAGGTCTGATGATAGATTGGTTCAATATTTCTTTAACAAGTTTTCTACTCATATTTGAGTTTAGGTGGGTATCTATAAGACTTAATGTTTACTTGTTCAACATTAGGTTGAAGAGGTATCGTGTGGTCCAAAGATCTTTTGGGTGGAAGTGACTTAGGTTCTACAAAAAGATCTTGATATTCAACCAATAATAAATCAAGTAGGGTCAATTCATGTACCTACCAAGTTGTAGATGATTGACACCCTTGCTTAGAACCTTCTCCATCCCCTGTCTCCAGCTGCTTAGTAGCTTCAATTGAAAACAGTTATGCTACTTGAGATACCTTCCTTCTAAATAGTTGTTGCAGGTTCTTTCCCTTGATCAGTTTACATGATTCCACTTCCATGTTTCCTTACAACACCACCCTTCTTTCGTCCTTCTCTAGGGTCACCTCCATCTTGTTGGAGTCAAAGCCGATTAGACTCACTCCCTTCATCCAATCAACCCCAAGTACGATATGGCATCCCCTAAACTTCAGTAATTTTAAATCAACTTGGTAGTCTTCTCCCTACATTTCCTAGCAAAATCCCAAACATGCGGATTTGCTTATTGTGGGATTTGCTTATTAGTTTGTTCCCATTAGCCATTGTGACAGACAGGGGCTGAGTGCTGGCTAATTGGCACTTCATCTTTTTGGTCGTTCCTTCATCAATAAAATTGTGGGTACTCCCACTATCTATTAAAACTATAAGTGTGTTGTATTGTACCTTCCCTTCCACCTCCATCCCCTTGATTGCATGCAAGGAAATAGCTTCATTGCCGCCTTCTTCCACATCTTCAATCATAACCAATTCTTCCTCTTCCTCCCCTTCTAGTAGGAGCAACTGTTTTTTGCATTGATGTCCTGGGGATATCTGTCCGCACATCTAAAACATAACCCAACAACTCTCCTCGCTTAATGAGCTTATCCCTCTGCTGTAAATTCGGGTTAGGGGGTGTAGTTATCAAATATCTCACCCCTGTTCATCCCCTAAAATTTTCCTTATTCTGCATTCTCCCTCCAGATAGCACTAATCCCGAATTAATCCCTCTATTTCTTCATTAAGGCCTCCACAGTTACCTCCTGTAAAGAGGCCCCCTCCGTTGCTGCTTGTACATTATGTGGTTTCAACATCTTAACCTCATATCTGATCTCATCATTCAGCCCTCCCACAAAGCTAGATACAAAATATTCTTCGGTCATAAAGGGGTTCTTACTCAAAATGAGGGATTTCAACTCCTCAAACCTCAGCTGGAACTCTTGCACGGTACCATCCTACTTCAACATATTAAACTCCTCCACAATGTCCATCATCTCCCGTTCACCGAACCTTCCACGCAATCCCTTGGCAAAGTCATCCCAAGTATAAGTCTCCCTTACCTTAGACCATCCCTAAAACCACACGTCCCCTACATCATTGAGGTAAGCAGATGTCAGGGTCACCTTCTGATCATCCGGTATCTAGTGGATGCTAAATAACTTCTCACATCTCATATCCACCAACGAGGCTTCTGTCCCTAACTGGCAATTCCAGTTTTGGTACTAGAAACCCAGCTTGGTGCAGAGGAATTTGAATCTCCTACCTCCTATCCATCAAATTTTCTCCCACAACTACTAGATCTCCCTCCAATTCTGATGATCCAACAACACGATTGTTGTTTCCAAACCTCAGTAAGATAGGTTCCATTCTATCTCTAGGGGGAAAATCAGGAGAGATTCTTTCCTGATTTTGGCTAGAGAACATGATCATGAACTGCTTCAATTGATCACGCAGCAAGTTCCCTTGCTCCTGCATCTCCTCCCTAATTTGTTCGCTCATATCCACGCGCAAATCCGCGCACAACTTCTCTATCATTGACTCCAATTTCCAATCTACCGCCAACTCCTAGCCTCCCTTCCATCGAGTCCACTCTACTTTGCATCTCTGACATGGAAACTAACATCTGTTGCAACTGTGTTTCCATATATTTTCATCCGGATGTCGTCGGCCATGTCTTGATCGCCTTCACAATTCATCGGCCAAGATCGCGCTTCGATACCAATTTGTTAGATCCCTAATCTGACAAGTAGAATTCTCAATTGCTGAGAAGAATTGAGACGAGGGAAATTGGGAAATTAGGGGGAAGATTTGAGAGAAAGAGAGGGAGAAAAGAGAAAAGAGAGGGAAACTGATTTCCATATTCATTCATCATGTGGGACTAGGTGTGGATTGGTGTTATTTATACTGATCTATAGCCTAATTTGGGCGCCAAAACAGTTATCCCACTTACCCACTTGGCCTTACAACTTGCCATAGGACATACTGGAACATTCCTCCAGCTATGCCCAAAAACGTTGTTATTTTATAAGGCCTAACAGCCTACTACATAAAGGCTTAACAGCCTGCTAACGTGACAGTTTTGTTAATAGACAAAGTGCTTAAGAAGATTGCCTGTCTTCACAATGAAATTGTGCTACAAAAGATTTATTCCTTTTTTGTTCATGTGAAGGCAGCCAATAATAAGTATATATATATATATATATATCTCAAACCACCAAACCAAATTTAGTTCAAAAGGGCCTTCATTATGGGGCACTGCTTGGCCCAGGGTTGGTTGTACTGGCCAGAGCTATTACAACTTTAATATAAATCCTTTCATGCACCCCAACACACACAAACTTATTACAGTTCCAGGAGAGTGAAAAGGAAATCTAGTTCAAACAAATTAGAAAGAAATTCTATGTAAGCAGACATTAATTTAATAATTTCTAGTAGATTATTTTGAGCAAAAATTAGTTTGCTTATTTATGGGCAAAGGCTGGGCTGAGATGTGCTGCGGTTTAGAAGTCAAGGAACTGGAGATTTTCTCAAATGCAACAACCGGAAACAGAAAAGAAAATATACGAGGAAATTCCATCTGGAGAAAATGAATTGAACCGCCAATTAAGTTTTACCCTAAATGCTCGGACAATAGGTCAATCCAAGACTTAAAAAGAGCTTCCACCTAAAGAAAATTACACATCGCACAACTCAACTTGCAATGCGTTCAACCATTTTTGGGTTTCTACTCTAATCCTATTCTGATCACGATGCTCCACTCAAGGGCTTGTTAAATTGGAGATACTCAATAACCTTAACTTTGTGCACAAATAGGAGATTTAGTCAGATCAAATTTAGGGCCCAAATGGGGATTTCTGATTTTCTAGGTCGGAAAGAAGTAGGGTTTCTCAATAAAGACACGAGCAACTCGAGCTATCAGTTGTGTGCATTAGAAAATATGCAATCAAGAAGAAGAATTAACGTAGTAGTGCAAAAATCCGAGTCGGATGAATCAGTTAGCAGCAGCATCAGTGTGAAACAGAAAATCATCAAATTAAACATCATACTGCCATCAAGAAGAAGAGAATCATAAAATCCTGAACAATCAGAGGGTAACGGATAGAAGAGAGAAAGCTTGTGAGGATGGGATCATTTAATAATAAAAGAAGAAAGCATTGACCAATGAATCGCAGAAGAGAGAAGAGAAGAGAAGGAAAGGAAACCTTGGAAACGATGTCTTCATAGAGAGCTAGATGGGTTTTGCAGTGCTTGCAGCTGTAGATCTTGCCCTCAAGAGTCACCACAAACAGCCTCCCCATCTCCCTCTCTCTCTCTCTCTCTCTCTCTCTAGAAAGTCTCCCCTTCTACTCTCTCTCCCCTTCTTTACCCAACCCAGCAGCTATATGCCTAAATTGCCATAATTCTGGAAAAGCTGTCCTGAAAATAAATAAGGACTCAAAATATGCATATATATGCATATATCGGGATAGAACGGTGAGTGTCATGATTATTTTTAATCTGAATTGTAATCTTTTTATAATATGAATTATAAAATAATTTAAATATTTATAATTATAATTATTTTCATATTATTATTATAAGAATACAACAATTAATATTTATTTGTTCAGGAATCTTAACAAATAATTAGTAGGGCTCGGCGAAAAAGAAATGGTAGAATATCACCAGAGAAGATCGACAACCAAGGGCTTGACTCCTATCTGGGGGAGCAAAAAGGCAAGGCATTGGAGGAGCAAGAGGAATGGGCACCGAAAAGAGGTAGGGGTGCCTCGGATAGGTCTCCAAATGATGCTTGTAAGGTTTGCGGACAAGTCTCCCAAAGAATCTGCAAGATGAAAGACAATCAAATGGCAAGTGAGAAATTTCTCCCACTCGGCCCTTCAATACCAAAGTTAGTATAGGTCATGATGAAGTAAAGATATAGTATGATGTAATATGCTTGGGTGTATCAACAGACAAGATTCGCGAGTGCATTGTGAGAAGGTGCATAGGTGAGTAGTATGAGTATACCATGGAGATAGACTCCTTGTAAGTGATACAAAAAGATAGAAAGAAATTGTGCAGCTAGGATGGCTTGCCTGAAGTCGAGAAGGCGATAGATATTCATATAGGTTAGTTGTGATTAAGGCACATGGTTGACACGTGACTCATGGACGTAAAGAGTACCAGACTCTATCGCTGCACTCGGTGGTCTCGAAGTTAGGCACGCATGGAGTACCTAAGTTAGAACCCTCTCCCCCTTCCCCTGAGGAAGTATCCTAAGAGGAGGGAGAGCCTTAAGGGGCTGGCCTTATCGCCATGAGGTGATGAGGGGCCAAATCTTAAGGGGTCTTCAGGTGACCTAGGAAATCACCAAAGCCTAACATAATGTTTACATGGATGCCCAAGAAGGTCATCTGCAAGTGCTTGTGAATGAGGAGCTCGTGGCATGGCGAGATGGAGGCACACAGGTACATTTACTGAAGAACATGTGACAGATGTACAACAAGAAGGCACACATGTGGGCTTACATGGGCCACGCATGGGTGCAAAGGTGTGCGCAGGGCAAGCGCATGAGCATGACTAGGCACGCATAAGGCATGGTTAAGAATGGGAATGGCAGCTAGGGCGCAACATGGGCCACACAGGCACCTTAAAGGTTGTGTAGGCGCTTTAGGAAGCACATGGGGCCCGACAAGGGCCTCATGGGTGCACTAAGGCGCGCACTTAGGTCTTCAGGAGACCTAGTTGGAAAAACTCTTCAGGACCAGGGTCTTCGGGAGACCTGGGTACCCGCGAGCTAAGTACGCACAGGTCTTTCAATGCTCGCATGTTAGGGCATGCACTTAGGTCTTCGGGGCCACATGTGGCTGGATGCAGATGCCCATCATGCTTGCATGGCTGGGGGTCTTCCACAACCATCTTTCGTTAGGTGTCTTCTGAAGACTTTTCAAGTCTTCCGATGGGTCTGGAGTCTTCCAATGACTCTTCAAGTCTCACGATGACTCTTCAAGTTTTCTGATGGGTGTTTTTTGCATGCGCAAAAGACTATCAAGCAAGGCTTCCTTTCGCGACTAAAAGGTTCCCAACAAGGCCTTGGTCTCCTTGCCCTCTTTTCCTTCTTTTTCCCTTAGCTCCAAAAGGGGTATCTTGATGAGTGCTTGTTCGATTGTGAGCACACTTCTCATGGACTTTTTTGGGGGGAACTGTCTTGGGGGCTAGGCTACAATAATGGCTCCCTATTCTTGTCTTTAATTGAAAGTCAAAGGGAATAGCATATTGAACGTGAGGGAGTTGACCCTAGATAAGTCAGAACTTGCCCCAATTATGCAACTCAATTAGATAGGCCAAGGGATCTCAAGCCAAGCTAAGTGCAAGGGAGAACAATCGTGCACGGATGAGGGGTCATGGAGGTGACTAGGAGGATTAAGCTAAGGAGATGGCATAGATGAGCAAGGCATGAGGGATAATTTGGATTTGCTTACACTTATTTGGTGATGACAACACAGCCAAGCCACAGGCTAGGGCGAGGCTAGAGTATTTAACCATGTCACTGTAGGGTGAGCAAGGATCCACGAGAAAGATTTTTAAGAGCATTCATATTAGTGAGCGAGGCCTGATTGGGGTGTGCTCATGGATTTTTGTTGCTAGGGCCAGAAATCAAGATTCACTCAACCCTAATGTTATATTATTTACAGTTATAGATTGTTTCACAACAGGTAATTGTCAATGTGTGCTTCCACACAAGGCTAACAAGGGTTGAAAAGGAGCCCCAAATGAGGCGCAATAAAGTCTCACGGTGACATGACAAGCATCACTCTTGATAAGGAAATGGAAGAGTTGTAGATGAGGTGTCATGTTTTTGGCACTAGGTGCAAGTAGACGAGGTGCAAGCTTGTGAAGATATGCAGAAAATATAAGGAAATGTGGCAAGCTGCGAGGCGAACCAAAGGTTGAATGCTATGTTGATGTAAAAAGAATGTCTTGAATAATAAAATGGGGTGAACCTGCAAATAGCTCTAGTGCCCACATGCAATGACAAAGAACTTCAAGTTAAAGTTGATAAGGGTGAATGGGATGCATTGAGGGGACAATTAGAGGGGTGGTCCCCTAAGAAGTTGCCTTGAGCAGAAATAAGAGTATGCAATGGGTCACAACAAGTGTGAATTAAAGGCGTCTTGGGGAATTGGTCATTGAGTTGATATTTCGCGACAAGGTTTTAATGGTAAGACAGATGAGGATAAAACTCCACACCCTTGGGCAATAGGCGCCAGTGGATAAAGCACTAGTTTAAGAAGCTACGCAGAAAAGGAGAAGAAGGTGCAGCGAATAACAGAGACAAGCTTGAATTCATGTGTTGCGTCGGTTCAAGAGAACCTGTAACACCCCCTCTCCCAGAACTACCCGAGAAGAGGTGTTATGGGGAAAATAGATAAAATAAAATAAGACTCTCTGACAAATTGAAATCCGATACCATAACTGAACATCTTAATCAAACTGAAATAAAAATTCCAAGTCAATATAAATGGAAAACCATAACCTATGTTTAAGGGAAAATCCTTCAACTGAAATATAAAATAATCCTAGACTGACAAGACACTATAAAACTCCCAGATATCTTTGATCTTGAGCTGCTCCACGTACACACACTACTAACCAGTGTTGCTAGGACCCACATCTGGTACTCCCCCGCTAGGATCTAGAATGGTGAAGAGTACAAGGTAAGCTACAAAGCTTAGCAAGTAATAAGCTAGAAAGAATAACTGAAGCTGAATCGAAGAATACCGATATTGATAAATTACTTACTGAACTTGTACCGAGTATAATCACTATTTGTTTGCATTCACAAAAATGTAATGCACATAAACTGTAAACTAAATGCAGGTATGCAACTTTGGCTCATAGGCCCACATAATCTGATAATACATACCTGACTGATCTGAATCTTGTATACATAAAAACTGTAAGCATATACTGTGGGCAATATGCCCCTATCCCCCTGGTCATCACTAGGCAAGCAACTCATATTTGAGCTATAACTGAAATTGTGGGATCCCAGCAGACTAGCCGTCTAGTGCACATACTGCAATGCAATGCTCACATACATGCTAGCACACGATATGAAGTGCTCCATATAAAGTCATCCTCCGTGCTCATACCAGAATGTATGCATATAATGCCACGTAATAATGCTGATCATGTCATAATAAATACTAAGCATGTCGTCTGATCTTCAATAAATTGGAATACAAAGATTCTATGAATTTTGTTTTATGGTATGGGCATGATTAATTTGTTATATTCTGGCATATAAATTCAAAATTTGGAGGTATTAAATATTTTCATTTGAATAAAACTTGAATTAAGCTGTGCTGGAAGTTTAATTGGATTTTTGGAAAGGCATCCGGATTTGAGCTTGACTATCCGGATGTATGAGGAACCATCCGGATATCACATTGAAAATATATTAGACATCCGGATACGATACAAGGTATCCGGATATCACTCGCAGAACAAGCTAGACACATCCGAATACGACTCAAGGCATCCGGATATTACTCACAACAAGCATTGGATACATTCAGATGTGATACAAGCCATCCCAATATCTTACTAAGGCCATCCGGATACACCCAAGGCCATCTAGATGTCTCTCACATAAAACTTTTTCACTCATCCGGATAGGCACTGCCCCATCTGGATGTCACTCACACAAGCTAACTCATCCGGATATGGGAAGACTCATCTAGATATCTGCAATTATTTTTTACGAACATAAATGCTAATAGGGACTCTGCTTTGATTCAAAACTCAACCAAAACTACACCATTCTGAATAACATCTTGGGAAAACAAGTCCCAACTGATATGAGACAACTTTAAGGATGATTCAAAGATAATATTTGATTGAATTGCTATAAAGATCATGCATATATGAGAACTTGCCTATAAAAGAAATAAAAGGAGGAAGGAACTTGCAACTCAAAAGAAAGAAGAAATAATAGGATTTGCACTCCCAATGGGAGAAGGAGTAATAAAACTCGCAATCCAAAATGGAGAAAGAGGAATAGAACTTGCTCATAACTTCACTATTATACACACACATATATATATATATATACATCTCTTCTTACTGATATAAATCTGAAAACTACAACGAAGAACTGGAATAATCTAAAAACGAAACTAATATGAACCTGTAATGGAAGGGATTACAGTGAAGATACTTACCTCGATAAATCTTGATCAACTCACACAATCTCCACCAGAAATCTCCTATGCAAAGCAACTTTTGCAACTCATAGACTTCTTGTCTCTCTGCTCCTCACGCGACGTGAAGAAAACTATGGCTTATGTGCCTTTATATAGATAAAGAAATAGCCTTAGAAGCCCATCTCCTTATCCTTTTATAATTTGGAGTCCTTATTCTTAATTAACTTGGAGATTTCAAACCTAAACCTTCTCATGTATGGATTCCCCCAATTACATAATATCTCTAATTAAATAATTCCTAATAATAGAAAATTATTATTATTTAAAACTCTAGAATTACCTTCATGCCTTTGCATTTAATTTCCACATAATTAAATGCCATTTGAATGCTATACTCTCAATTAAAAATTCTAAATTGCCACATTAAATATTTAATTGGCAACTCTCTTAAGCCAAAAATCAAATAAACAATTAAATAATTTTTAAATAAATTCTAGGTCCTCTAATGGGTTGTTACAATTTCCCCACTCCTTAAAAGAATTTGTTCCTCCAAATTCGTACCTGGTTACTCGAACAACGAGAGGTAAAGACGCCTCATTTCTTCTTCTAATTCCCACGCTGTCTCTTCTGACGAGTGTCGCTACCATTGCACCTTTACAAGAGGAATTGATTGGTTCCTCAAAATCTTTTTTTTTTTCGCTCTAAAATACTGGTAGGTATCTTTTCATAAGACAAGTCTTCTCCAACTTCAAGAGTCTGAAAATCAATTATGTGCTGAGGATCCGCCACATACTTCCTCAACATCAAAACGTGAAACACATTATGAACATGAGATAATCGGGGTGGCAAAGCTAACTCATATGCCAAAGTCCCTATCTGTTTCAGAATCTCAAATGGACCAATGTAATGGAGACTAAGCTTCCATGTTATACCAAATCTTCGAACTCCTTTAATAGGCATAACTCTCAACCAAACATGGTCACCTATCTCAAACTTAAGGTCTCATTGTCGCTTGTCTACGTAACTTTTCTGTCTGTCTTGTGTTGTCTGCTCAACAATTTCAACTTTCTTGTCTGCATAACTTTTCTTGTCGTCGCTTGTCTGCATAACTTTTTCAACGTCTGCTCAACAATTTTAGGACCTAATAAATCCATATCACCAATTTCTTCCCAACATATCAGCGATCGACACGGTCGTTCATACAAAGCCTCATATGGTGGCATTCCAATACTTGAATGAAAACTATTATTTGTAGGCAAATTCTACAAAAGGTAGATGCTCATCCCAACTACCTTTGAAGTCTAAAAAACAACTCTCAACTTGTCTTGCAAAGTCCCGATAGTTCTCTCTGACTGGCCGTCTGTTTACAGATGAAACGCTGTACTAAACTTCAATTGAGATCCAAATGCATCGTGTAAAGCTCCCCAAAAGTGAGAAGTAAAACGAGGAATCTAGATCTAATACAATACTAGATGGAACACCGTGTAATTTCACAATCTCTTCAATATAGATCTTTGCAAATATATTCAAGGGATAAGTCTTCTTAATAGGCAGAAAATGGACTGATTTAGTCAAACAGTCGACAATCACCCATATAGCATCATAACCTCTAGTCGTCCTGGGTAAACCCATCACAAAATCTATCGCAACGTTATCCCACTTTCACTCTGGAATAGGTAATGGAAGTAATAAACTTGCGGGTTTCTGATGTTCCGCTTTAACTTGCTGGCATATTGAACACTATGAAACATATTTGGCTACATCTTTCTTCATACCACTCCAACAATACTGTCGCTTTAGGTCGTGGTACATTTTCGCAACACTTAGATGAATAGTGTAACAACTCTTGTGTGCTTCATTCAAAATCTCCTGCTTAAGATTTCCATCATCGGGTATACAAATACGTCCCTGAAATAAGAGTATACCATCACTCCGTAGAGTATATCCTAAAAGAGAAAATTTCTCAATATTTGATAAAAATATGTGCCAACTTCTCATCTTTTTATTGCTAGTTCTTGAGTAAATCAAATAACTTGGGTTGCACCCTCATATAAGCGCAACTCATCACTGAACTATCCTCTGGGACTGAAATAGATAGAGCACTCAATTGCTCCAATAACCTCCATTTTTGAACCATCATCGTAACCATAGAAGCTCATCCCCGACTCAAAGCATTAGTTACTACGTTAGCCTTTCTTGGATGGTATAGAATCTCACTGTCGAAGTCTTTAAATAACTCGACCCAACATCTTTGCCTCATGTTCAAATATTTCTAAGATAAGAGATAATGTAAATTCTTGTGATCTGTATAAATTTCAACTTTCTCACCATATAAATAATGTCGTCATATCTTCAATGCAAATATTACTGCTGCCAACTCCAAATCATGAGTAGAGTAATTCATCTCATGTTTCTTCAATTATCTTGAGGCATAGGCATTAACTCGACCCTCTTGCATTAATACGCAAGCCAATCCTGAATAAGAGGCATCATTGTAAATGGAGTATTTCTTTCCACTTCTTGGTATCGCTAAAACTGGTGCAGTAGTCAACTTCTGCTTCAATTCTTGGAAAGCACGTTCACACGCGTCATTCCATTCAAACTTCTATCATTTTCTTGTTAACTTAGTCATAGGGGAAGATAAACGAGCAAATCCCTCAATGAATCACCAATAATAGCCTGCAAGACCTAGAAAACTATGTATCTCGGTCACTGTCATAGGTCTCGGTCAATCCATAACTACTTTAGTCTTGTCTGGATCCACTAAAATATTGTCTCCAGATGCCACATGACCTGGAATCCAATATAAGTGAACCAAAACTCACACTTACTGAACTTAGCATATAGTTGGTCTTCCCTAAGCCTCTGTAGTACCAAAGTAAGATGTTTTATATGCTCCTCCACACTAGGTGAGTGATGGTGATTTTTTGCAAGTGTACGGATCGCACAAGTAATAGAGTAGTGAGTAGACTATCATTCCCACGAGGATTGGGTGATAATTACCAAATTATATTAACCCAAATGTTAGTTAAACAATTGATTAAGGGGAATTAATTTAAGAAAAGAAAATAATAACACACAAAGTAAATATGGAGAGTTTCAAGATTTGGAGAGCCCTATGGTATTTCGATTTCACCTAATTAATCCAATTTAACTTAAATGGTTTATAATCCAAATTTAATTAATCATGGAATGATAATTAACCACACAAGTCAAATTTTTTACTTCCGTTCCAATTATATTCTTGTGGTGTTTATTATCTAGATCAAGTTATAGATTTTTCCTTTCGATCTAAATCTATATCAACATATCAATCAAATATTGGCCAAGTATTTGATAGCATTAAGCATAATAATAAACACTTCCATGAATAAAGAAAATCAATCCATAAAAATCAAATTATCATAATTAGACTGCGTCAAAACACCCTACTTATAGAGTTTAGTTCATATTACAAATGATGTAATCCATAACAAAACAAATAAACATAAATATATAATTTAAAGGAAATAGAAGAAGAGAATAAAACTCTTTTGATGTGTAGGATTTCCTTCTTCAAAAATGTTATCACCAATTCTTGAAGAAATCTTCCACCAAGAGTGCTCCAATTCTCCAATCCTTCAAGCTCTCTCACCTCCAACTCTTCCAATTTTTTAGCCTTCCTTCTCTATTTATACTCATTCATTTCTTCTTGTCCTTAATTTTCTCCTTAAAACATGGGATACCCTACCTCCATGTTTTTCTCTTCCATGTTTTCCTCTGCATGTTTTCCTCTTCCATGTTTCATGCCACTCATGTCCACTCAAAAGTTTAGGTCCCATACTCAATACAAAATAATACCTCAAAATATCAAAGAATTACAATTTAGGGATTTTTGTAAGATATGAGCTTAATTTAATTAAACTTTTGGGCTAGGCTTCTTAGGTCCAATTGGGCCTAATTCTTCATGAAATAGGAAGCCCAAATAACCCTTAAAAGGCCTCTTAATCCATCTACAAACCAGCCCAACTTGGAGAAAATGGAATTCAAAATTGGTAGGTAATGCTGAATTTTTGACAGCTTTGACCTTCTGTCACTCCAATAGCCATAACTTTCTGTAGAAAATTGAGATTTACACACCGTTTGAAGCATATAAAATTAGACATATAGATCTCTCACATATATTTTTTTCTAGAATTTTTTGACATTCCAATTGGTACAGATTTTATTTTTAATCGGACCCTTGAGTAGTGAAAATCCATTACTTTTGCTCTTCTTTCTCAGTTTTCCTTCAAATCCTATCAACATAATAAATTACCTAAAATTAATATAGAAAACATATATAAGCATAAGAATTAAGCATAAAATCAAGTAAGAATGGTATAGAAAATATGTAGAAAATATTAGCACATCAGTGAGTAAACTAGAATATCGTCGATGAAGACAATAATGAAGTGATCTAAGTACTCACGCAAAACTCGGTTCATCAAATCCATGAAAACAGCTGGGGCATTCGTCAACCCAAATGGCATCACCACAAACTCGTAGTGTCCATATCGTGTCCTGAAAGTAGTCTTTTGAATATCATCATCTTTGACTCGCACTTGGTGATATCCCAACCTCAAATCTATCTTTGAGAAGACTTTAGCTTCTCGCAATTAGTCCAACAAGTCATCCACTCGTGGTAAGGGGTACTTGTTCTTAATTGTCACCTGATTCAATTAGCAATAATCATTACATGATCTCAAAAATCCATCTTTTTCATCCTCACAAATAATACTAGTGTGCCCTTACGGGGATAAACTGGGTCGAATGAAACCCTTCTTTATTAATTCTTCTAACTAGGCCTTCAATTCCTTTAACTCATTAGGTGCCATTCGATATGGAGCCTTAGAAATAGGCTGTGTACTAGGAAATAACTCAATAGTAAACTCCGCTTCTCTTCGATGAGGTAATCCTAGTAGCTCATCAGGGAAAACATCTGGGAAATCACCTTCCACTAGCACCTCAGACAATCTCTCTTCCTATACCCCTCTTAGCTATATTGGTAACATATATTTTGCCCCGTTAGGCACTGTCCTCCATGCTTTCTCCCACACTGATTACATTTTGGATTACTCATTGCACTATTTTCTAGTTTGACCGTCCACTTTCTCTTCTTATTGCAAGATGAGCCTTGAGATGTACTTTCTCACTTCTTGGCCACTTATGCCATCCTTCACTCATTATGATCTCTCTTGATAGCATATGATTCTTGGACTACTATGGCATAATCCACACTCTGAGATCCTTCAAAAAAATGGCAAATATCGGCACGCAATCCTCTCTGAAACTTGCCGGCCTTTTTTGCTTTAGTGGACACCAACTTTGAGGTGTATTGAGACAGGGCTATAAATTATGCCTTAGACTGGGCCACTGTCTTGGTATCTTGCACCAACTCAATAAACTCATAGACCTTCTGCTCCTTGACCCATACCGGGCAATAAGTATCATTGAACACTTATTGGAACTTGACCCTTGTGGGATCCCGATTCCCAAACCTCTGGCAGGTAGTCTCCCTCCATCTCTCAGCATCGCCTTTGAATAAGAATGTGCTAAGTTGCACTCTATAATACCCAAGACATTTATAAACTCTGGAAATTTAATAGATAAGAAATGTTCAAAGAAGCCACGAGAATTTGGGACTCAAACCTTTGTTCTAAGAAAAATTGGGTAAAAACGTAATTTCTCAAAATATCATAAAAATGTTTAAATGGTGAAAGGAACCTCTTTTAAGGAATTCAAGGGTTAAGAAGCTACGCAAATGATTAAAATCTCAAAATTTTAGGGGGGCAAAGTGTAAAAATACTAAACTTTGGACCAACGTGCAATTATTGAAAACCTTCAACGAAACTCTCTGAAGTAACCAAATGAGCCAACCACCGGCTGGAGTGGCCATCATGAACCCTCAAGAATAGGCTTGAGGTGGCAAAGGAGGTGGAAGAAGGAGATTGGCCCATTTCTCCCATAAATTTGAGCTTTTGGATAAGGATGAAGGAAACTTAAGGAATTAAGGCAAGGCTGAGCTATTTTGAGGGGCTAATCCTATTCTTAGGAGGGTGGGGAGTATTCTAAAAGCAAGATGGAGTGATTTCACTAGAAAATAAGGGAGAAAAATGGTTGTCGGAGTCGTAAGAGCACTCGTCAGAAACTGGGCATGGGTCACCTGAAACAACATGGTAAGTTAAATTTTAAGTTATAATCATATAGAGAAAAGAAAGAGGGAGATTTAGGATCAAACGGGGAGCAAAAATGAGTTAAAATGAGTGAGAAAAATGTAAAAAACAGAGGATTGGTCGCTATTGCGTTGGACGCTGCCGAGGAAGATGATCGAGGTGTGCAACGCACGTGCCAGATTTGTCTGCGCGTACAAGCGCATGGGGGTTTCTCCTAGTGGTATGTGGGGGTGCGTGCAAGCTCCATTTTACCTGAAATTTTCTAGAAATATGCATTTAATTATTATTTACAATCCTATGCAAAAACATTTAATATTTGGTTTCCGAAAATATTTGGTTTATGTAGAAAATGCAACAAGCTACCGTGAATAGTGTAACACTCAAGATTTTTAGACTCAAATATGATGTAATACTTGAGACTTTTAGATTCGAATACTTGAAGAAATAGGACATTTCAAGGGATTGTGGAAGTCTTAAGTCAAAAATTCAGTTTCTGAGCCAGGGGCAAAATCGTAAATATTGAAGTTTGGGTAAAAGTGTAATTTACCTAAAATTTTGGGGTATTAGCATAATTTATCCTTTCTTCGGGGGCTAAAATGCAATTAAAAAATGGCCCGAGGACTAAGTTGCAAAGGCCTAAGTGCAAATTATCAAAAAAGTTCGGGCCAAGGTGTAATTCTTGAGACCTTAAAATATCTCATCAAAATATCTCATACTAAGTAGTTAAGGTAACCAAATATAGCTAACTAGTTAAAGGTGTAATGATGGGAAATGTAGAAAATCAATTAACCATGTGGGAGTTATGATGGAAAATGTAGAAAAATGAATTAAACTATGTGAGATGTAATGATGGAAGTGTTGAAAATCTAATTAAGCATGTTAGGCTCATAATATAAGGACACATGACAAGTTTCTGTTGGTCATTTAGAAGATAAGATAAGATCACATGATGGCTCATAATGACCCCTCTAAGGTGGCATCGCATGATTGGCCAGGGAAAAACTTACTTAGCCTCTAAGTTTGCAAAAGTTTCCAAACCTTATCCTTAAGGATATGTGGCAAGCATTTATTAGCCACACATGGAAGGTAATAATGAGGTCTCATAATGATGGGACATGTGGCAAAACATGATTGGTCGAAAATGTCTATAAATAGGTCTTAAGGTAGTTCACAAGTTTTATAAGAATTTGGGCAAGGTTGAGAGAATCAGAAGAGATGATTTTGTGATAGAGAGTGAGGGGAAAATTTTGCAAAAAAAAAAAGGAACAAATTTGGTGTAGAAACAGGAGCAAAATAGTCTCGCTAGAAAATTTGAGTCCTTTCCAACCAAGTTGAGGTAAGTACACTATGAATTGTCTATGATGTTTAAGCACGCTCATGAATCATGTTTATGTGGTCCCTCATGTTATTATGTTTCAAGCAAGTTTCATGTTCTCAAGCAAGTTATGGGACCGGGGTTTAGTAACGCTACGCACGGAGGTTCTTACCCCTACAAGTTGGTAGAACTTA
The DNA here is from genome assembly GCF_014633365.1 of Diospyros lotus. Classification (NCBI taxonomy): domain Eukaryota; kingdom Viridiplantae; phylum Streptophyta; class Magnoliopsida; order Ericales; family Ebenaceae; genus Diospyros; species Diospyros lotus. Next base: position 15,473,593 of record NC_068344.1, read on the forward strand.
TCGTGTCCCCTTATGTTATATGTTCATGTTGCAAGTTTATGTCATGTTTAAATACGTTTGAAAGTTCTTTTGTACTTACTGAGATTTGTGTAATCTCACCCCTTATGTTTCCCCCTTAGGTGATTATGAATGAGGAGATCGGGATGTGGATGTGGAGCGTGGTGGCTCGTTGAAAAAGAATTTTCAAGAATTTAAGTTTTAGTTTTCCTTTTGAAACAAAGTTATTGGGGTTGAACTCTGATCTTTTCCTATATGTATGCTATAAAGCATGTCTTCGATTTTTATTTAATTTAAAGGAAGTATGAGTTTGGCTTTAAGCTCCAAAAATTTTTATATATGCTATTACTATAAAGCATCTTCGTGAAGTCTTTCTTTCTTCTGTTGAAACCATGTTTTCCATGTCAAACTTTATATTTACACAAAACATGCTTTGAATTTTATTATGTTCAAAACTTTACTTAAGTTTATAAAAGTCTGGTTTCTCCAGTTTTTCTGCACTAAACCTTAAAGTTCATTCGAATATTATTATTATTGTTAACATTGTAAGTAAGTTACGGGTGTCACAAACAGTACCCTAGTCAAATCGCTGAAGTGAGTGACTCATATTTGTGAACTCCCACATCTCTCACATGTCGTATTTACATTTGGGTGGCTAGCATATCATTTATTTACCTTTGTATTGCATTTTTTATATACTTGAGCACACATCACCACATTCATGGCTAGTGACTTGAGATGGGATGCATCATGTACGTGGTCTTGGACCACACTATTCCAAGTCAGGAATGACTATGGCTTTATGATGACATGATGGCCGACGAGGGTGGTTGCAACACCTTGGCGTCACTACCGTCATTACTTCATGACATTTTGCATAATGCATTTGCCCGCACTATAATAATGAGTCATCTCACATAGATATTTGTATCTAATCTAGATGTTTATACCCTTGGAATATTCAACATTCCAGATGCAACAGATGTGGTAGGTACCTCAACCCCAGGTAATGACAGAGGAAAAGTAGCAACTTAACACATTTTCTACTAAGTTTTATAAGCATATGCTATTGTAAACCAAGCTTTTAAATAACCACCTTGTTGTACTACAATTTTTGTTTGGGCATAGTAAGATTTAATCTTTATAAGGAAATTAAAGAATCTAAATATGGTAACTTTTTAAGTATCATATATACGATCCATGTTTAAATTCTAAAAGAAATATTATTCCAACCCAAGTTCGTTTATCATTGCAAGAAGGAAAATAAGTTAAGACTATTTTTACATTTTCTACTAAAAAAGTTGGTCGCCGGAGAGTTCATTTCCATAAGGATATAAGGAAGATTAAATGGTGATTAATTCTTGAGTGGAGTCACGTATTTTCAAACTATTTTTGTAATCATCGATATTAAGAGACCTATGGTTCATATCTTCGTACATTGGGTTTTCCATATTTAAACATCAAGTATAAGAACATGTGAACTTGAGTTGTCCTCATTACAAAGGAGATTTCTCTACGTGGTATTATTTTGGACACTTGAGTATAAGTTATGGAATCCCAAAGTACATGGCAATAATGAGTTTTGAAAGTTACCAATTTGAGTCATTCTTTCCATACGTGTGGAACAAGGATTTACTATTCTAAAATTAAAGGAAATAATGTTCTTAGCTCATTTCAAAGGAAGAAAAAAGTGAAGATAAAATTGATTTACAAAATTAATTAATGCCTCTTTTATTTAAAATTTCGAACTTAATTCACTGGAGCATACGAGGTGTTACACACTCGACGATCGCTTATACAACCAATAGATCGGAGATGCTTCTCTATCGAAAACATTCAATTCCTTGCTACTACTGCATCTGTGGTTCCATGGAACGCTGTTGGTCGGAAGGCTATGAAATCCTTTAATAGTTGACTTCCTGTATCTACCTCCACAACTGGAGCAATTGGAGCGACTGGCGGATCGCCTCCACTGCCTCCAGTTTCTTATGGTTTCCTTACTTGATTAGCAGCCAGGGCATCTACCACCCTTATCAGACCTACTAACATACCTTGCATCTCGGCCATCCCCTACCGTAGATCACTTCTAGACTCCCTTGGTGAACCAGGGGTGGATATTGGAACCTTGTCTGGAATAGAAGCAGCCTGACTGCTAGTACGGGGTTGTCCACTTCTATTCATCTTCCTACATCACCCCTTAAGGTTAGATTACTATTAATTGGGCCAACTTATCTAACTGACGGACACAAGTCCTAACTCTACCCAACATCCTATGTGTGTACGGGAGACTTCTCAAAAACACTACTTTGATACCAATACTGTAACACCCCCTCTCCTAGAACTACTCGAGAAGAGGTGTTATGGGAAAAATAGATAAAATAAAATAAGACTTTTTGACAAACTAAAATCTGATACCATAACTGAACATCTCAATCAAACTGAAATAAAAACTCCGAGTCAATATAAATGTAAAACCATAACCTATGTTTAAGGGAAAATCCCTCAACTGAAATATAAAATAATCCTAGACTGACATGACACTATAAAACTCCTAGATATCTTTGATCTTGAGTGGCTCCACGTACATACACTACTAACCACTGCTGTTAAGCCCGACATTTGGTACTCCCCGCTAAGATCTAGAATGGTGAAGAGTATAAGTTGAGCTACAAAGCTTAGCAAGTAATAAGCTAGAAAGAATAACTGAAGTTGAATCGAAGAATATCGATATTGATAAATTACTTACTAAACTTGTACTAAATATAATCACTATCTGTTTGCATTCACAAAAATGTAATGCACATAAATTATAAACTAAATGCAGGTATGCAATTTTGGCTCCTAGGCCCACATAATCTGATAATACATACCTGACTGATCTGAATCCTGCATACATAAAAACTGTAAGCATATATAGTGGGCAATATGCCCCTAGCCCCCTAGTCGTTACCAAGCGAGCAACTCATATCTAAGCTATAACTGAAACTATGGGATCCCCGCAGACTAGCTGCCTGGCACACATACTGCAATGCAATGCTCACATACATGCTAGCACACGATATGAAGTGCTCCATATAAAGTCATGCTCCATGCTCATACCAGAATGTATGCACATAATGCCACGTAATAATGCTGATCATGTCATATAAATACTAAACATGTCGTCTGATCTTCAATAAATTGGAATACAAAGATTCTATGAATTTTGTTTTATGGTATGGGCATGATTAACTTGTTATATTTTGGCATATAAATTCAATATTTGGAGGTATTGAATATTTTTATTTGAATAAAACTTGAATTAAGCTGTGCTGGAAGTTTAATTGGATTTCTGGAAAAGCCATCCGGATATCAGGAAGGATATCCGGATATGATGGAAGACATCCGGATATGAAGAAGGCTCATTTGGATACACTGGCGCTTGAATTAGAAGCTATTCGGATATGTTGCGATGTATTCGAATATGAACTAGGACATCCAGATATGATTTAAGTCATTCGGATACCTCACTAATGTATTTGAATGCTACAGGAGCCATTCGGATATGATTCTTCAATTCTATAACAGAGGCATCCGGATATGAACTTGACCTATCCGGACAGAAGGAAATGGCATACATGTTTGAGCTTGACTATCCGGATGTATGAGGAACCATCCGGATATCACACTGAAAATATATTGGACACATCCGGATACGATACAAGGTATCCGGATATCACTCACAGAACAAGCTAGACACATCCGGATACGACTCAAGGCATCTAGATATTACTCACAACAAGCACTGGACACATCCGGATGTGATACAAGCCATCCGGATATCTTACTAAGGCCATTCGAATACGCTTGAGGCTATCCAGATGTCTCTCACATAAAACCTTTTCACTCATCCAAATAGGCATTGCCCCATCCAAATGTCACTCACATACACAAGCTAACTCATTCGGATATGGGAAGACTCATCCAGATATCTGCAATTATTTTTTACAAACATGAACGCTAATAGGGACTCTAATTTGATTCAAAACTCAACCAAAACTACACCATTCTAAATAACATCTTGGGAAAACAAGTCCCAACTGATATGAGACAACTTTAAGGATGATTCAAAGATAATAATTGATTGAATCACTATAAAGATTATGCATATATGAGAACTTGCCTCTAAAAGAAATAAAAGGAGGAAGGAACTTGCAACTCAAAAGAAAGAAGAAATAATATGACTTGCACTCCCAATGGGAGAAAGAGTAATAGAACTCACAATCCAAAATGGAGAAGGAGTAATAGAACTCGCAATCCAAAATAGAGAAGGAGTAATAAAACTTTCAATCCAAAATGGAGAAAGAGTAGTAGAACTTGCTCATAACTTCTCTACCATATGCATATATATATATATATATATATACACATCTTCGCATATTGATATAAATCTGAAAACTACAACGAAGAACTAGAATAATCTGAAAAAAAACTAATATGTATCTGTAATGGAAAGGATTATAGGGAAGATACTTGCCTCGATAAATCTTGATTGACTCACACGATCTCAACCAGAAATCTCCTATGCAAAGCAACTTCTGCAATTCACAGACTTCTTGGCTCTCTGTTCCTCATGCGGTGTGAAGAAAACTATGGCTTATGTGCCTTTATATAGATAAAGAAATAGGCTTAAAAGCCCATCTCCTTCTCCTTTTATAATTTGGAGTCCTTTAATCTTAATTAACTTGGAGATTTCAAACCTAAACCTTCTCATGTATGGATTCTCCCAATTACATAATATCTCTAATTAAATAATTCATAATAATAGAAAGTTGTTATTATTTAAAACTCTAGAATTACCTTCATGCCATTGCACTTAATTTCCACATAATTAAAAATTCTAAATTGCCACATTAAATATTTAATTGACAACTCTCTTAAGCCAAAAATCAAATAAGCAATTAAATAATTTCTAAATAAATTCTAGGCCCTCTAATTTGTAGTTACAAAACCATCCAAGGAACGGATAAGCTGGAGTTGGCCAACAATAGGCTCCAAGAGTTGTAAGCAAAGGTAGAGAATGTTGAGCCAAAGTTAGCGAATGTAAATGTGATGTGCGAGAGAGTGATTAAGCAATGTGAAATATCTTTGGACTATTTTGAGTGAGAGAGAGAAAAATAGAGAGAGAGAGAGAGAGAGAGATAATATGTTATGGGTTATCTCAGACATGGATTCTACTTGGCTTATAGCCTTTTAGAGGAGGAAGCATTTTAGGGGATTGCTTTCTAGAGATAATATTCTTCAATGAAGCATTAGCTATAGGTTGGCAAGGAGGACGATATGTCCAACCTAGAGGTCATAGGACCTCGAATATGTTGAAACCAGACATAATGTCAGGCTTGGAGTGTGTAATACCTAGTATTACATGGTGTTCAAAAAAATAAGATTTTCAGTTTTTTTTAAAGGGCCTTGAGTGGTCTAGAGAGCCCAAAAGTGAGTTTCAAAAAATTAATTAATAAAATTTTTGAATTAACAGCAGGGAAAGCCCTAGGACTTGGATGTTCAGGAAATAGGGCATGAGATTGGCGAGCGCCTCGAGGTGAGGCTAATGACACTGAAAACAATCAGATCAGGAATAGTTTTTAGAATAATTTTTGTATAACCCTGAATTGTTAACGGTATTGAATGGTCATAAGGGACTTCTAAGAAGTCAAGGGTCATATTTTACTCTTGAGTATTGAAAGAGTTTTGATAATGACACAAGTTTTTTAATATATGAAAATAAATCTTGAAATCAAAAGAAATAAAATTAAGTGTTTGAATTCAAAATCAATCTCATTTTGATAATCTCAACTTTCTTTCAAATGAAATAAAGTTAAGAGAGTTCAATGTTAAAGAATTTTATGATTGAAATCCTAGTTATATCAATCAAGTATTCTTTTTTCTTGTTATTATGCCATAGAATTCCCGAGTGTCTACCTAAGGTTTTTTTCGGTCATTAGACATCTAGGGTATTTTGATCATTGGATGCCTAGGGGTATTTTGGTTAATAAGCCAAGGTGGGAGAACCCCAAAAGTGGTCTCGAGCTAGGACACATTTCCCAAGAAGAAGCCACGATTATATGGCAAAAGAGCCAATATAGGGGCTAAAATGCAAATGACCAAACTTAAGGGAGGGGTGAAAGTGTAATAAAAGAGAAGTCCAAGGCTATATATGAAAGTGAAGCAAGATCGCTATGGGGCAAGCAGCGTAGTTCAAAAATTTTGAACCTTACCCCGATCCTAGCGATTGGATCAATATCGAAATCAAATCATTCACAAACAAATAAATAAATCTAACCTTTAGATTATCGAGTCGTTCACGGATTTCAACCGTCCAAGCGTCCAGCCTCTAACTCGTGATACACGGCACGCGTCCATTGGCAAGGAGAGCGGAATAGGAGTGTTAGCTCATTCTCCTTTTCGCGGCTTGTGTATGGACGGAAAAGAACGCCTACGTTTCAAATTGATGCTAAAAGAAATGAGAAAGAGTGAACGGTAATACGTTTTTCAACTCTTGAAAAATGACACCAAAACTCACTACCATTTTGGGCAACCTATAAAGGGATATTTATATAGAAATATCCTAGAGTTTCTAAAACCTTAATGGATTGGGCTAGCCCATTAATTCTAATTTAATTAGAATCTTAAGTAGGCTTATTTTAATCCAACTAGAAATATAATTAAATGTCCCAAATCCTTTTATAGAGGTTTAAATAAAATATTTTGGTCCAAATCTAATTCAAGCCCAAATATAATATTTAATATTTAGCCCAAATCTAATTTGGTCCAAATATAATATTTAATATTTGGCCCAAATCTAATTTAGTCCAAATATAATATTTATTTTAATATTTGGCCCAAATCCAATTTAGTCCAAATATAATATTTAATTTAATATTTGGCCCAAATCTAATTTAGTCCAAATATTAACTTAAGCCCAAATATATTTTATTTCCTATTTGTCACTCCAACAAATAGAAAATTATTAAATTAGAAACTCCTTCCTAATTTAATTAATTGCCATTTTAGGAAACTCTTTCCATTATAATGACTCCTCGTCATATCGACGTCATTACATCTATTTGTTCTTTTTCCATGAAAATCTACGACGGCATAACTTCTTGCCGAAGTGTCCCACTTAACCATATATCCACTCTCCTAGTTTAAGCCAAGGATCGTGCATATTGCTTATGACTCATTAGGCTTTCGAATATGTTGGCAATGTATCGGTACAAATACATAAGACAAGATTGGCCTCTAGCAATGCATCATGCCTACCCAATTATTCAGAAGGATTCATAATCTGCAAATAACCTTTCACGAGCATGGTTACCGTGTAATACGATCATCTTGTCAATGTATCCTATGTGATCTCAAGTTGGCAATGTGTTGCTTGATTATGATCACATAAGTTTTTCTTTGGTCATCCAGATATCTTAACTTAATAGAAAGTGAATCAATAACTCCTTATTAATCTCTTTCACTATGGCCATGGATTTAAAGTGAATATCCACCGAAGACGCCTTAGATACATCATCCTCTATCAAGGGATAGACGAGTCCCATCTTGGTTATGCACCCATCTCCATAAGCCTCATGATATACCCAACGATCGCCCACTTGTAGCCTTTGTCTAGGCCCATCGAAATGATGTCAAAGCGTACCAGTCTTCTTATGAGATGACTGTGACAACCTCAGGTCCAAGGATTAGTTCCACCCATCTCGTATGAGAATTCCATCAACATATAACCAAAATGGATTCTCATGGCGAGTCATGTCCAGTAACATGTTCTCAAGGATTAGTTATACCCATCTTGTATGAGAATTCCATCAATATATAACCAAAATGGATTCTCATGGCGAGTCATGTCCAGTAACACGTTCTCCAACATTGGTCACCTATGTACTTGTCTAGACATCCCCATGCCTATGGGTATGAGACCCCGATTCCTATCACATAGCAAAAACATAGCACATACAAGTTTTACCGCAATTGTCAATGTCCATTCTTGACATTACTACGACTTGGGGCGTTTAATGATGTCTAGAAACTGTGATACATCATCTCACATCTTTATAGATTAATCACAGTATACATCATATGGACTTCTATCTAGTTTCATTATTATTACAATAATAACAAGAAACTAGTAGAATGACTTCTTGTGAATTTGAACAACTCCTTATTCAAATAATAACATGATTACAATTGTCAGTGTACAACATGCCCAATCTGATTGGATCTAGAGCACCTACACTAACAATATAATGGAGAAAAAGATAAAGGAGAAGAGGGCTTAGGAGCTTCTAGAAACTCTCTCCCTCTCCCTCTCTCGGAGAGGCTTTAAGCCTCTCCGAGAGATCTTTCTCTCTTGGCAGTATCTCTTCGAGAAGCTTTTAAGCCTATTAGAGAGGACTCTGTTAGTGTAGGTGCTCTAGACCCAATCAGATTGGGCATGTTGTACACTGACAATTGTAATCATGTTATTATTTGAATAAAGAGTTATTCAAATTCACAAGAAGTCATTCTATTAGTTTCTTGTTATTATTGTAATAACCGAATGAAACTAGATAGAAGTCCATATGATGTATACTGTGAATAATCTATAAAGATGTGAGATGATGCATCACAGTTTATAGACATCATTAAACGTCCCAAGTCGTAGCAATGTCAAGAATGGACATTGACAATTGCGGTAAGACTTGTATGTGCTATGTTTTTGCTATGTGATAGCAATGGGGGTCTCACACCCATAGGCATGGGGATGCCTAGACAAGTACATAGGTGACCAATGTTGGAGAACGTGTCACTGGACATGACTCGCCATGAGAATCCATTTTGGTTATATGTTGATGAAATTCTCATACGAGATGGGTGTAACTAATCCTTGGACCTAAGGTTGTCACGGTCATCTCATAAGAAGACTGGTATGCTTTGACATCGTTTCGATGGGCCTAGACAAAGGCTGCATGTGGGCGATCGTTGGGTATATCATGAGGCTTATGGAGATGGGTGCATAGCCAAGATGGGACTCGTCTATCCCTTGATAGAGAATGATGTATCTAAGGCGCCTTCGGTGGATATTCACTTTAAATCCATGGCCATGGTGAAGGAGATCAATAAGGAGTTATTGATTCACTTTCTATTAAGTGAAGATATCCGAAAGACCGAAGAAAACTCATGTGATCATTATCAAGCAACACATCGCCATACTTGAGATCACATAAGATGCATTGACGAGAGGATTGAATTACACGGTAACCATGCTCGTGAAAGGTTATTTGCGGATTATGAATCCTTCTGAATAATTGGGTAGGCATGACGCCTTGCTAGAGGCCAATCTTGTCTTATGTGTTTATACCGGCACATTGCCAACATATTCGGAAGCCTAATGAGTCATACGCAATAGGCACGGTCCTTGGCTTAAACTAGGAAAGCGGACGTATGGTTAAGTGGGACACTTCGGCAAGAAGTTGTGCCGTCGTAGGTTCTCACGGGAAAAGAACAAACAGACGTAATGACGTCGATATGACGAGGGGTCGTCATAAAGGAAAAAGTTTCCTAAAATAGCAATTGATTAAATTAGAAAGTAGTTTCTAACTTAATGATTAAATTAGAAAGAAGTTTCTAACTTAATGATTAAATTAGAAAGAAGTTTCTAATTTAATAATTTGGGCTTAATTTAATACTTGGGCCAAATAAAGTATTTGGGCCAAATATTAAATTAAATTAAATATTTGAGCTAAATTAGATTTGGGTTAAATATTAAATAATAAATATTATATTTGGGCTAAATAAGATTTGGGCCAAATATTAAATATTAATTATTTGGGCTTGAATTAGATTTGGGCCACATATTTATAAATGAATTTGGGCCACTTTAATTTCTAGTTGGACTAGGATTAATGGGCTAGCCCAATCCATGTCCCCTAGGGTTTGGGAAACCCTAGGAGGTTGCCTCCCTATATATAGCCCTTTATGGGATGCCCAAATTATGCCCTATATTAGCACTCCTATTCCGCTCTCCTTGCCAATGGACGCGTGCCGCGTATCACGAGTTAGAGACCGGACGCTTGGACGGCTCGAATCCGCGAACGACTCGATAATCTAAAGGTTAGATTTATTTATTTGTTTGTGAATGATTTAATTTCGACGTTGATCCAATCGCCGGGATCGGGGTAAGTTCAAAATTTTGAACTACGCTGTTTACCCCGTAGCGATCTTGCTTTTCTTTCAGACTCCCCCTCACGGGAAGCCCCCACCGCTGCAACTCCTTCTTAGTGGTCTCCTCTCGGAAAGCCCAGCCCTCTCGGCAAGGCAGGGCCGTCTTTCAACGGCTATGGTAGCTCTCTCAGCGATAGCTACCGTCGTGTTAGCAAGGCAGCAAAAGCCCTCTCGGAGAGGGCTGCAGTTCTCTCAGCCATGGTTGTCGTTCCCCCTCGGTGAGCTCTTCTCACGGAGAGGTCTCTCGAAGAGACCTCTAGTGGTGGTCTCTTGGGAAGCATCTTCCCAAGGCCTCTCGGAGACGTGTTTTTCGAGGTTTTCCAAAAAGACCTGTATCCAGCCCCCCCTCTCTCTCTCTCTCTTTCTGTTTCTCTCCGTGTGATATATGCCTATATATATATATGTATGTTATATAGGCTCACGTGATGGCCAGCGATATTGCTTTATGGATTGGGATGGCCTTGTATAATATGCTAAGGCTGACATATGATGTGTAAAGTATATGTACATATGGGCATACGGTTTGGTCGGGGGTTCATGGGCTATGATATAATCCACTAATATGCTAGTAAGCTCATATAATATAACAAGTCTCCAAAGTACTTAGTATGTGCTACCCCTATGGCTTAGTCTCCACATAGCCTGCCATTATAATCCCCTATGCTAGACACTTACTAAGCACGTGCGTCATATATGCACATATATGGGAGCCCAAGATATGTCACTTGGCAATACACATATGACATTAAGCCATGTGAAACAATAGTTTCTCATAGGCAATATGTATGATTAAGCGGGTAGCGTCTAGCCACATCTTCACACAGCCCGAGGCTGTGCCCAAGCAGGTCCCTTAGGGATTGAGACCCTACTTTGGTTGCCCGCTATGAGGCCCACCTTCTCCCTAAGGGTCCCCTAGGTTGACTGACCCTCCGGGGGGGATTCCTCACGAGCCCGTCCGATTGCTACTACCGTGCACGTCCATCCTCGATTCCCTGTAACAGTATTGTGATCAACCCTCTTTGACCGGGTAAGGTACAACTATCTTATGTTCAATGATAGTGTCATGTAACTCTTTATCTATCGCATTGCTTTCCTATTTGTACTGACTTAACCATCAGAGGCCATACGCCAGCGAGGAATCCCCGCATGCCTTCTACCTTGTTCCTATGAGTGCAGTTACGCCTGAAATGCCAGGACCTTAGGGACCGAAGCTACCCAACGCACATCTCCACCGGCAAACAAAAGCTGGTCCCGTGTTTAGCCTAGATTTCTTATGTCTGGAAAACTTGAAAGAGTGACGTAAAAGAAGAAGCCACGACCCTGCCTACTTAGATGGGCTCACCCAGTCGTGATCTGGCACGATGGCTTCAAACCTTCCTGGATTCCCGGACGCGTTCTGATGCCAGACCCACAGGCTAACTGAGATCCCTTGTGTGAGTTCGGTGCAAAGCCTAAGGGTTAACCTTGACTCCTTGGTAGATCCAGCGCTAAGCCTCTTAACAAACTTGGAACGTTCTATAGAAATCTAGTCATGGACCTTGGGCCGAACCTTGACTCTCTATAGCAGACAAACCCAGGAAAATATGAAATGAAAAGACTCGGTAAAGATATAGAGTAAGGATCATCGGGTGACCTCGGGTTACGATACGAGTCAAGCCTAGACCTCGCGCTCAAATGGAGGACGCAGATCCCGATCCATATTTCTTGTGGTGAGTAGACCCCCAAGCGCGAGCTGCGAGTGTAGATGAGAGAAGCTAGAAAGCATACCCCGATCCTCGTTAAGAATGCGATTGTCACTGCTCGATAACCTACCCTTTCGAGACCATGTAACGGATAATCTAAATGGAAAGGTAATGTACGTAATGTGCCTAAACGACGAAACAGGTATCGAATGTTAGGTCTCTCTTTGAAAAAATTAGCACTAGGCCACTCCCAAGACAAAAATGGCTTGCCTGATTCTGGGAGTCTAGGCTTGTGTTATAGCTTTATGTTGAGCTCCGCCTAGCTTATGGTGTTAACTCAAGCGACTTGGTGTGAGAAACTTCGCCTTAGAACCACTCGACGGTTAGGATGAGGGTATACCTAAAATAGAATCCAATTTATAAAACGATTTGGCTGTAGGGGTCCCACATACGTAAAACCTATTGAGATGTTCAGGTTAGAGAGGACCACACCATGATCCCCCGTAGTATCCCGACGAAAGGCTATAGGACAATATAAGTAGCGTGGGTGGCCTTACCCCAGTTAGTCATCATTATCATGACACCTCCGTTAGTGGTGTCTAATCCGAGGTGCGCAAGAAGTTTTCCTTAGTTGCCCTATCATCCTTGGCTTTCTATTTCTTAAGCCTGTATACTTCAAACTACACTAATTTGCTTTAGTTAAGAGTTTCAGGTACTAACTCTAGGATTAAGGATCGAGGTGCTAATCGTCAAGGTGAGGAGAAAGCTTTAGCTAGTGAAGGCCATAGTACTCTCGCTAAGTCAAAGGTATTGCACCAACTGATCTAGTCTCTACGTATCTAGTCTTTCAACTAAACATAGTTAGCAGATTTAAGGGAGCCTGCGAAGGCATTACCAGGTCCATAAGCTTCTATATTTGTTTAACTCAAGAAGGTTAAAAAATGTGGTACCTCAAAGATAAATTAGTAGACCTGTTGGAGAAGCAATTGGGGAGGATGAAAGGGCAACGAGTGAAGGCAGGTTTGATCTAAGACATGAGCCAAAAATTCCTTTTGAAGAATATGGCCTTGTCCCAGGAATAAATTCTAAGAGCTTCCGGAGCTCGTATAGTGATGTCAGAAGACCCGAAAATAACAGCTTTCTGAAGAGAGATGGAATAGAGAATAGATCTAATGTGGAAATATATTATGGGATGTCTTTAGGTAAGAGAATAAGAGACAGTGAATGTTGGTATTCAATACAAGATAAAATGGAATGTGGTCATCAGGTAAATGGTAGTTGTGGAGAAGGTATTGGCATCAATCTCCCAAGGAATCGATTTAAATTAGGGAGAATGGCTGAAGAAATACCATCCATATTTCGCCAAGTGTTATGATAGAATACTAACAGAATCCCTAGGATAAGGTAAGCAGAGCCACTAATAATGGCAGAAAAGAGAAATACTATTGACACAATGATTTTAGGTTGGCAACATTGTTTCTCACTCTCGATTTAAGACACTCATAGGAGCTTATCAAATCAAGTTCAAGTGAGCAATGATCCAAGGCATTAGCTAGAGTCATCGTAGGCAAATGCCTCATCTCGAGATAAACCTGTTGAAGCACTTTGATCCTAGAAAAAGCCGTCTTAGCTAAAGCCCAAGTCTAAATATAATGAAACAACTAGTGTAATCTTCTCAATGCCCAAAATCATTCTCTAAGGAATCCAATGCCCCTAATCACTCAAAATCTAATATATCTCTGTTTATATCCTAAACCACAACCAAAGTCCCATTTCTAGCTTGTGAGCCATGGGGCTATCCTCTTAGCGTTGCACCGCAAGTAAGGCCCGCACTTCTTGAAAACCCCTCTTACTGCTCCTTAAAGACCCGCTAGTATCCTTCCCTTGGTTGGGCCGTTCTTTATTTTAGATACTTCAAGTTGCACCTTCACGTCTTTCACCACCCACTCGACGTAGTGGGTTATGCTTTTGTATGACTATCGAGCCTTACCTAAGTAAATGATCTCATTTTAAGGTCGACGCAAGACTTTGAATCCTAGGTGAGTAGTTTTGTCCATCAAAGTAGGTGGAAGCGAGAGTGGCATTAATCTTTCCTTTGACTTAATAGTCAAAGCAAAGACTGGGGGGCTATTGTTGTGCTATAGAATTCCTGAGCGTCCACCTAGGGGTATTTCGGTCATTAGATGTCTAGGGGTATTTTGGTCATTGGTTTCCTAAGGGCATTTTGGTCAATAAGCCCAAGGTGGGAGAACCCCAAAAGTGATCTCAAGCTGGGACACATTTCCAAAGAAGAAGCCATGATTATATGGCGAAAGAGCCAATATAAGGGCCAAAGTACAAATAACCAAACATAAGGGAGGGGTGAAAGTGTTATAAAAGAGAAGTCTAAGGCTATATAATAGAGAAGAAGACAAAGGAGAAGAGGGTCTAGCATCTTTTAGAAACTCTTTCCCTCTCCCTTTCTTGGCAACCTCTCTCAGAGAGGCTTCTTTGAGAGCTCTCTCTCTTGGTAGCATCTCTCTCAGAAAGGACTCCCCCTTGCGGGAAGCCCCCGCCGCTGCAACTCCTCAGTGGTTTCCTTTCGGAAAGCCTAACCCTCTCGGCAAGGAAGGGTCATCTTTCGGCGGCCATGGCAGCTCTCTCGGTGAAAGCTGCCACTATGTTAGCAAGGCAGCAGCAGCCATCTCAGAGAGGGCTATAGTTATCTCAGTCATGGCTGTCGTTCCCCCTCGACAAGCTCCCTCATGGAGAGGTCTCTCAGAGAGACCTCTTACGGTGGTCTCTCGGGAAGCATCTTCCCAAGGCCTCTCGGAGAGGTACTCTTCGAGTTCTTCCAGGAAGACCTACATCCAGCCATCTCTCTCTCTCTCTCTCTATATATATATATATTTATCTCCGTGTGATATTTGCCTATATATATATGTATGTCATATAGGCTCACGTGATGACCAGCGATATGGCTTTATGGATTGGGATGACCTTGTATAATATGCTAAGGCTAACATATGATGTGTAAAGTATATGTATATATGGGCATACGGTTTGGTCGGGGGCTGATGGGTCATGATATAATCCACTGATATGCTAGTAAGCTTATGTAATATAACAGGTCTCCAAAGTACTTAGGATGCCTTACACTATGGCTTAGTCTCCACATAGCCTGCCATTATAATCCCCTATGCTGGACACTTACTAAGCACGTGTGTCATATATGCATTTATATGGGAGCCCAAGCACGTGTGTCATATATGCATTTATATGGGAGCCCAAGATATGTCACTTGGCAATACACATATGACATTAAGCCACGTGCCATAACAGTCTCTCATAAGCAATACGTATGATTAAGCGGGTAGCGTTTAACCACATCTTCATCCAGCTTGGGGTTGTGCTCAGGCAAGTCCCTTAAGGACTGAGACCTTGCTTTGGTAGCCTGCTATGAGGTCCACCTTCTCTTAGAAGCCTAGGTTGACCGGCCTTCCGGGGGGGATTCCTCGAGAGCACGTCCGATTGCTACTAACGTTCAGGTCCATCCTCGATTCCCTGTAACAATACCATGATCAACCCTTTCTGATCGGGTATGGTATGACTATCTTATGTTCAATAATAGTGTCATGTAACTCTTTATCTATCGCATTGCTTTCCTATTTGTATTGACTTAAGCATCGGAGGGCATACGCGGGTAAGGAATCCCCACGTGGATTTTAACTTGTTCCTGTGAGTGCAGTTACGCCCCAAACACACAGGACGCCACTCTCAAGTACTACCGAAGATGCCCCCGAGGGCTCATATGCGACCCCGACCATGACCTTGGGGACCAGAGCTACTCGACGCACATCTCCACCTGCGGAATCCTACCAGCTGTCCACCTCACTCTGCCTTGGCTCCAGCTTTCTCGCATTACAAATTCTATTGTCATAGTTTTTGAGCTACAACACTTGTTATTAACTAAGTGTTAATTTTTTCTAAGTGAATAGTTGACTAAGTGCTTTTGAACTGTCGACTAAGTGCTTCATCTGTCAACTATATGCCATGCATCTGTCGACTATGTTTTGATTTGTCAACTATCCTTATGGTTCTATCGACAAAATAATTTGATCTATCGACTATCAGTGTGTATTTTAGAAGAAGTTTTCTTCATATTTTTTATCTGTCGATTGTGTAAGGGTGGTTGTCAGCTATCAGTGAAGTTGTTTGTTTTTCTGTTGACTATGCTTCTGGTTCTATCGACTATGTCTTAATTTTGTTCATATACTTAGTCGACTAACCTGTTGAGTCTGTCAATAGTTTGTTTCACAAAAAATTATAACGTCTAGTTTTTGAAGCATTTAATGCTCGCCCAACCACCCCAATGGTTTGATTTTTGGAAGTATCCACCAACAATTATATATATGGTATTGAAGAGCATTGAAGGTGATTTTTTTTAGATCATTGATTTCTCAACGACCATGCATTAAATCTTTCTATCACGCTTAAATTTTTTGTTCTCTCATTTATTATTGTATTGAGGCTTTATACTTCATCGATTTCATTCATTTCAAGTCTGAAGATTATTTGTAGAGAGAACTTGTAACTAAGAGTATTCACTCTTAGATTCTCTTATTCATTTTCTTGTATTTACCTATTGTAAGCTAGATGGCCCATTTGAGTGGCAGGCATGTAATCTTCCTACTCGCGGACTAGAGGACCTACTAGGCTTAAGTAGGGGGGGTTTTAGTGGATTGATTTCAAAATCCTTGGTGGGAAGATAAGGTAGTGGACTAGAGTTGGAAAGCCGAACCACTATAAATCATTGTCTCTTTTAGTTGTTTTTGATTTCCATATTTTCCTTAAGCATTGCTCATTGATTATCTCTTTATTTCATCAAACATCATTATCGATCAAGATTTTATTAAGTAAAATCATTTTTTTTAATTTACCCAATTCACCCATTCTTGGGTTTTGGTGCCATTGTTATACCTTTATATCAATTGGTATTAAAGCGAGGTTCCCTCTATTTTCATTGGTTTAACAAGCTAGGGAAAAAAGGCCTTTTCAAATGGCACATTTTGTATCTGCATCTCAAATCGAGGGTCAAAGCACCACTCGTCCTCCATTCTTTGATGGAACAAATTATAACTACTGGAAAATAAGGATGCAAATTTATTCAATGCAAGATTCTAGTTTGATGCAAGCTATTCATAAACAAATCAAGTTGTCTAACATGGAAAAGATTGAATCTTGGATAGTGGAAGAAAGGAGAGACTTGGAGATCAACGCCAAATCTATGAACACATTAATCTGTGCTCTTAGCTCAGAAGAGTTCAATCGAGTCTCAACTTGAAAAACAGCAAAGGAAATGTGGGATAAGCTCAAGGTAACACATGAAGGTACAAACCAGGTAAAAGAAACTAAAATTAATCTTCTTGTTCATGAATATGAGTTGTTTACAATAAAAAAGAATGAAACCATAAAAGATATGTATACTAGATTCAATGATATTGTATCCACTTTAGAAGCTCTAGGAAAGATATATACAAATGGAGAAAAGGTTAGAAAATCTTGAGAAGCTTGCCTATGTCATGGGATCCAAAAGTCACTACTATTACTGAGGCCAAAGACTTAGATAAACTTGAATTTGATAATCTGTTAGGCTCACTAATGACCCATGAAATCATAATGAAAAGAAATGATAATGTAGAACCAAGGAAAGATAAGAATGTAGCTTTTAAAATTGAAAACGAGGAAAAAGACTCTCAAGATAGTGATGATGATGAGTTTGCACTACTAGCTAGAAGATTTAGGAGATTTATGAAAAAGGGGAGATTTAATCAAAGAAGAAGTTTTAAAAAGGATAAAGATCAAAATGAAGCTAACCCCTCTAATGAGATTCGATGTTTTGAGTGCAAAAAGCAAGGTCATATGAGAAATGACTATCCTTAGTTGAAAAAGAAAGATCGCAAGGAAAGAAAGGTAAAGAAGAAGGCTCTAGCTGTATGGGGTGAGGAGGAGCTATCATCAAGTGACGAATCACAAGATGATGAAGTTGCCAATATCTAATTCATAACTAATCTTGAAGATAAGGTAACCTCTCAACCTCCTAATTCAATATTTGATTTTACATTTGAAGAACTTCATGATGCTTTTAATGATTTACTAAGTGAATGTGAGCATATGAATGTGAAAAACATTGTTTTAAAAAGGAAATTAAGTTCACTAGAGAGTGAAGTGAAAGATTTGAAAACTGAAAAAGGAACCTAGAAAATGAAAGAAATAAGTTGTCTAGTGAAAAAGAAAGTCTTCTAAAAGAAAATAAAGACATGGAGGAGTCCTTAGAAAAATTAGTTAAAGGGAAGAAGAAACTAGAAATGATTCTTGGGGTTTAAAGAAATTTTGGAGATAAGCAAGGAATTGGATTCGATCCATTCCATGTAAGTTCTAGTAAAACAGTTTTTGTAAAAGCTTCGAATAAAAAATTTGTTCAAGGAAAACCATTCTTTAAACCAAATTTCTCAAAGAAAGGCATTTCATGTCACTACTATGGAAGAAATGGTCATTCAATCAATAAATGTTTTATAAGAAATTATCCTAAAAAATTTAAACAAGTTTAGGTTCCTAAGGATGCAATATCTTCTAACAAGAATGGACCCAAGATGATATGGGTACTAAAGGCAACAACTTGAGTGATTCCTTTTGTAGGTTGCTTTGGTTTCAAGTGACTCAAGGAGAAAATGGTTCCTTGATAGTGGGTGCTCAAGGCACATTATGACAGACCAAGATCTTCTCAACAACGTCATCTTCAAGGAAGGAGGTAATGTATTCTATGGTGATAATTCTCAAGGTAAGATCATAGGTATGGGTTTCATCTCTTTTAAACACCTTGTGTTGGATAATGTGTTTCTTGTTGATGGTTTAAAGCATAACTTGATTAGCATAAGTCAATTATGTGATATGAATTATGAAGTTTGTTTTGATGTTAGTTCTTGTAAAATCATATGTCCAAAGACAAAGGAATTGAAACTAAAAGGAAATAGAGTAGGGAATGTTTATCTTACACTTTTATGGTCATCTAGGATGAAAAATTGTTTAGTGACTAATATTTCTCAAAATACTTGGTTATGGTATAATAGATTAGGACATGCTAGTATGAACTTGATTAACAAGCTAGTAAAACATGACCTTGTTAATGGGTTGCCAAAGCTAAAATTTGAAAAAGATCACATTTATGGCACATGCATGAAAGGTAAACAAATCAGTGTATCATTCAAACCTACAAATGAAGTGTCAACATCTAGACCCTTGATGTTACTTCACTTAAACTTATTTGGTCCTATGAGCACTTTAAGTTTAGGAGGAAAACAATATGTTTTGGTCATAATAGATGATTATTCTAGATACACATGGGTAATTTTCCTTGCTTCTAAAAATAAAACTTTTAATCATTTGAAGTATTTAGTAAAAGAGTTCATAGAGAAAAAGGTTTTTGATTTTCAAAAATTAGAAGTGATCATGGAGGAGAATTTGAAAATGAATCTTTCAAAACTTATTGTGAAGAAAATGGTATAGATCATAGATTTTCTTGTGCTAGGACCCCTCAACAAAATGGTGTAGTAGAAAGAAAGAATAGGTCTCTTCAAGAAATGGCTAGGACAATGCTTTTTGATAAAAATTTACCTAAATACTTTTGGGCAGAGGCCATAAACACCGATTATCATGTACTACATAGAGTCTCCATAAGACCCATATCTTAAAGAAAACTCCTTATGAATTATACAAAGGAAGAAAATCTAATATAAGTCATTTTCATGTTTTTCGTAGTACTTGCTACATTCTCAACAATGGAAAGGAGTCTCTAGGAAAATTCAATGTTAAAAGTGATGAAGGTATATTTCTAGGTTATTAATCTCAAAGAAAAGGCTATAGAGTATTCAACAAAAGGTCCTTAGTAGTAGAAGAAACAATTCAAGTAATAGTTGATGACATAAATATTGAAATCTCAAAACCTAAGGAAGATGGTGAAAATGAAGTAGTCCAAAATCTTGAAAAACTTTCATTAGATCAAAATGAATCAAACTCTCTAGATAATGATCCATTCGACAGAGAACAAGAGCATCAAGCAGAAAAAGAACCAACATTTTCAAGAGAAAGGAAATATGTCAAAGAAAATGAAATTATAAGAGATCTATCTAAAGGCATTAGAACTAGATCATCCATTAGAAATGAATTCCAATATGCTGCTTTCTTATCTCTTATCTCAAGTTGAACCTAAAAATGTCAAAGAAGCTTTAGATGATGAAAATTAGATTATTACCACGCAACAAGAGTTAAATCAATTTGAAATAAGTGGAGTTTGGAAACTAGTGCCAAGACTAAAAGATTATCCAACTATAGGCACAAAATGGGTATTTAGAAATAAAATGGATGAAAATGGTATAGTCATTAGAAATAAAGCTAGGCTAGTGGCTCAAGGATATAGCCAAGAAGAGGCCATTGACTATGATGAAACTTATGCCCCTATTGCTAGACTAGAATCCATAAGGATGCTATTAACATTTGCTTGCTACAAAAACTTTAGGCTATATCAAATGGATGTTAAGAGTGCTTTCCTAAATGGATATATCAATGAAGAAGTTTATGTAGAACAACCCCTAGGTTTTGAAAATCATAAGTATGAAGACCATGTGTTCAAATTGTTCAAAGCTTTATATGGTCTAAAACAAGTCCCTAGGGTATGGTATGAAAGGCTTAGTAAATTTCTCTTAGAAAAAGGATTCAAAAGAGGACAAATAGACACAACCCTATTTATAAGAAGTCTTAACAAGGATATATTATTAGTTCAAATCTATGTGGATGATATCATATTTGGATCCACAAACAAATCTCTTTGTGATCAATTTGTAAATCTTATGCAAGGAGAATTTGAAATGAGCATGATGGGTGAACTAAAATATTTTCTAGGATTGCAAATAAAACAAGAGAATGAGGGTATTTATATATCTCAACAAAAATACATAAGAGATCTTCTTAAGAGATTTGATGTTCAAGATTGCAAATCTATGGCTACACCTATGAGTAGTTCTCTAAGCCTAAACAAAGATGAGTTAGGTAAGGCTGTAGATAACAACCTTTATAGAAGTATGATTGGCTCCTTGCTCTATTCAACAGCTAGTAGACATGATATTATGTTTAGTGTATGCTTATGTGCTAGGTTTTAATCCAATCCCAAAGAATCTCATTTAAAAGCAGTAAAAAGAATCTTGAGATATCTAAAAGGAACTACAAGCTTAGAACTTTTTTATCCTAAATCAAACAACTTTAATCTAATAGCTTATACTGATGCTGATTATGATGGTTGTAAAATAGATAGAAAAAGCACAAGTGGTTCATGTCAATTCTTAAGACATTGCTTAGTATCTTGGTCAAGTAGGAAGAAAAACACTGTTGCACTATCATCTACTAAGGCTAAATATGTTACAACTGGAAGTTGTTGTGCTTAAATATTGTGGATGAAATATCAATTAGAAGATTATGGTGTAAGGCTTCAAAACATTCCAATTAAATGTGATAACACATTTGCGATAGCTCTAACAAAAAATCTTGTATTTCATGCAAGAACTAAGCATATTGAAGTTAAACATCATTTCATTAGAGATCATGTTCAAAAAAGGGATATAAGTCTAGAATTCATTGATACTAACCTTCAAACAACTGATATCTTTACAAAACCTCTTGACAAAGAAAAATTTGAATTTTTCAGAAGTGAATTAGGTTTAATTATAACATGATAAATGATTTCTTTTTATTCAATGATTACTTGGAAACTGTCTCTAGATATATAATTAGTTGAAATTAATTTTTGTCTTAATGTTTTATAAGGCCAAGCATTTAATCTATCAATTAAATAAGTTGATCTATTTGAAAAATGTATCAAGGCCAAAATTTAAGTGATATTGGGGACATCTTAGTCGATTAAATCCTCTTTATTCATCACATCGATCGACAGAAGTTCTTTGTTTGTCATCTAAGTTGTCATATTTTTGTTAAGATAATCGACAGAATTATCCATTTGTCGACAGAATGTCCATCCTTTGTCGTCTAAATTATCTCTTTAACTCAGTCAGTCGATAGAAGCTGACTGTCTGTTGACTAAGCCTATTTTATTATTCGGGTACTTGATAGAACACAGTTCTTTATCGACTATCTAGGTCGATCTATTTAAACAACTGACAACCATCGGTGTTCCAAACCCAAAAATATTTCTCTACGTTGGCCGAGTTTTTCTCTCTTCTATCTCACTCTTGTTTTCAATTTTCTCTCTCGTTCTCTATCTCTCAATCAATAGTTAAATCAAATCGAAGCCCATGGTATTTCTTTCCAAGAGACAATAATGGCTAGGACGAAGAACTCCGGTAGAGGCAAGGAAAAAGGGAAATAATTGGCTTTTTCAAGCCGTCCACCGTCTCAACCTAGGCCTCAAATCTAGTTGTTCAATTTTGAGGGTCAACAAGAAAGGTATTCCATCCACTTTGAATCTCGAGAAGTCCTAGAAGGTCGTTATTTGGATTTAACGTTTCTAGAATCCACCGATTTTCCATACATTCAAACATTTAAGGAGTTCAGGTGGTGGGATTTCTTAACTATCCATAGGTGTATATATGAAGATGAAATTAGGGTATTTAGCCTTTCATCCAAATATGCTAGCCTTTCATCTGAATATAAGACTCAAACCAAAGAAACATCCAAATATCTCATATGCCATCCGAATAAGGCCCAAAACCCACACATCTAAATGCCTAGGGCCTTATTCAAATACCCTAGCCTATATTCAGATATCTAAGCTACAATTCTCACATACATTCGGACATAACACCAAAATCTAACTTAATCACTTAGCTTACACGCTTAATCATTATCCAACACAACCATACTCTAAACATTAATCATAACAAGATCAAATTAGCACCAAGGCATGCAAAATCATACTCAAGTCTCAACAACGGGTCGTTATAGGGATTCTCTCACAATGGACTCCACCTGCAACACCAGAGATGAATGGTGTGTCTAAAAGCAGGAATATGACCTTGTTAGACACAGTCCAATCCATGATGAGTCACACTGAACTCCTCATTTCATTTTGGGGATTCACACTCATCGCAATCTTTGTTTTAAGCAGGGTTTCAGTAAGTTAGTTACTTAGACTCCATATGAAATATGGAAAAGAAATAAGCCAAATTTGTCTTTCCTTAAGATTTGGGGTTGTGAAGCTTATGTCAAGCGTGTTGATAGTAATAAGCTAGAACCCAAGTCGATGAGATGTTTGTTTGTGGGGTATCCAAAAGAAACAAATAGATATTACTTTTACCACCCACAGGAACAAAAAGTTGTTTTGTTGCCAAGCATGTGGTTTTCCTTGAAAATGAATTTTTCATATGTTGTGGCTGGTGGGAGGAATGTTGAGCACAAGGAAATTTGAGGTGGACCACAAACAAATACTCCATTCCAGGAACCCAAGGAATATGAGACACAAGATGTTGTGTCAATTCCCCTCGAGAGTTCGTCATGAGCTTAAGAGATATGGATTTCTCATCTTGACACATGGAGATGTGCTTCTGGTTGAGAATGATGAACCAAACACCTATGAAGAAGCAATGTCAAACATTGACTCTAGAAAATGGCTTAATGCCATGAAATTCGAAATGGATTCCATGTACACTAACCAAGTATGGACTTTGGTGGATCCACTCGAGAGTATTCGACCTATTGGGTGTATGTGGGTTTTTAAAAAGAAGACTGACATGGAAGGTAATGTACAAACGTACAAAGCCAAGCTCGTGGCCAAAGGTTTCAGTTAAAGACAAGGAGTTGACTATAATGAAACTTTCTCGCCTGTGGCAATGATAAAATCCATTCGAATTCTGCTTACAATAGCTACCTATCATGACTATGAGATTTGGAAGATGGATGTCAAGATAACTTTCCTTAATGGAAACTTGGTTGAGGATGTGTATATGACACAACCTAATGGTTTTGTCATCCAAGAACATGCAAATAAGATTTGTAACTAACAAAGAGTCATTTATGGTCTAAAACAAACATCCTAGAGTTGGAATCAATGTTTTGATGAAATAATCAAAGAGTTTGATTTCTCACAAAAATGAAGATGATCCTTGTGTTTACAAGAAGATTAATGAGTGCGTGGTGGTCTTTTTAGTCCTATATGTGGATGATATATTGCTCATAGGGAATGATGTTCCCATGTTGCAATCAATTAAAAGATGGTTTTTAGAAAATTTCTCCACGAAGGATTTGGGAGAAGCAGTCTATATTCTGGAAATAAGGATCTATAGAGATAGATCCAGGAGATTGCTAGGACTCTCCCAAAGCGCGTACATTGACAAGGTGCTAAAGAGGTTTAGCATGAAATATTTTAAGAGGGGGAATCTTCCCATGTCACATGGAATACATCTCTCCAAGGTTATGTGTCTTCAGTCTGACCATGATGATTTTAAATCACAGTCAGGATTCATATTTTGCTTAAATGACAGGGCCATGAGTTGGAAGAGTTCCAACAAGAGATAGTGGCAGATTCAACAACTAAATCCGAATACATAACAGCCTTTGAAGCAGCTAAAGAGGTTATATGGATCCATAAGTTCATTGATGAACTTGGAGTGGTGTCCAGCATTGTTGATCCAATAACAGTTATTGTGACAACAATAGAGCCATCACATAAGCGAAGAAACCACTATCTCATCAACAGACTAAACTTGTATTGCGACATCACCATCTGATAATAGAGATTATTAGTCGAGGTGACATATATAGAGAAAGTGTCGATGGATGACAACGTCATGAATCCCTTGACTAAAGCTCTGTCCCAGAAGAAACATGAAAGTCGTGTTCAATCATCAGGTATGAGATACATGAGTGATTGGCTCTAGTGAAAGTGGGAGATTGTTAGGGTTGGTGCTCTAGACCCAATCAGATTGGGCATGTTGTACACTGACAATTACAATCATATTTATTATTAAATAAGGAGTTATTCAATTTCACAAGAAGTCGTTCTATTAGTTTCTTGTTATTATTATAATGACCGGATGAAACTAGATAGAAATCAATGTGATGTATACTGTGATTAATCTATAAAAATGTGAGATCATGCATCACAATTTCTAGACATCATTAAATGTCCCAAGTCATAGCAATGTCAAGAATGGACATTGATAATTGCGGTAACACTTGTATGTGCTATGTGTTTGCTATCGAATAGCATTAGGGGTCTCACACCCATAGGCATGGGGATGCCTAGACAAGTATATAGGTGACCAATGTTAGAGAATGTGTCACTGGACATGACTTGCCATAAGAATCCATTTTGGTTATATGTTGATAGAATTCTCATACAAGATGGGTGTAACTAATCCTTGGACCTGAGGTTATCACGGTCATCTCATAAGAAGACCGGTATACTTTGACATCATTTCAATGGGCTTAGACAAAGGCTACACATGGGCAATCATTGGGCATATTGTAACGACCCGCTCCCACTTACAGGCGCCACCGGTAAATAATCGACCGGATTACTCACCCAACGAACCACAACTGAAGGGTTGGACTATGTTTCAACAGGAAACGCCCTAGGTGGGAACTAGGTTTCGTCCTTCCCTTCGCTCTACTCAGGAATCGGTCTCAACTCAAACAAGAAAAACTCAGCGGACCGAGACCCGAAACCCGAGTGAGCTTCACCTCTCCTCAGCTCACCCTATAGCAAGCCAGAGGTGACCCAGGCACAAAGCTAGCATAACAAACATTTCGCTGAGTATTGGGGATTTATGAGAACATACCTCGCTGGTCTTTACTCGGTCCGAACTTGACTTCAACAACTCAAGCCACATATAAATCATGCAGACTCACAATCATCTATCCCACTGATGATTACAACAATTAGGTACATCTACGCTCAATAACACCTACATTTACTCACAAGGGTATACATACACAACGCCCCCTGGCTACATACAAGCAATAATAAAATACATAACTCGGGCAACACAGCTAGTTGCCACAACAGCCTCCCGGCGCCATCCCTGCTTGTATCTGGACTTGCAACATCTACACATGAGGTAAAACCTCATGAGTCATAAAGACTCAGTAAGGGTGCAATGCATGTAAATATGAGTATAATCATGTTTATGTATGCCAAATGCATGCAAATGAGGCTAGGCTCACACATCCTCATAACCCACTAAGGTTTGAGGCATCAACCTATCAGCCCACACCACACTAGTCCTCCATATGGCTATTGGTCCACTAGGTCTTGCATCACACAAGATATAACCACTACATGCCAATGCAATATAAAAACATTATCAGACATATTTACCAACTTGCGAGGCCACCTCCACATGGGGCCGTCCCTTACCTGGCTCGAAGCCTCATCTCTGCCTCGGCACGAACTCCTGCCCGAATTCTGAGCTCTTCTAGGATCACTGTCTTCCCGGTCAAACCTAGACGCCATATAACCCATTCACATCAGACATTAATCTAGAGCCTATGATTTTGCCACACACTACAAAACTACTCATCAACAAATTTTCCAACAACCCCAAGCAAGGGTTTAAACCTGTTAGTGTAGGTGCTCTAGACCCAATCAAATTGGGCATGTTGTACACTGACAATTGTAATCATGTTATTATTTGAATAAGGAGTTATTCAAATTCACAAGAAGTCATTCTATTAGTTTCTTGTTATTATTGTAATAATAGAATGAAACTAGATAGAAGTCCATATGATGTATACTGTGAATAATCTATAAAGATGTGAGATGATGCATCACAGTTTCTAGACATCATTAAACGTCCCAAGTCGTAGCAATGTCAAGAATGGACATTGACAATTACGGTAAGACTTGTATGTGCTATGTTTTTGCTATGTGATAGCAATGGGGGTCTCACACCCATAGGCATGGGGATGCCTAGACAAGTACATAGGTGACCAATGTTGGAGAACGTGTCACTGGACATGACTCGCCATGAGAATCCATTTTGGTTATATGTTGATGGAATTCTTATACGAGATGGGTGTAACTAATCCTTGGACCTGAGGTTGTCACGGTCATCTCATAAGAAGATCGATATGCTTTGACATCGTTTCGATGGGCCTAGATAAAGGCTGCACGTGGGCGATCGTTAGGCATATCGTGAGGCTTATGGAGATGGGTGCATAACCAAGATGGGACTCGTCTATCCCTTGATAGAGGATGATGTATCTAAGGCACATTCGGTGGATATTCACTTTAAATCCATGGCCATGGTAAAAGAGATCAATAAGGAGTTATTGATTTACTTTCTATTAAGTGAAGATATCCAGAAGACCGAAGAAAACTCATGTGATCGTTATCAAGCAACACATCGCCATACTTGAGATCACATAAGATACATTGACGAGAGGATCGAATTACACGGTAACTATGCTCGTGAAAGGTTATTTGCGGATTATGAATCCTTCTGAATAATTGGGTAGGCATGATGCCTTGCTAGAGGCCAATCTTGTCTTATGTGTTCGTACAGACACATTGCCAACATATTCGGGAGCCTAATGAGTCATACGCAATAGGCACGGTCCCTGGCTTAAACCAGGAAAGAGGACGTATGGTTAAGTAGGACACTTCGGCAAGAAGTTGTGCCGTCGTAGGTTCTCACGGGAAAAGAACAAACAGATGTAATGACGTCGATATGATGAGGGGTCGTCATAAAGGAAAAGGTTTCCTAAAATAGCAATTGATTAAATTAGAAAGTAGTTTCTAACTTAATGATTAAATTAGAAAAGAAGTTTCTAATTTAATAATTTGGGCTTAATTTAATACTTGGCCTAAATAAAATATTTGTGTCAAATATTAAATTAAATTAAATATTTGGGCTAAATTAGATTTGGGTCAAATATTAAATAATAAATATTATATTTGGGCTAAATTAGATTTGGGCCAAATATTAAATATTAAATATTAAATATTTGGGCTTAAATTAGATTTGGGCCAAATATTTTATAAATGAATTTGGGCCACTTTAATCTCTAGTTGGACTAGGATTAATGGGCTAGCCCAATCCATGTCCATTAGGGTTTGGGAAACCCTAGGAGGTTGCCTCCCTATATATAGCCCTTTATGGGATGCCCAAATTAAGCCACTTTTATTTTGTTGATTTTCAAGAGTTGAAAATCGATTCTTTTACCGTCCATACACAAGCCGCGCAAAGGAGAAGGAGCTAGCACTCCTATTCTGCTCTCCTTGTCAATGGACGCGTGCCGCGTATCACGAGTTAGAGGCCGGACGCTTGGACGGCTCGAATCTGCGAACGACTCGATAATCTAAAGGTTAGATTTGTTTATTTGTTTGTGAATGATTTAATTTCGACGTTGATCCAATCGCCGGGATCGGGGTAAGGTTCAAATTTTTGAACTACGCTGCTTGCCCCGTAGGCCGTAGCGATCTTGCTTTACTTTCAGTGGTATCAGAGCCATCGTCGAAATATTTCAATTCCTTACGTGCGGATTCGGTTATGTTGTTATTTGTGAAATAATTAAATGATTGTTGTGTTTGTATTTTTTGGATTGCAAAACGTTTTTGGGTGAAGGGCAAAAGATCGTGTATGACACGAAAAAGGGCGAAACGGAGTTCGGGGTGCATACGGATGTACCGGGGCGTCGAAAGACTCGGCCAAGCGGGGCACGCGCGCACTGGGCACGGCCTGGGCGCCCGCAGGGCCCGGCCAGGAATGGCCTCCCGCGCGGATAGCGCGCACAGGCGCGGCCGCGCGAGCGCAGGCGGCCCCAGCCGCGGCCACGCGCGCGCAAGGCGGCCCCAAGCGTGGCCGCGCTCGCATCGCGCGGCCGAGCGCGGGCGCGACCCGTGACCCGCGCGCGGCCAATGGGTTCAACCCGCGACCCGCGTGGGGGCGTGGCCGACCCGTGCGGCCCCAGCGGCCCGCACGGCCCCTGCCGCCCGCATAGGCCGCGGCCGCGCGCGCCAGATGCGCCCAGCGCGACCAAGCGCGCTCCATGGGCCTTGCGACCTGGCAGCATGTTGGACATGCTGCCCAGCCGCCTCCTGGCCCTTCCCGCTCCCTCGGGCTTCAGTTTGACCCTTCCCGGGGGTCCCCGTGAAGCACCCGGGCTGACCCTTCGGTGGCCCAGTGCGTTCCGTTCTCTTTGGTGGGGCCCGGCCAAATTGTTTGGCTATTTTTATTATTTTTATCCGATCCATGAGTGTATGACACTTATGGGCCGTGATTAAAAATGGGCCAGGGCCATTAATTGAGTTATTTATTAATTATTGGGCTGCTAATGTATGTTTGACATACATTGGTTGATCCAAGGCCTGTTGAGCCTTGTTAGTTAGACTAATGGATGGAGCCCAAGCCTAACACAATTAAAACAATTTTATTTTTCCAAAATCATACAAAATTTTCAATTTATTGAAAGCATTTCATTAAGATTGAAATAGATGCGACAATTAATTAACATAATCTAAATGAATCAATTAGATTGATTGCATGGGTGTATGGTATGGATCGAGTCGACCATTTATTTTATGTTGGGAATGAATGCTTGTAAATTTGGTTTTTGAAATAGGGCCTGCGTGTCCTGCCTCTCTTATACTCTGATGTACATTCTCTTCTCATCTCACTCCCCCCGAATGTAACTCGGGGTTTTTGATTTTATGTAATGTATGTAGAATATAATAGAGTAGCGATAGTTGTAGTTTGTATGAAGAGCAAGAGATGGAGCCAAATTGAAGACAAGATTCGAAGACCAATGAAGGCTTGAAGAATGTGCTTATGAAGCAAGATGTGATTCTTCACCTAGGTTTGACCCGCTAGCTTCCCTTCTATGGCTCGAGGGGGCTAGCTGTAGTTATCCATACCATACACCGCTTTGAGTTGTTTATTATGCATTATTAATTTGATTAATTGCATGTGATGAGACCTAAGTAAATAAATAATAAATCCCTCATTAATATTAAGCCAACTTGCCTTCCATCATTATGAAGCATTAGGTTTCTAGCTGGCACTTGATTTGTTAAGTCACTCAAGGTCATGTGTTACCTATGATTCCTATGCTTCATGGGCCATGAGATGTCCCTGAATGATAGGTCCGACTTAACTAGAAAGGTGGGGTTTGTTGAGTCACTCAAGGCCTTACTGAGTATAGAGGTAAAGATTGGGAGTCACATAAGATGTGCTTGGCAAGGAGTTGTCAACCCAATGAATCTAGGAGTTGCATGGAGATGCAATTGGTAGCAAGTACCTACCTAATCGATCCTAGCACAATTTGTTGAGTCACTCAAGGTTGTGCGAGGGGAGATGGGATCCTAGCTCACTAGGAAATCTTCCAACGGGATTTCTCGAGTTATATCTTGAGGGTGGCAAACTCGTAGAAAATAGTGGGAGCAATCATAAAATGTTACTTTTTGCAATTTATGATTTCGTAATTAAATATGATTATAACATTTATCTCTATAATTCAAGTTGTTTATCCAGAATGTCTGGAAACGTGTCGATAAGATCGATACTCGATGGCAATAATACCTTCAATGGGACGAATTTCCTCGATTGGGAGATGAATGTGAGGATAGTCCTCACTCATGAGAAGATCCTCTATACGATAGAGACACCTCTTCCTCCCGAACCATCACTTGAGGATGCCGTAGCACATGAGGCCTGGAAGACACACAAGGGTGATATGATCACTGCTCAGTGTATCATCCTAGCAGCCATGACCCCGGAACATAGGTGTCAGCATAAGGGTTATACTGCCTATGAGATCATGGCTAGGCTCAAGGATCTCTATGAGAAGCGAACTAGGTATGAACGTTATGACGTTGCCAAAAAGCTCTTCAGGTGCCGTATGGCTGAGGGATCATCTGTTGAAAAGCATGTCACTGAGATGATAGGCTATATTGACAGATTGTCAGAGCTTGGTGTGGGTATGGATGCAGAACTTACCATTGATTTTGTGCTACAGTCCCTTCCTGATTGTTATGGACAGTTCATCATGAATTTCAATATGATGAATATGGATAAGACTCTTGGAGAGTTACTGTCCATGTTGCAGGAAGCCGAGCCCGAGATAAACAAGAAGGCTAAGGGAAATGTTCTCTTAGTTAGAGGTCCCAAGGGGCGCAAGGGCAAGCCAAAGAGTAAGAAAGCCAAACAGAAGAAGAGTTCTTCCACAGCGCCATCTGGAGGAGTCCAGAAGACTAAAGCCCGTAAGGGCAAGGAGGATGCGGTCTGTTTCCATTGTAACAAGTCGGGCCATTGGAAATGGAACTGTAAGGAATACCTTGCAGAGGTGTAGAAGAAGAAGAGTTCTACTTTGAGTACTTCAGGTATTTATGTTATTGAAGTTAATTTATCTACTTCTGATCAGTCCACATGGGTATTAGATACTGGATCTGGTGCTCACATTTGCACTTCTGTGCAGGGGCTTAGAGGTACGAGACGGTTGACTCCAGGAGAGGTGGACCTACGCGTCGACAATGGATCAAGAGTTGTTCCATTAGTTGTAGGGACTTTTTCATTGACATTGCCCTCTGGGCTTGTGTTAGATTTACATAACTGTTACTTTATTCCTAGTTTGACTAGGAATATTATTTCTATTTCTTGTTTGGACAAAGATGGATTTTCATTTTTATTTAAGAACAATAGTTGTTCATTTTATAAAAATGAGTTGTTTTATGGTAAAGCAACAATATGTAACGGTTTGTATGTTCTTGATGTTGATACTCCTGTTAATAACATAAATATTAAGCGACTGAAATCAGGTGATTTAAATAGTACTTATTTATGGCATTGTCGCCTTGGCCATATAAATGAGACTCGCATATCCAATTTGTATAAAAATGGATACCTTAGCACATTTGATTATGAATCATATGGTGCTTGCGAATCTTGTTTACTTGGTAAGATGACTAAGTCTCCTTTTAAAGGAAAATGGGAGAGGGCCTCAGAAGTGCTAGAGCTTGTGCACACTGATGTATGTGGGCCCATATCCACCCAGGCTCGAGGTGGGTATGTCTACTTCATAATCTTTACTGATGATAGATCACGTTTTGGTTATGTGTATCTCATGAGACACAAATCTGAAGCTTTTGAAAAGTTCAAGGAATTCAGATTTGAAGTAGAGAAACAAACTGGAAAAAGCATTAAAGTACTTCGATCAGATCAAGGTGGTGAATACTTGAACAGTGAGTTTCTAAATCATCTGAAGCAGAATGGGATTCTCTTACAATGGACTCCACTTGGAACACCAGTGATGAACGGTGTGTCTAAAAAAGGAATAGGACCTTGTTGGACATGGTCTGGTCCATGATGAGTCGCGTTGAACTCCCTATTTCATTTTAGGGATACGCACTCCTCACCGCGATCTTTGTTTTGAACAGGGTTCCAAGTAAATCAGTTACTTGGATTCCATATAAGATATGGAAAGGAAAGAAGCCAAATTTGTCTTTCCTTAAGATTTGGGGTTGTCAAATTTATGTTAAACGTGTTGACAGTAATAAGCTACAACCCAAATCGACAAGATATCTGTTTGTGGGATATCTAAATGGATATTACTTTTACCACCCATGTGAACAAAAGGTGTTTTGTTGCCAAGCATGTGGCATTCCTTGAGAAGGAATTCTTAGATATTGTGGCTAGTGGGAGGAATGTTAAGCTCGAATAAGATTCGAGACAAACCACAAACAAATACTCCCCTCCAGGAACCCGAGAAAGGTCAGACACAAGAAGTTGTGTTAACTCCTCAACCTTCTACACAAGAACCTCATAGGTAGATGAGGGTTCGTCGCGAGCAAGAGAGATATGGATTTCTCATCTCGGCACATGAAGATGTGCTTCTAGATGAGAACGATGAGCCTACTACCTATGATGAGGCAATGTCTGACATTGACTCTGGGCTATGGCAGATGGATGACAAAATAGCTTTCCTTAAAGGAAACCTGATCGAGGATGTGTATATGACACAACCTGACAGTTTTGTTACTCATAAACATGCAAATAAGATTTGCAACTTGAAAAGGTCCATTTATGGACTAAGGCAAGCATCCTGGAGTTAGAATCAATGTTTTGATGAAAAGATCAAAAAGTTTGATTTTTCACAAAAGGGAAGTTGATCCTTATGTTTACAAGAAGGTTAGTGGGAGCGTGGTGGTCCTTTTAATCCTATATGTGGACAATATATGGCTCATAGGGAATTGTGTTCCCATGATGCAATTAATTAAAATATGGCTTTCAAAATATTTTCTCCATGAAGGATTTGGGAGAAGCAACCTATATTCTGGGAATAAGGATCTATAGAGATAGATCCAGGAGGTTGCTAGCACTCTCCCATAGCGCGTACATTGACAGGGTGCTAAAGAAGTTTAGCATGGAAGATTCTAGGAGGAGAAGTCTTCCCATCTCACATGGAATACATCTCTCCAAGGCTATGTGTTTAAAGACACAAGATGAGAGAGATAGGATGAGTCGAGCACAATATGCCTTGGCTATTGACTCGATCATGTATGCCATGTTATGTACGAGGCCTGATATCGCATATACTTTGAGCATATGTAGTAGATATCAAGCTGATCCAAATGAGAAACACTGAATTACTGTGAAAAACATTCTTAAGTACTTGTGAAGCACTAAAGATATGTTTTTGCCATATGGAGAATAAGAGCATACCATGAAGGGGTTCATGGATGTCAGTTTCCAATTCGACCATGATGATTTTAAATCACGTATAGTCGAAATTCATATTCTGCCTATATGGCTGGGCCATGAGTTGGAAGAGTTCCAACAAGAGATAGTGGCAGATTCAACAACTGAAGTCAAACACATAAACAACCTTCGAAGCAGCTAAGGAGGTTGTATGGATCCGTAAGTTCTCTGATGAACTTAAAGTGGTGTCCAGCATTGTTGATCCAATAACAGTTATTGGGATAACAATGGAGCCATCGCGTAAGCGAAGGAACCACGGTCTCATCAACGGACCAAAGTTGTATTGCGATATCACCATATGATAATGGAGATTATCAACTGTGGTGACATATATAGAGAAAGTGTCGACGGATAACAACGTCGTAGATCTCTTGACTAAAGCTCTGTCCCAAGAGAAACATGAAAGTCATGTTCGATCATCAGGTATAAGATACATGAGTGATTGGCTCTAGTGCAAGTGGGAGATTGTTAGTGTAGGTGCTCTAGACCCAATCAGATTGGGTATGTTGTACACTGACAATTGTAATCATGTTATTATTTGAATAAGGAGTTATTCAAATTCACAAGAAGTCATTCTATTAGTTTCTTGTTATTATTGTAATAATAGAATGAAACTAGATAGAAGTCCATATGATGTATACTGTGAATAATCTATAAAGATGTGAGATGATGCATCACAGTTTCTAGACATCATTAAACGTCTCAAGTCGTAGTAATGTCAAGAATGGACATTGACAATTACGGTAAGACTTGTATGTGCTATGTTTTTGCTATGTGATAGCAATAGGGGTCTCACACCCATAGGCATGGGGATGCCTAGACAAGTACATAGGTGACTAATGTTGGAGAACGTGTCACTGGACATGACTCGCCATGAGAATCCATTTTGGTTATATGTTGATGGAATTCTTATACGAGATGGGTGTAACTAATCCTTGGACCTGAGGTTGTCACGGTCATCTCATAAGAAGATCGATATGCTTTGACATCGTTTCGATGGGCCTAGATAAAGGCTGCACGTGGGCGATCGTTGGGTATATCGTGAGGCTTATGGAGATGGGTGCATAACCAAGATGGGACTCGTCTATCCCTTGATAGAGGATGATGTATCTAAGGCACATTCGGTGGATATTCACTTTAAATCCATGGCCATGGTAAAAGAGATCAATAAGGAGTTATTGATTTACTTTCTATTAAGTGAAGATATCCAGAAGACCGAAGAAAACTCATGTGATCGTTATCAAGCAACACATCGCCATACTTGAGATCACATAAGATACATTGACGAGAGGATCGAATTACACGGTAACCATGCTCGTGAAAGGTTATTTGCGGATTATGAATCCTTCTGAATAATTGGGTAGGCATGATGCCTTGCTAGAAGCCAATCTTGTCTTATCTGTTCGTACCGACACATTGCCAACATATTCGGGAGCCTAATGAGTCATACGCAATAGGCACGGTCCCTAGCTTAAACCAGGAAAGCGGACGTATGGTTAAGTATGACATTTCGGCAAGAAGTTGTGCCGTCGTAGGTTCTTATGGGAAAAGAACAAACAGACGTAATGATGTCGATATGACGAGGGGTCGTCATAAAGGAAAAGGTTTCCTAAAATAGCAATTGATTAAATTAGAAAGTAGTTTCTAACTTAATGATTAAATTAGAAAAGAAGTTTCTAATTTAATAATTTGGGCTTAATTTAATAATTGGGCTAAATAAAGTATTTGTGCCAAATATTAAATTAAATTAAATATTTGGGCTAAATTAGATTTGGGTCAAATATTAAATAATAAATATTATATTTGGGCTAAATTAGATTTGGGCCAAATATTAAATATTAAATATTTGGGCTTAAATTAGATTTGGGTCAAATATTTTATAAATGGATTTGGGCCACTTTAATCTCTAGTTGTACTTGGATTAATGGGCTAGCCCAATCCATGTCCATTAGGGTTTGGGAAACCCTAGGAGGTTGCCTCCCTATATATAGCCCTTTTATGGGATGCCCAAATTAAGCCACTTTTATTTTGTTGGTTTTCAAGAGTTGAAAATTGATTCTTTTACCGTCCATACACAAGCCGCGCAAAGGAGAAGGAGGTAGCACTCCTATTCCGCTCTTCTTGCCAACGGACGCGTGCCGCGTATCACGAGTTAGAGGCCGGACGCTTGGATGGTTCAAATCCGCGAACGACTCGATAATCTAAAGGTTAGATTTGTTTATTTGTTTGTGAATGATTTAATTTCGACGTTGATCCAATCGCCGGGATCGGGGTAAGGTTCAAATTTTTGAACTACGTTGCATGCCCCGTAGCGATCTTGCTTTACTTTCAAAACCAACCAACACTTCACATTATATCATCTCCACAACATCACAATAACATGCTAATGCTTGAAAATAAATTTAATAAATTTACCTCGGCTAATTTGGAGAGAAATTCAAAAAATGCCCAATCGACATTGCCTTCCTAAGCTGCCATTTGTGCCCAAAATCCCATTTTTGAGCTTTCGACACGCTCTTCAAGCCCCAATTTAATTTCCAGAACTTTCCCCACTTTTTCTGGAATTTTTCGGGAATTTCTCCTATTTTTTTCCCATTTTTCCAGATTTTCTTTCTTTCTTTAATTTCTCTTTTTTTTTCTTCTTTTTTTTTTCTCCCTTTTCTCTGGCTTCTCCCGTGCGCGGCCTGCCCTATTCTTCATCTTCCTCCTCCAGCGTGCGCCTGTGCACAAGCAGCCACCCATCGCCGAACGCCGCTGGCCACTGCCTTAGCCAGCCCGCTACGTTGCCCGTGCTTCCGGACCACAGCGCGACCATCGATCGGTCGCCATTGCCGCAACTGGTTTCTCCTATGCGCAAGCTGCCTACTCGCTGAAGTTTTCGTGGCCGACGCCCCTGCTACTCCCAGCCATCACCAGCTTCCTCCAACGTTGCTGGTCACCGCGGCCACCATAGGACGCCTCCTCGCAAGCCACCGCTGCCATCGGCCATTCCAGAGCTCCAGCATCATGACCGCTGCAACTCCCACGCATTCGCCATGGCCGACAATCGAAGCTCCTGGCTGCCCTATCACTGCCGCCTTCTGATGAGAATATCACGAAGAACAAGCTGACTCAAATCATTCAAGTGACCCATTGCATGTTCCAGTAGGGCCAATTACAAGGGCAAGAGCTAAAAGACTTAAAGAAGCTTTGAATGGGCTGGTTCTAGATATGTGGGCCAATCAAAATTATCAAGATTCTGACCTAAAAAGCAAGCAAGACGTCATCAACATTATATGGGCTGAAGAGGGAGCTGTTGAGAGTCTTTTGAGCCAGAATACTATTAAATGAAGAGCTTGGGCCATAATGGACACTTAAGCTGACTCATTGGGGCTTGTACTTTATTATTTTGGGCTGCACATGTTGTTTTAAATCTTAGCCACATGGGTGCACGAAAATTTAATCTTGAAAACCCAATCTGACTTTTCATATTTCCAAGCATCTTTAATACTTTGAGTTTCTAGGCTAATTAAGTTAGAGATTTAATATTTTGTGGGAAATCAGATTTGAATATTTCCTAGGCTAGTAATTATGGTCTTTTGTATTTTCCTAAGTGTTTTCTCTCTCTATAAATTGTACTCTCCCAACAATTGAAAAGCAATCAATGAATGAATGAGTGATTTACTTTTCTGGAATTCCAGATTTGAGAGGTGCTCTTCTCTTGGGTTCTTTTATGAACTAACCGACTTATCAAGGCTTGATCAACCTTGTGGCGTCTTCAACATTCGGGGTCCTTGTTCTTTCGTGTCCAAGGGTTTCGTGTGGATCATCCAAATCTGTGTTTAGCGTTCTTGGGGTGCGTATATCTTGCATTGGTTGTGGGTTCATAGGATCAAATCCTTTTGGGTTCGTACCATCTTGGTATCAGAGCTTCGGCCTAAACTCAGGTTATATCTTTGTGTCTTTTAGCCTCATTTTCGTATTCCCTTGTTCCTTGTGTTTGTTCATGTTCTTTTAATTCTGGACGTAACTCTCTTTGTGTCTGTTCATCTTCTCTTTGAATCTGGACGTCACTTTCTTTGTGCCTTTGTTTCAACACGTTATACTTCGAGTTTTTGGACGTGTAATATGTCATTTTCATAGTTCAGAATCTCATCTTTCTGGTCATTTTGAAAACACATCAATCGGAGCTTTGTAGAGAAAGTTATAAACGATTCTACCAAACGTGTTTTCAACACTCACCAGAATTGTCCCAACTTGATTAGTGTCCTATCTTTTGGTCAATTTTAAAAAAGAAAAAAAAAAGAGAAAGAAACAAAAAAAAAAAAAAGGGTTGTGCTGATTTGTGTTTGATATCCAAATTTCTATTCTACAAATTGTTGATCTTAAAAGCTCCTGATTCATTATTACATTCCTCATCTTTTCCAAGTGTCAAATTGTTCTTAAAAGTTGCTGATCCACTTCCACCTTTCTCATTGTCTCCAAGTGTTGAATTCACTATACAAGTGTTGGAATTGCCTTTGATTGAGTTGACCAGTTCTCTAAAGAGCCAATAGAGAAGACTAAGAGTGGAAAAAAAGGCAAGAGTGTGAAAGATCATCATTGAGAAAAAGCCTATCAAGAGTGAAACACGAGGGAAGAGTGACATCTATTGTTGTGAGGATTTTTTTTAC
This sequence comes from Diospyros lotus, assembly GCF_014633365.1. Classification (NCBI taxonomy): domain Eukaryota; kingdom Viridiplantae; phylum Streptophyta; class Magnoliopsida; order Ericales; family Ebenaceae; genus Diospyros; species Diospyros lotus. Next base: position 15,511,906 of record NC_068344.1, read on the forward strand.
AGCTTTGCAAATGTCTAACAAGGAGGAACCATCAAGCGTTGGGGGTACACCAAACATGGATTTTGTTGTCAATGCTATGCAAAAAACAGTTTGAGCGCTTCAATATGGTTTTTGGGGAAATAAGGGATAGGATGGATAGACAAGATGCAATGATTGCAAACTTGCAAAGGGGGGAACCTAATAGAAATCCTAATTTTAGACGACCTCTTGGGCATGGGTATGAAGAGTTTGAATCTGGAAATGAAGCAAGAAGTGAGAATGAGGAAGATTATGAGTCTGAAATTGAGATGGGAAGAAATAGACGTAGAAGAGTAAGGCATGAGCAAGGTCATGGGAGAAATGCTACAAGACAAAGGAATAGGGAAGATGGGAACCTTGGTAACATTAAAATGAAGATACCTTCTTTCCAAGGTAGAAATGACCCTGAAGCTTATTTGGAGTGGGAAAAGAAGATAGAGATGATTTTTGAGTGCCATAATTATTTTGAAGCAAAAAAGGTGAAATTGGCAGTAATAGAGTTCACTGATTATGCAATCATTTGGTGGGATCAATTGGTTTTGAGTAGAAGAAGAAATGGTGAGAGGCCTATAGCAACTTGGGGAGAAATGAAGACTCTCATGAGGAGGCGATTTATTCCTAACCATTACTTTAGAGACCTCTATCAAAAATTGCAGACCCTTATGCAAGGCTCTAAGAGTGTGGAGGAGTATTATAAAGAAATGGAGGTGGCTATGATAAGGGCTAATGTGAAAGAAGATAGGGAGGCTACAATGGCTCGTTTCTTGAATGGATTAAATAGAGAGATAGCTAATATAGTGGAGTTGCAGCATTATGTGGAGTTGGAAGACATGTTGCATGTGGCAATAAAAGTAGAAAGGCAACTCAAGCGCAAGGGAGCCTCAAAATTCAATTCTGGTTCTAGTAGTTCCTTTGTGAAACAAAACTGGAAGAAAGAAGACAAGACTGATTCCAAGGGGGTTTCCAAAGGCAAGGATGAAGCTTCAACTAAAGGCAAAGGTAAAACTGATTCCCAAACTTCTAGAAACAGGGATATTAAATGCTTCAAGTGTTTGGGTACAGGTCATATAGCCTCTCAATGCCCCAACAAGAGAGTCATGATTGTGAAAAATAATGAAGTGGTAACTGATGGTGAAAGTGATGAATCCATGCCTTCACTTGAAGATGCTAGTGATGATGGGGTTGAATATGCAGTAGAAGGAGAAGCACTTGTGGTTAGAAGAGCTTTGAATTCTCAAGTTAAGGAAGATGACATGGAGCAACAAAGGGAGAACATTTTTCATACTCGCTGCCTCATACACAATAAGGTATGCAGCTTGATCATTGATGGGGGGAGTTGCACGAATGTTGCAAGTACTACATTGGTTGAGAAATTGAACTTGTCCATCATTAAACACTCCAGACCGTACAAGTTACAGTGGTTGAATGAATGTGGAGAGGTTAAAGTTACGCAGCAAGTCCTTGTTTCATTCTCAATTGGCAAGTATAGTGATGAGGTGTTATGTGATGTAGTTCCAATGCATGCCAGTCATATACTTTTGGGTAGACCATGGGAATTTGATAGAAGGGCTACTAAGGATGGGTATACAAATAGAAACTCATTTATGATGAACAACAGACCCGTTACACTTGTACCATTGACTCCTAAGCAAGTTTATGAAGATCAAGTCAAGATGCAAAAAGAGAGAGTAAAAAAAAAAGAATGAATTGAAAAATGAGGGAGAGAATTCAAAAAGAAAAGAAAGTGGAAATGAGAGAAAAATTGAGAGCTCAAAAAAAGGAATTCCAAAGAAAAAAGAAAAAGAGGAGAGAAAAGTGAGTTTTTATGCAAAAAAGAGCGAAGTGAGGAGTGCCTTGCTTGCTAGACAGCATTTGCTTGTGCTTGTCTACAAAGAGACTTGTTTGAACACTAACACTCTTAACTTACCTCTTCCTAGTGTTGTTGAATCTTTGTTACAGGAATTTGAAGATGTATTCCCTGAAGATATTCCTCCTGGCTTACCACCCATTAGAGGAATTGAACATCAAATTGACTTCATTCCTGGAGCAACAATTCCCAACCGTCCAGCTTATAGAAGCAATCCTGAAGAAACCAAAGAACTTCAGAGGCAAGTTCAGGAGCTCATGGAAAAGGGGTATGTAAGAGAAAGTTTGAGTCCTTGTGCTGTTCCAGTTCTTCTTGTTCCTAAGAAAGATGGATCATGGAGAATGTGCATTGATTGTAGGGCTGTGAGTAACATCACGGTAAAGTATCGCCATCCCATTCCTAGACTAGATGATATGCTAGATGAATTGCAAGGATCTAGTATTTTCTCTAAAATTGACTTGAAATCTGGATACCATCAAATTAGGATGAGGGAAGGGGATGAGTGGAAAACTGCATTCAAAACAAAACATGGGCTTTATGAGTGGTTAGTCATGCCATTTGGACTCACAAATGCACCAAGCACTTTCATGAGACTAATGAATCATGTATTGCGTGCATTCATTGGAAAATTTGTTGTGGTTTATTTTGATGATATCTTGATATACAGCAAAAATCTTGAAAAGCATATGAGCCATTTGCATTGTGTCCTTGATGTGTTGAGAAAGGAAAAATTGTATGCTAACTCGAAAAAGTGTTGTTTTTGCATGGAAAAGATTGTTTTCCTTGGTTTTGTTGTAAGTACACAAGGGGTAGAAGTTGATGAAGAAAAGGTAAGGGCTATAAAAGACTGGCCAACACCTACAAACATCACTGAGGTGAGAAGCTTTCATGGCTTAGCTAGTTTTTATAGACGCTTTGTAAAGGATTTTAGCACAATTACTGCACCACTCACTGAGGTCATTAAGAAATCTATTGGATTTAAATGGGAAAAGGCACAAGATCATGCATTTCATGTTCTTAAAGAAAAGTTGTGTTCTGCACCTGTGTTGGCATTACCTGACTTTCACAAAACTTTTGAGATTGAATGTGATGCCTCAGGAATTGGTATAGGAGCTATTTTAATGCAGGAAAGAAGACCTATTTCTTGTTTTAGCGAGAAGTTAAGTGGCGCTGCTTTGAATTATCCCACATATGACAAGGAACTCTATGCACTTAAGAGAGCATTAGAGACTTGGCAACACTACCTTTGGCCTAAGCAATTTGTCGTTCACACTGATCACCAATCTTTGAAGCACATAAAGGGTCAAGGAAAGTTGAACAAGAGACATGCACGATGGCTGGAATTCATTGAACCATTTCCCTATGTCATCAAATACAAGCAAGGAAAGGAGAATGTTATTGCAGATGCATTGTCTAGAAGGTATGTTCTTCTTACTTCTCTAGATGCAAGATTGCTTGGATTTGAACATATCAAAGAGTTGTATGCAAATGATGTTGATTTTGCTAATGTGTTTCTTGCTTGTGAGAAAAATGCAATTGGTAAGTTTTATAGAGTTGAGGGATACTTGTTTAAAGAAAATAAGCTTTGTGTGCCTCAATGTTCTATATGAGAATTGCTTGTTAGGGAAGCTCATGGGGGAGGTCTAATGGGACATTTTGGTGAAAAAAAGACCTTAGATGTGTTGCATGAACATTTCTTTTGGCCAAAAATGAAACGAGACGTAAAAAGGATTTGTGATAAATGCATAACATGTAGGAAGGCAAAATCCAAAGTCTTACCACATGGTTTGTATAAACCTTTGCCTGTACCAAATGAACCTTGGGTAGACATTTCTATGGACTTTGTTTTGGGGCTACCTAGGTCAAGGAGGGGAATGGATTCCATTTTCGTGGTTGTTGATAGGTTTTCTAAGATGGCACATTTCATTCCATGCCATAAAACTGATGATACCACTCATGTTGCTGATTTGTTCTTTAAAGAAATTGTGAGACTTCACGGAGTTCCCAAACGCATTGTGTCGGATAGGGATACAAAGTTTCTTAGTTACTTTTGGAAAGTTTTGTGGGGAAAGATAGGTACTAAATTGTTGTTTTCCACTGCTTATCATCCACAAACTGATGGGCAAACTGAAGTTGTTAATAGAACTTTAACTCAATTGCTCAGAACCGTTATTCAAAAGAATTTGAAAAATTGGGAAGATTGCTTGCCATTCATTGAATTTGCATATAATAGGAGTGTTCATTTGTCTACAGAATATTCTCCTTTTGAAATAGTGTATGGTTTCAATCCACTAACTCCTTTGGATTTGTTACCATTGCCTGTTAATGAGAAAGCAAGTCTTGATGGAAAAAAGAAAGCTGAAATGGTGAGACAAATGCATGAACGTGTCAAACAGCAAATTGAGAAGAAAAATGAGCAATATGCATCCAAGGCCAACAAAGGAAGAAGGCGTGTTATTTTTGAACCTGGAGATTGGGTGTGGGTGCATATGCACAAAGAAAGGTTTCCAGCTCAAAGGAAGTCTAAATTGGCTCCTAGAGGAGATGGTCCATTCCAAGTTCTTGAGAGGATCAATGACAATGCCTACAAGATAGATTTACCTGGTGAGTATAATATCAGTGCTACCTTTAATGTTTCTGATCTATCTCCATTTGATGCAGGTGAAGATTCGAGGACGAATCCTTTTGAGGAGAGAGGGAATGATGAGAATCATCATGAAGAACAAGCTGACTCAAATCATTCAAGTGACCCACTGCATGTTCCAGTAGGGCCAATTACAAGGGCAAGAGCTAAAAGACTTAAAGAAGCTTTGAATGGGCTGGTTCTAGATATGTGGGCCAATCAAAATTATCAAGATTCTGACCTAAAAAGCAAGCAAGACGTCATCAACATTATATGGGCTGAAGAGGGAGCTGTTGAGAGTCTTTTGAGCCAGAATACTATTAAATGAAGAGCTTGGGCCATAATGGACACTTGGGCTGACTCATTGGGGCTTGTATTTTATTATTTTGGGCTGCACATGTTGTTTTAAATCTTAGCCACATGGGTGCACGAAAATTTAATCTTGAAAACCCAATCTGACTTTTCATATTTCCAAGCATCTTTAATACTTTGAGTTTCTAGGCTAATTAAGTTAGAGATTTAATATTTTGTGGGAAATCAGATTTGAATATTTCCTAGGCTAGTAATTATGGTCTTTTGTATTTTCCTAAGTGTTTTCTCTCTCTATAAATTGTACTCTCCCAACAATTGAAAAGCAATCAATGAATGAATGAGTGATTTACTTTTCTGGAATTCCAGATTTGAGAGGTGCTCTTCTCTTGGGTTCTTTTATGAACTAACCGACTTATCAAGGCTTGATCAACCTTGTGGCATCTTCAACATTCGGGGTCCTTGTTCTTTCGTGTCCAAGGGTTTCGTGTGGATCATCCAAATCTGTGTTTAGCGTTCTTGGGGTGCGTATATCTTGCATTGGTTGTGGGTTCATAGGATCAAATCCTTTTGGGTTCGCACCACCTTCCATCGCCATTGACAGCTCCTGCAACCCCCGCCATCCGTCGGTAGCTTGAAGCTGCTACGCGGCCACTGCTTCAGCCACCACCAGCCCACACCAACCACTGCTTCGGCCATGGCTACCGACACCTCAAGCTCTCTCTCTCTCTCTCTCTCTCTCTCTCGCGATGCCTCAGCCAACACTCTCCTATGATCTCTCACTCTCATTTGCTCTCTTTGCTCGCTCCTTCTATCTCTCATTCTCTGATCTCGCGGCCATTTCAAAATGGCAGAGGCGTACACGAGGAAGCTTCCTCACGCCTATATATATACATATATATATATATAATTCACACATTTAATCCCCCCCCCCCAATTTCTCAATAATTTCACTTCCCAATTTCCTTAATCCCACTTAAAGGATTTATTAATTGCACTTGACCGTCCAAGCCTTAATTAATTATCCTTAAACCACACCAAAACTTAATTTCTTCAAAAATTAATAATCGACTTTACTTGATAAAGCCAATTTCGTCCCTACGGCTACGCGGGACCTTTACTCAACCCGAAAACACTTCAAGGTTTCCTTATTCATAAAACCAGACTACCCCTAGGGTCCCCTCAACTTCCCGGAAGTCCCTTGCGACTATTCAGTATTTGCACTCATTCAGGCTTATACAGAATTAAATCCAAAAATTATTCCCGATTGGACTGCTTCCAGAGTCATAATCCTCATCTCGAGACGTTCACCAGTCTCTGGCCCTCTTCCCTGGACATCCAAGTCCCGAGGCACTCCCTGCCTCCAATTCGATAATGTTATTAATTAATTTATCGAAACCGACTCTTGGGCTTCCCAGACCACCCGAGGTTCTGACAAAATAATCAAAAATTATTTATTTTCAACACCATGTAATACCAGGTATTACACATATCATGGAGCTTATGGAGATGGGTGCATAACCAAGATAGGACTCGCCTATCCCTTGATAGAGGATGATGTATCTAAGACGTCTTTGGTGGATATTCACTTTAAATCCATGGTCATGGTGAAAGAGATCAATAAGAAGTTATTGATTCATTTTCTATTAAGTGAAGATATCCAAAGGACCAAAGAAAACTCATGTAATTGCAATTAAGCAACACATCGCCAGACTTGAGATCATAGAAGATACATTGACGAGGGGATTGAATTACACGGTGACAATGCTCATGAAAGGTTATTTGCAGATTATGAATCTTTCAGAATAATTGGGTAGGCATGATGCCTTGCTAGAGGCCAATCTTGTCTTATGTGTTCATATCAACTCATTGCCAACATATTCGGAAGCCTAATGAGTCATATGTAATAGATACGATCCCTGGCTTAAACCAGGAGAATGAACATATGGTTAAGTGGGACACTTTAGCAAGAATTTGTGTCGTCGTAGGTTCTCACAGAAAAAGAACAAATAGACGTAATGACGTTAATATGATAGAGGTCTTCATAAAGGAAAGAGTTTTCTAAAATGACAATTGATTAAATTAGAAAGGAGTTTCTAATTTAATAATTTCCTATATTTGTTGGAGTGGCAAATAAAAAATAATATAAAATATATATTATTTGGACTTAAATTAATATTTGTACTAAATAAAGTGTTTGGGTCAAATATTAAATTAAATATTATATTTGGGCTTAAATTAGATTTGGACCAAATTTTTTATTTAAACTTATTATTGGATTTGGGTTATTTAATTAAGTTCCTAGTTGGATTAGGATAAATGGGTCAACCCCTTTTTATTAGGGTTTAGGAAACCCTAGGAGGCCTTGTGTAATACCCGAGAATTTGCAAAGGGCTCAAGAGTAATTTATCTTGGGGTGAAAATAAAATTTTTAAAAGATTAAGGCTATAATGTAATTTTTGGTACAGTTGTGAGTGACTGAATTAACTATAGGGAGTGCCTTGTAGCCAAGATGTCTAATAAAAATGATATGGTATTGACGATGAGACAAGATTTATGGATTTAAAAGAAATCAGATCAGAGACAGTTTTCGGTAAAGCCGTGATTCGAGCTGAAAGATCAAATTGTCATAGGAGACTTCTGGGAAGTCATTGGAACCCCAAGGAGGTTCATTTTTAGTATGTAAAACAACCCTTCAGTGGTTTTGAGAACAAACAAAAGGGTTTATAGTCAAAATATACATTCGAGCCTAAGTGTAATTTCTTAATTCTGCCAGAGAGAGGACGAAAGGACGCTATTCTTGAATTTTTGGGGATGAAATGGAAAGTATAGATCTTATGGGTCATAATGGCACTATTAGGAAGCTCAAGGGCTTCAAGGAAAGGACCAAAGTGCAAAATGGGAAGAGGCTGGGGTCAAAGTGCAATTTTGCATAATCTTACAAAGGGGAATCTGCCATGGCCAACCAAGATACCACCAACACCTCCCATCACCAAATTCAGTGGTGAAATATGAAGGATCATGAACGAGGATACAAAAGCATGCAACGGAAGCGTTTTAATCAAAAAACGTTCCTCGTATTGATTAGAATCTAGAAGACTTACTTTTTTGGCAGATTACCGGACAAAAAGGGGCAATAGGAGCAGGATGAGCGGGAGCTTCTTCGCGTGGTGGAGACGACGGCTGTCCTGCTATCCTACGGCTCCTTCGCATCAGAGCTTGGAGGCTCTCTTTCGATCTTCCGAAGTATGACTCGAACTCGCGGCCTCTCTTTCGGTGAAGAAGAGCAAAAACGACCTTGGATGAAAAAACAACCAAAGAGAGATATATATAGGGAGAACCCTAGGGTTAAAACCCTAGTGGGCCAAAACCTAATGGGCCAAGTCCATTTAATTAATTTTCTAATTGGGTTAGCCCAATTTAATTAATTAAACTAATGAACTATTATTTTATTCTAGCCCAATTAATTATGGACCATCCTGAATAAAATAATTCTCTCTCAATGTAATTCACCCAACAAGCCAAATGTATTAAAAAATACATGAGTTACATCGAGCTACCCCGGGGACCAAAAGACAAATTATTCACGGCTACTAAAATGACCAAAATATCCCTGCTACCTAGTAGCTATATTTTGTCATTCTAAGTGTTCCAACTATCACCATATGGTAACACTGACCCCACGAATAATTTTGCATATGCCATGTCTTTGACCTACTAGTGTAATGACGAAAATACCCTTCTGCGTAACACCCATCATTTAGAAAGGAATAATGTACTAACACCTCTCTAAATGATTTCTACCATCCTTAGATCACTAGTCCAATAATCCGTGACTACTCGAATGTACTTGCTTATCACTAGGAGCTACCCAGAAGCACACACTCTTAAGTCACGTTCCTAGGGCCCTAGATTATTTGATTATTCTTGGACAATCACAAGGGGGTGAATCACAGAAACTATCTTGTATTAGTCTGTCTTAGCTAATTAGAAACCATACTCCCAACTCAAAAGGATATTGATCTTTGATAGACCTCACCTACAATGAATCTAAGAATATAGCTCTAGGTTCACTAGACCACTAACTAATACTCAAGTATTAGAGTACTCGTCCACGTAGTAGCAGTGATAGACTAGCTCCATGATAATTAGTACTTTGTCATTAGCTTCTATCACAGGTCCTCTCTACGCATTCCAAATGCGCTTGTACAATTAGAGTAAACGGACTGTTTATTGGCTAAGGCAAGCCATCCTCCATTAGGATCTATTGCACAATGATCTTGTCATGATAGAATGCCCAGTTCTACCAAAAGATCAAGAGTAATATTTTTCTTGCTTATTAAGTACCCATGATTCATGCCTAACTGTGTAAAACGACCCATCACATGAATCACTTACTTAATAGCATGGACACTTTTCCAACAATTAAATGCAAATAATATATGTGCCATGAACTGAATAAAAGAAACATCATTACCATAAATTAAACGAAACATGTCTTTAGGGCATACATTTCCAACAAATATATCCCCAAAATTGGCTAAGTTATATGTATTTTTATGCACATCTTGTCGTATTTGTACATATATTGTTGCATTGAAGGTTATGATATTTCATTCAGCATGATATTATTGGCATATCGATACTTGTGTAAGGAATATTGTTCAATATTATCGAGGTATCATTTGATCGTATTTGAGGTATTCAGTTATTATCTTTGAAAGATAAGTCTCCATGTATTTTGTATTTGAAGATATATTATGGTACAGATTCTTTTGAAAAATTTTAAGTGAATTCGATTATATACCATATTAGGTTTCGATTATTGCTTCCGCATTTATGATGATTACATGTCTTAGCTTATTGATTCCTATTTTGATATGCTGAGAAGTTAGATTGGGATTATTGGGGAATGATTTATAGAGTTTATGTTGAAAAAAAATATATCCCCAAAATTCCTAAGTTATTTAATTCTCGAGAAAAGCGGGGCGTTACAGTTGGTATTAGAGCGAAATTTTAGTTGGAGACTTAGAAAATGTCTGACTTGGAGATTAACTGTTATTTCAGTTGAGTATTCTCATGGCTTAACCCTATTTGGATAATTAAGGAATAGTAATTTAGAGACTTGAGGGTATTTTATACAGTTAAAGCTAATTAGTAGAAGCCCCAAGTAGAGACTTAGGGGAAAAGAAATTGATGGTTCGTAGAATGGAATCCCTACTTAGAGATTCAGGGATTTTCGGTTCAGATCTTAGAGGTTATTGATTTGAGGATCTAACCTTGTTAAGCGATAGAACAACTGTTCGGAATGACCTAGCTATAAAAGTTAGGGTCCGATGATATGGTTCAAATGTAAGGATGATTCGGTAACCATGATTATGGATCCGAGAGATTTAGAGACTGTTGATTTGAGGTCATTAGTTGAAATCTTTATGATGAATGATAGGATAACTGGTGCTTATCAAGGATGATCGAATCATGAATGATTAGTCTGATGTGACATAGCCTAGCTGTTGAGTTAGGATTGGATGATAAGTATTTTCGAGGTTCATTTATTGACTTCAAAAATAAGATTAAGGATCCAAGGGATTGGGTCAAGCGAGAGACCGAAGGTGGTCAAATGATGACCGAAGGTGGTCAAAGGTGGTTAGTTGAAGAGGCGACAGTAGTGCAACAGATATGACTTGCGGAGACAGGATAAGGAACCCTAGTAATGTGGCAACACTATTGGTTCAGTGTTCGCAGTGACAGGTCTGGATCTAGGGACCCACGTGCAGAGGGCTAAGAGATGGCTTGCAGTACAAGAGACCTGTCGACCAAAGCATCATAACGGACTACCTAGGAGACAATCAGATGCTAAAGATATGGGATAACATAGTAGGGTCTGTACCTTGTATGGGGTTCAAGTTCCAATTGACTAAGGTGCGAGGTATGCCATTAGCTTGTTTAAAGATATCGAAAGCCTAGGGAATCAACCCAGAATAAGATGGATCATTTTATGGAAGCATGATCTAAAGAAAAATAAGCAAGTAATGTCTTGAATATGGACCGTGTGTCCTATTGCATCAGTGTTCGTGGTTATCTTATGAGTTTGATGAGACGAACATCATGAGGCTCAAGGGGTATATTAACCTCAATGACTAATGTGGCAATGCTAAGTGGGATCATGAGATGGTCGTGTATGTATTTGCCTCAAGGATATGGTAGATTTGGTGCATGCTTGTGAGCCATGTAGGCGCTACCTAAGTGGTGACGTGATCACCAGCCTTGGGCCAAGGATCAACGTTCTTGCAGAAGGAGTTAGTCATGCGGCAGCAACAGTGAATGATAGTTCTTAAAGAACTACGATGAGACCATGCAGTTTTCACCTGAGGCGTACCCGTGTGGGGGTCGATGCTTGGTGTAGGGGTAAGCCTACTATGTGATTGGGTGATGGCTAATAATAAGAGTACTCGTGTGGGGGTCGATGCTTGGTGTAGGGGTAAGCCTACTATGTGATTTGGTGCTGGCTAACAGTAAGAGTAGTGCCTGGGAGGAACTAATTTGATGGTCATGTGCCGATAGTTAGCTAGATCTGTAGAACAAAACACGAAAGGCAGTGTGATCTTGGTGAATGAGATTTCAAGTAGTAGAGCATGGACGATCCAAAGCCTTGATAATGAGTTTTGTGATCTTGGTTCAAGGTAGAGTTCAGGTACCTAAAAGGCAAGAGTTGCTTGATAGGTCGTGGAATCATAAAAGGAATGATGGGAGACCTAGTAAATAGGGGTTTTGACTATAGTTTAGTATGCCAAATGGACTTGCAGAATTAGGTAAAGTTGTCAGTAGTTGACCTGATAAGGAGAACTTGAAAGCACCATGACGAATGGTGGATTAAGAGCAATGGTTGCAAAGAAATTGAGCTTATAGAAAATGGTTGAAACCAAGTATCGTGATCTGATTTGAGGTCTTCAGAGATGTATAGCTGGACGATCATTAAAGTGATGTCAACAAGTTATGAAAATAAGGACCCAGTTGATATATGGTACAGGCACTTGCGATTAGTGAAAAGCCGTGAAAAAGTTGAGGAAGTGAGAGAAGTACTAGGATGTATTCTCGGAAGATGTATTGGAATTATTTCTTGATAAATAAATTTTTCATTGATAGCCTAAGGTTATCGAATGCTTAGTGTAGCTTGACTAAGGATGTAGATTTTCAAACTTTGAATGAGATGATAATTAAGAGTCGATATCTTTTACCTCGATTTGATGAATTATTAAACAGCTGCAACAGGCTAAGATATTTTCTAAGATTGATGTGCAATTTAGGATAAGATAAGGGAATGAGGCATTCTGAAATCGCCTTTTAAGTCATGTTTGATATTGCCTTATGATTTGATCGATGTAATAGCAGCATTAAAGTTCCGTTGGTAATTGTATCTATTGATGATATACTAGTGTACTCTTCGGATAGGGAGACACATGAGGAACATCGAGGATAATGTTAGGGAGCATCACAATGGGTGTTACACAATGATATAAATCATAGACATTAAAGTACCCAAAACATGACATTTAATCCATATATTCAATACCTTTACAAGAGATCAAACCATGAGATAATACAATTACTTGTTGACATATATCTATACACGGATATATCACATGGAGAGAGACAAAGAGAGAGAGATGGTTGGAAACGGGTCCTCCCGAGAGACCTTCGTCAAGAGGCTTCGGCCAGTGGCCTTACGAGAGCTCTCGGGAAGAAGCCTTCCCTAGAGACGACTCACCGTGGGGGTACGGCCAAGTGAGAAAAATGGCTGCCAATAGACTTGTTGTGGAGGGACCATGTGGCAGAGAGCAGCCATGCTCACCAAGAGGGTGTTGCAGAGGCGGGGAAAGAATCCTCTTTGAGAAAGGATTATCTCTCTTGAAGACACGTTACGAAGAGCTTCCCAAAAGCGCCTCCAATGCACCCATCTCTTGCTGGCCCCTTCTTCTTGCCAAAAGATCTGGGCTTTCTGAGGCTGCTTGCAGAAATGAAGGATCCTCCCCGAGAGAGGAAAATCTCTCTCGAAGAGGTCTTGGCAGGGAACTTCTGGAAGTTACTCGTTCTTCCACCCACCTCCCCTTTTGACTCACTAACTTGGCTTATTTATATCCCTTTGCCCTTGGACCATTTTACCCTCCGCATTTGGCCTATTTACCCTTTTGCCATTAGCTAGGCTCTTTGGTTATTTGATCATAGTTTCGTCTTGGGAAACGCATCCTAGCTCAATACCACCTTTTGGGATTCGCCCGTCTTGGGCTTATTAACCAAAATACCCCTAGGCATCTAATGACCAAAATACCCCTAGGTGGACACTCAGGAATTCTATGGCACAACAATTGCCCCCAGTCTTTGCTTTGACTATTGAGTCAAAGGGAAGACTAATGTCATTCTCGCATCCACCTTCCTCAATGGACAAAACTACTCTCTCAGCATTCACAGCCTCGCCCCGACACTAAAACGAGATCATTCACTGAAGTAAGACTCGACATCCATACAAAGGCACAACCCACTATGCCGAGTGGGTGGTGAAGGATATGAAGGCGCAACTTGAGGCATCTAAAATAAAAGAATGATCCACTCAAGGGAAGGAAATTGACGTGACTCTAAGGCACGGTAAGAGGGTTTTTCAAGAAGTGCAAGCCTCACTGGCGACGCAACACTAGGAGGATAGCCCAATGGCTCACAGGCTAGAAATGCTATGGTTGCGATAAGATTTTGGTTGTGGTTAAGGATATAAATAGAGATAGGTCATATTTTTAGTGCTCAAGGGCATTGGATTCTTTAAAGAGTGGATTTCGGGAGTAGAGAAGCTTACGCTAGAAGTTTCGCTCTATTTAGACTTGGGCTTGAGCTAAGATAAAAAAATTTAGGATCGAAGTGTCTTAGCAGATTTGTCCCAAGATGATGTATTTGCCTACAGCAACTCTCGTTAATGCCTTGGGATCATTGCTCATTCGAACTTGATTTGCTAAACTTCTACGAGTGTAAAAAATTGAAGGTGAGAAATGATGTTACCAACCTAAAATCATTGTGCCAAGAGTGTTTCTCTTTTCTGCCATTATCAGTGGCTCTGCTTACCCTATCCTAGGGATTCCATTAGTATTTTATCATAACACTTGGTGAAATATGACTGTCCATATGTTCTACTTCGACCCCGTCGTTGTGTAAAAGCTGTCCATCTTCAGCTATTCTCCCTGATTTAAACCAATTACATGGGTGATGTGTAACGCCTCCTCCTCCTTAACGTAATATGGTAGGTTTACACCTAGTAGTCTAAGAGGCGTTAGGAAACCCTAGCAGCGAAAATAATGGATCGAACCTGCCGAAATATTTGTAGGGTTCCCATGCAAGCTAAATATGCACAAATCTTTCATTAAGACAAAATATAAGTCTAGCTTAACAAAAGAAAAGTATAATCTTTGAATAAGTACATCACTTCTTAAATAAAATTACATATAATGACAAAATAGCATTTAAACATCCACAGACTCATTTCCATTCGCCTCCTTCACTTCCTTAGCTTCTGGTACACCAAACATACCTGGAACACAGAATGTTCCAGGGGCATCAACTCAAGTCAGATTACAAGAATCCAAGTGAGATGTTCTCAAGAAATGAATAGCTCATATATGAAAATGCAAGTATGCAAAAATGAAACACCCTTTGTGGAAGCCATGCCAGGGTGTTGCAATCACCCCGCGCATGCCATGCTCACCTCAAAACACGCATATGTGACTCCGTGAGTCACTCATGGCGGCCACTAGCTTGCCACAAACAACCATATGCCATGAAGTGATGAAATAAGTAAAATTTCATGCCAAACAAAGGAAGTAAGTGAGCATGTCCACATATAACACAAATGAATCAAAGGATGATCAATATGAAGTGCAAAAGATGTAGAGAACCACTCACACTTGCTGTATTTCTTGTTGGACCACCGATTCTATGAGTTTAAGCCTTATTAAGTTGCAGTTTCATACAGTTCGAGTCACCAAACTAAAATATTTTTACATAGGATTGTAGGAAATCATTTAAGGAGCAAACCATAAAAATTACAGAGCAAGAAGCCTAGCCATGCGCCCTCATACCCCACTAGAAGGGTGGCCACGTGCCCTCACGTGCAGCTGCGACAGGTGCGTGCGTTACATGCATCGAGCCCCTGGTTCTTATGGATTCTGTTTTCGATGTTTAAAACAGCCGTAACTTCTTCATTTTAACTCTGATTCGACTTCCGTTTGAACCTATGGACTCCCCTTTCAGTGTACTAAGACACTACGAAAAGAAAAATGACTTACCTTTTTGGTTTCTCCTCCGTTTTTGGTGTTTCCTCAATCCGGTCTCCCTGTTTGGCTTCTTTTGCTTTCTTTCTTTGAATTCTTCTTCTGTTTGCTTTTTTTCTCTCCCACTTTTACTCTACGTGGCCCTCCTTCTTACCCCTTTTATAGTCCTTTATCCCCAAGATTCAAGATTTCTCTTATCTTCTTAGGTTGGCTATTTTCTACCCTAGTAATGATGGCTAACTTTGAAAACTTTACCATTTGATTCTTTCTTCTTTTGAAAGCTTTTATTCTTCCAATCTCATTCCTCCATTTTCCCTTTACGTGGCTTGTAAAGCAACCCTTCTTATCTTCATCTTTTAGAGAACCAATAGAATTCTTCCAAATCTTTCTTACTTTGAATTTAGGGTGTAAGTAATTAATGCTTTAAGACTTTTAGGTTATCCTTCCAATCCCATTTCTCCAACACAAAGCTTCTTAAATAAGCATTTATAATTACAATTATTCCTATTGTTGGAGAAGTTATCCTTTCTTATTTGTGTTTAGGTCCTTAAACTATTACCATTTGCACTTAAATCCAAGACTTTCATTAAAACACACTTTATTACATCATCCATCTTTTACATTTAAATTTTGGGGTATTACATCCTCCCCCCCTTAAAATAAATTTCGTCCCCAAAATTTCTTTAAGTCTCCATAAAGTCAAATAGGTTTGGATAGTTTTGCCGAATCTCTTCTTCCCTTTCCCAAGTAGCTTCCTCAACGTTGTGATGTCTCCACAGGACTTTCACTAGTGGTATTATCTTGTTCCTTAGCACTTGTTCCTTTGTATCCAAAATTTTGACTGGTTCTTCAAGATAGGTTAAATCTTCTTATAGCTCGATAACCTCAATAGGAATCTTCTGAGTAGGGTCAGGCTCGTGCTTCCAAAGTCGAGAGATATGGAAAACATTATGTATGTTGGACATTGTCAGAGATAATGCCAAACGGTAAGCAACTACCTCGACTCGCTTCAAGATCTCATATGGTCCAATATATCTAGGGCTCAACTTCCCTTTCTTCTTTCTTTGGGATATTACTTGAGAAGGTATGACCTTTAAATATACCTTATCGCCAGGTTGAAACTCTAAGTCCCTTCTCCTATGGTCCGCATAAGACTTTTGTCTACTCTAAGCCATTCTGATATGTTCTCGGATTATCTTAATTTTCTCATTTGTCTGTTGTACAATTTCAGGTCCTGTTATTCACCCTTCTCCTACTTCCGTCCAGCATAGAGGAGTTCTACATTTCCGACCATAGAGAGCTTCGTAGAGGGCTATTCTGATACTGCTATGGAAACTATTATTAAATGCGAACTCAATTAAAGGCAAGTGTTCTTCCCATCCCTTTGAAAAGTCAATTACACATGCTCTCAGCATGTCTTCCAAGGTTTGGATGGTTCATTCCGACTGGCCATCTGTTTATGGATGGTATGCAGTACTCATTTGCAAGCATGTTCCCAGTCGCTCTTGCAAGCTTCTCCAAAATCAAGAGGTAAATCTTGGATCTCTGTCAGAGACAATGCTAACTAGTACTCCATGTAGTCTGACAATTTCCTTTATGTATAGTTGAGCTAGTTTGCTAACTGGCTGTCCTATCTTCATTGACAAGAAGTGAGCAGACTTTGTCAATCTGTCCACAATCACCCAAATCGCGTCATTCCCCGAGGGTCCTTTTGGTAATCCTATTACGAAGTCCATAGTAATATGCTCCCACTTCCACTTAGGAATTTCTAGAGGTTGCAGCTTTCCAGCTGGTCTTTGGTGCTCAATTTTATTTCTTTGACAAGTATCACACCGAGCCACTTGTCGCGCCACATCCTTTTTCATTCCCGGCCACCAATATACACCTTTTAATTCCCTGTACATTTTCGTAGCACCAGGATGAATCATATATTTGTCTCTATGAGCTTCGTCTAGTATAGTTTGCCTTAACTCCCGTACCCTAGGTACATAAACTCTGTTGGCAAATCACAGTATGCCATCTGAGAAGCTAAAACTAGGATTCTTGACCCGCCCTTGGTCGTCAACCCACAGTTTCAGTCACGGGTCTTCCTTAGTGGCTTGCCGAACCTGCTCTAACAGTTGAGAATGAACCATTAGGCCAACGACATAAATAGAAGTTCCTTTAGGAATTACATTTACCGCCAATTGGCCAAAAGCTTCCATCAATTCCCATTCTCGAGTCATCAGACTGGCCATCAAGGCAGGCTCTTTTCTACTCAATGCATCGGCCACAACATCTGCCTTCCCGGGATGGTACTGAAGCGAACAATCATAATCCTTCAGAAACTCCATCCACCGCCGCTGCCTCATGTTCAGGTCTTTCTGGGAGAACAGATACTTCAAGCTTTTATGATCCGTGAAGACCTCAAATTTCTCTCCATACAAATAATGCAGTCAGAGTTTCAAGGCAAACACAACTGCTGCAAGCTCCAAATCATGGGTAGGGTAATGCTGTTCATGCTTTTTCAACTGCCGAGACCCATAGGCTATCACTCTTCCATTCTGCATAAGAACACACCCTAGCCCAGTCTTCGAGGAGTCAGTATAAACTGTAAATCCTTCTGTATCATCAAGCATCGCTAATACCGGAGTAGAGGTTAATCTCTCCTTAAGTTTCTTAAGACTATTGTCACACATCTCATTCCATTCAAATTTAATTCCCTTCCATGTTAATTGAGTCAAAGGTAGAGCAAGGCGAGAAAATCCTTCAACAAATTTCCTATAGTAGCCAACTAAACCCAGGAAACTTCGTACCTCATTTACTGTTTTAGGTTGTGACCAGCTTTTTATTGCTTCGACCTTTGAGGGATCTACTGCTATTCCTTCTCCAGGTATGACATGACCAAGGAAAGCAACTTGACTTAACCAAAACTCACATTTTGAAAACTTAGCATATAACTGGTGCTTCCGCAAGGTTTCCAAGACAATCCACAAATGTTGCTCATGCTCCTTTCTACTAGCAGAATAAATTAGAATGTCATCAATAAACACAATCACAAATTGATCCAAATATGGTTTGAACACCCGGTTCATTAAATCCATAAAGATTGCAGGTGCATTAGTCAATCCAAAAGGCATCATGAGGTACTCATAGTGTCCATATCGGGATCTAGAGGTAATATTTGGAATATCCTCCTTCTTAATCCTCAACTGATAATAACCAGACCTCAAATCAATTTTGGAAAATATCTTAGCACCCTGTAACTGATCAAACAATTCATCAATCCTAGGGAGAGGATACTTATTTTTAATAATCACTTTGTTTAGCTACCTATAGTCAATACACATCCTTAGACTTTCGTCTTTCTTTTTAACATACAACACAGGTGCTCCCCAAGGTGAGGTACTGGGTTGAATAAATCCCTTGTCCAAAAGATCCTACAACTGACTTCTAAGCTCCTTTAGTTCTGCCGGGGCCATTCTATACGAAGATATGAATATGGGATTTGTTCCTGGTACAACCTCTATAGAAAATTCAATTTCCCTTGGAGGGGGTAACCTAGGTAAATCTTCGGGAAACACATCAGAAAATTCATTAACTACTGGTGTCTCCTCAAGTTCCATTTTCTTATTTTCTACTTGCACCCCTGCCAAGTACCCATAAGCTCCATTCTCAAGCATTTTGATAGCTTTGAGGGCCGTGATCCACTTAATCTTTTTATCACTCTCTTGTCCTCGAAATTTTTCCCAACTTCCTTGGTTATTTTGAAGTTCTACTATTTTTGTCTGACAATCAATTCTGGCCTTATATTTGGACAAAAAATCCATTCCAAGAATTATATCAAAATCTTGGATTTCTAATGACGTGAGTTCAAGTGCAAATTCACTATCACCCAACTCAACCCTTCCTTCTCTATATCCCATGCTAGTTTTTACTTGCTTCCCTAAAGGAGTAGCTACAAGCATAGGTCACTCCAATTCCTCCAATTCCAAATTCAAACTTTGTATCAATGCATGTGAAATGAATAAATGTGTCGATCCAGGATCAATTAACACTCGCACAGGTGTGTTAAGAAAGATCAGTGTACCTTGTATGACTGACGGGCTTGCGTCAGCATCCTCCCTCGTCAGATGATACACCTGGCCTCGTCGCGATTCTTAGCCTCCTCTGCTTACACCCGCTTGTTCGACTTGCTTCCTCTGTGGACAGTCCCTTGAAAGATGACCGGTCTTCTGACAGTTAAAACACTTGGGTCCCTTGGGACAATCACGGGCTAAGTGGTCACTTCTTCCACATGAATTGCATCCTTGAATCCGGTTTGACATGCCCTTCCAGGATGGAACTTCTGACACTTGGGACACCTACTCTTAGGCTTAAAGTTTCCTCCTCAGACTCCTAAGTGATGCTTCCTTCCCGCGTTCTTGTCCTCGGGTTCCTGCACTTCTGTCTTTAAAGCATTCACTTGAACAAGGTTACTTTCAACAGTTAAAGCTTGCATAATAACCTCTGAATAAGTACGGGCCCCTAAGGAACACAATGCCAGCTGTATCTCAAGTCTTAACCCGTCAAGAAATTTCTAAGATTTTGCCTCTTCATCCAAATTATAAACAAGCATGTACTTAATTAATCGGGAAAAACTATCTTCATACTGGGCGACTGACATATCTCCAGTCTGTTTCAAATTCATAAATTCTCAGCTTTTTTCCAACTTTTTGCATAAAGGGAAATACTTAGTGTAAAATAATTCCTTAAATTGAGTCCATGTGACAACTGGCATACCTTGTCTCATAGGGCCAGGCAAAGTCCTTTGCATCGTTCGCCACCAATGGTCCGCCTCATCTCGAAGCATGAAAGTGGCACAAACTACTTTCTCCCCTTCTCCACATCCAATAAAGTCAAAAATCTTTTCAAGTTGCTCTATCCAATACTCACTTTCGCTCGGGTCAGTGCTTGCCCTTCCCCGAAAAACAGGGGGACTTAATCGTTGGAACCGGTCGATGGCATCCGGCGCCTAAGGAATACTTTGACCCGTTGGCCGAGTCCCTTGCATATATGTGACCATGTGTTCCAAAACTCGCTCCACCCGATCTATACGATCCTCACTTCCCTGATCTCCACCTTGAGAAGAATTTCCCTGAGACAACTCTACTCCCTCTTCCTGGGGACGTCGTGTCTCCTCTTCCTAATTACCACCCCTTCGTCTAAGAGTTTGGGATCGATGAGTGTTCACCATCTGAAACATCCACAAAGTTCATAAAAACAATATTTAAGAATCATATGTTTGAATCCATACAACAAAGTAGCTAAACTTGTCTTATGCAAATCATAATTGAAGCTACTAAAATTCTCGAAGAAGATAACACTTCCCCTAGGGTTAAATCAACCACTTTTCACAAACTACCTTTCCTTAGGTCCTTAGATACCTGCATCTTCCAAGAATCTACAAGGTCTTTCTCAAACTCTATCCTTCTTAACACCTATTTTCTTCCATCTAATCTTATCTAAATTCCCTAAAGGTCTACATACTCTGTGCATGTACACAGTACTATTATACTTCATATTAGACCACCATATCCTTGTTATACATATGCACAACTATTTTGTTACATCCCTGTTAAACACTACCACCTATGTCATCCAAGTTTGCTATACTATCCGTTACACAATCCAAAATTCCTTGCAAGTAAGGGGGTAAGTGTTATGCCTATCCTATCATCATTAATATATAACAGCATATCCTATTAGACCTCTATTACACATATCTACAACCCACAAAATTTTTCTAACTCCGGGCAGGCTACTTTTCCTCAGATTCTGATGTAGTGGGAGGTGTGAGTTCCCTCTCTTCAGGAAAATCCACAAGATCATTCGCCTCTATTGGCATATCTTCAATCCCTTGATTCTGCTTCGCCTCACGCAAATGGTCTGCAAAGGTCTCAAGGTCCGGGTAGATGGCTTGCTCTAAAAGCCTATGTGCCAGTCCTTGCATAGCTGGGGTTAGTATAGATACTAAGTAACCTATTTGTAGCTCTACTATGTATGGGAGCGTCGGGCCTGGTGGAACTTCCTGTATAACTGGAACAACTAAGTCAAGAAAAGCTCCTAAAGCACCAGCAGGCTGCATGACATATCCTTGAAGTATTGTAGTCCACCACCCTGTGATAGCCCTCTAGCGTATGTCATTAGGATCCATATCCTGTTACACACCAAAAACCTCAATATCAGTCAAATCATACCTTACCTAAAACCATAATAAACCCGCTCTGATACAACTATAACGCCTCCTCCTCCTTAAAGTAATATGGTAGGTTTACACCTAGTAGTCCAAGAGGTGTTCGGAAACCCTAGTAGTGAAAACAATGGATCGAACCTGCCAAAATATTTGTAGGGTTCCCATGCAAGCAAAATATGCACAAATCTTTCGTTAAGACAAAATATAAGTCTAGCTTAACAAAAGAAAAGTACAATCTTCGAATAAGTACATCACTTCTGAAATAAAATTACATATAATGACAAAATAGCATTTAAACATCCACAAACTCATTCCCATTCGCCTCCTTCGATTCCTTAGCTCCTGGTACACCAAACATACCTGGAACATGAAACGTTCCAGGGGCATCAACCCAAGTCAGATTATAAGAATCCAAGTGAGATGTTCTCAAGAAATGAATAGCTCATATATGAAAATGCAAGTATGCAAAAATGAAACACCCTTTGTGGAAGCCATGCCAGGGTGTTGCAATCACCCCGCGCATGCCATGCTCACCTCAAAACACGCATATGTGACTCCGTGAGTCACTCATGGCGGCCACTAGCTTGCCACAAACAACCATATGCCATGAAGTGATGAAATAAGTAAAATTTCATGCCAAACAAAGGAAGTAAGTGAGCATGTCCACATATAACACAAATGAATCAAAGGATGATCAATATGAAGTGCAAAAGATGTAGAGAACCACTCACACTTGCTGTATTTCTTGTTGGACCACCGATTCTATGAGTTTAAGCCTTATTAAGTTGCAGTTTCATACAGTTCGAGTCACCAAACTAAAATATTTTTACATAGGATTGTAGGAAATCATTTAAGGAGCAAACCATAAAAATTACAGAGCAAGAAGCCTAGCCACACGCCCTCATACCCCACTAGAAGGGTGGCCACGTGCCCTCACGTGCAGCTGCGGCAGGTGCGTGCGTTACACGCACCGAGCCCCTGGTTCTTATGGATTCTGTTTTCGATGTTTAAAACGGCCGTAACTTCTTCATTTTAACTCCGATTCGACTTCCGTTTGAACCTACGGACTCCCCTTTCAGTGTACTACGACACTACGAAAAGAAAAATGACTTACCTTTTTGGTTTCTCCTCCATTTTTGGTGTTTCCTCAATCTGGTCTCCCTGTTTGGCTTCTTTTGCTTTCTTTCTTTGAATTCTTCTTCCCTTTGCTTTTTTTCTCTCCCACTTTTACTCTACGTGGCCCTCCTTCTTACCCCTTTTATAGTCCTTTATTCCCAAGCTTCAAGATTGCTCTTATCTTCTTAGGTTGGCTATTTTCTACCCTAGTAATGATGGCTAACTTTGAAAACTTTACCATTTGATTCTTTCTTCTTTTGAAAGCTTTTATTCTTCCAATCTCATTCCTCCATTTGCCCCTTATGTGGCTTGCAAAGCAACCCTTCTTATCTTCATCTTTTAGAGAACTAATAGAATTCTTCCAAATCTTTCTTACTTTGAATTTAGGGTGTAAGTAATTAATGCTTTAAGACTTTTAGGTTATCCTTCCAATCCCATTTCTCCAACACAAAGCTTCTTAAATAAGCATTTATAATTACAATTATTCCTATTGTTGAGGAAGTTATCCTTTCTTATTTGCATTTAGGTCCTTAAACTATTTCCATTTGCACTTAAATCCAAGACTTTCATTAAAACACACTTTATTACATCATCCATCCTTTACATTTAAATTTTGGGGTATTACATGATGGATGCCAATGCTTTCTCCACAACTTCCATTTATGCTATAACCACATTCCATTTTATCTTGCATTAAAGACCAGCAGTCACTATCTTTTCTTCTCTTACTTAAAGATATCCCAAAACACATTTCCACATTAGATCCATTCTCTATTCCATCTCTCTTTCGAAAGCTGTTATCTTCTAGTCTTCTAACAACACTATAAGAGCTCCTGAAGCTCTTAGCATTTATACTTGGGACAAGGCCATCATCCTCAAAAGGAGTTTTTAGCTCGCGTTTCAGATCAAACCTGCCTTCACAAGCTGTTCTAACATCCTCCCTAATTGTTTCTCTTGCAAGTCTACTAATTTGTCTTAGGTGACTCTCGTCAATGCTTTGACCTATCGCCTATACGACTCTAGTATCTTGAATTGAAGGTGAAAAATGACATTACCCACCCTCCTAAGTCACAAACTCGGTTTATGCTCAAGAGAAGAGTATTTCTTTGGGCATCCTAGAGGCGATTTAGGAGATGGAAGACAACATTCCAAGCGAGTTAAAGAAAAACCTAGAGGACGCTCTAATTGGAGCTACGAGAATGGCTCTCCCGTAACTAGTCATCCCAAATCGACCGTCAACACATCATGCCTTACTCTTCTGGTTTTCTTTGTATTCTTTGCTCTAGAATGTTATTGTTTTGAATGAATAAGCGACACAGTCACCCTCACACCTATGGTGTCTTTTATTTTCTAGCGATGCATATTGCTAATTTACATACTTCATGCTATGCATACATAGATAAGCAAGGAGGCATGCATTAGGCAAAAAAATAATTTCTACGAGAGACCATACCTGGCCATGCTCTTGCACACTCCCTTAGATCTGCCAGCCATGTTAGTCAAAAGATCAAATATGGAGAGACTAGATTGGTTGGTACAATACCTTTTCCTTGGCGAGAGTATTATGCCATTCACTGGCTATAGCTTTTCTCCTCGCCCTGTTGGCTAGTGTTTCGCTTCTCAATCATAGAGTTAGGGCCTAAAATTCTTAACTCGAGAAAACCAATGTTGTTTGACGTATACATGCTTAAAAAATAGAAAGCCAAGGATTATAGAGCAAGTAAAGAAAAACTTCTTGCACACCTCGGATTAGACACCACTAGCTGAGGTGTCAGGACAACGATAACTAACTGGGGCGAAGCTACCCATGCTACTTATACCGTTCCTCAGCCTTTCGTCGGGCTACTACGGGGGACCCTAGTGTGACCATCTCTTGTAACGACCCATTAGAGGGTCTAAAATTTATTTAATTTTGTTTGAGAGATTTTGCTAATTAATTTTAATGTGGCAATTTAGAGATTTTAAGGGAAAAGAATAACATTTAATTCCATTTAATTATTATGGGAATTAGAAGTAAGGGCATGGAGGTAATTATAAGAGTTTTAATAATAATCTCTTTTATTAGAAATTAATTATTAAAAGATATTAAGGGATTGAGATATCCAAACGTGAGAGAGCTTTGGGTTTGAAGTCTCCTAGTCCCAATAGGAGAAGGTTTCAGAGTCTCCAAGTTTGAATAGGAGATTGAGATATGCTTTCTAGGGCTTATGATGCCTATATATATTTAGTCTATTAGTCATAATCTTCTCACGCCGCTAGAGGAGATTTTTGTGAAGAACAAAGAGCCAAGAACAACATTAGTATTTGCATAGGCAAAATGGTTTAGCGAATCATTGAATCTGATCGATCAAGGCAAGTGTTCTACCTGTAATCCCTTCCATTACAGGTTCTTGTGAGTTATTTCCAAATTATCCAGTATCATTGTTTAGTTTTCAATTTATATCAGCCAGCAGATATGTATGTATATATATACGTTACAGTGAGTTTCTTGGCAGTTCTTGCATGATTAAATAGCGATTCAATCAAGTATAATCCTTTAATTCATCATTGGTATTATTTCTTGTTAATTGGGTACATCTCAAAGCTCATCTAGTATAATCCTTTAATCATTTAAGAAGGGAGCAAGTACATCTCAAGGCTCATTTAGTAATAAGAAGAGAAAGTGGACGATCGGACTAGGAAATAGTGCAGCGAGTAATCCACAATGTAATCAGTTTGGGAGAAAGCACGGAGGATAGTGCCTAGCCAGGCAAAATATATGTTACCAGTATGGCTAAAAGGGGCATAGGAAGAGAGATTGTTTGAGGTGCCAGTGGTACGTGATTTCCCAGATGTTTTTCCTAATGAGCTACCAGGATTACCTCTTCGGAGAGGAGTGGAGTTTACTATTGAGTTATTACCTGGTACACAGCCTATTTCTAAGGCTCCATATCGAATGACACCTAATGAGCTAAAGGGGTTGAAGGCCCAATTAGAAGAATTAATAGAGAAGGGTTTCATTCGACCCAGTTCATCCCAATGGGGCGCACTAGTATTGTTCATGAGGAAGAAATATGGATCTTTATGATTATGTATTGATTATCACCAATTGAACCAAGTGACAGTGAAGAACAAGTACCCCTTACCTCGAGTGAATGACTTATTAGATCAGTTGTGAGGAGCTAAGGTATTCTCGAAGATAGATTTGAGATCATGATATCACCAGGTGCGAGTCAGAGATGATGATATTCAAAAGACTGCTTTTAGGACTCGCTATGGACACTACGAGTTTGTGGTGATGCCATTTGGGTTGACAAATGTCCCAGTTGTTTTCATGGATTTGATGAACCAAGTTTTACGTGAGTACCTAGATCACTTCATTATTTCCTTCATCGACGATATTCTAGTTTACTAACCTGAAATGGATGAGTATATAGAGCATCTTACTTTGGTAATACAGAGGCTCAGAGAATAGCAACTGTACGCCAAGTTCAACAAGTGTGAGTTTTGGCTCACTCAAATTGGATTTCTAGGCCATGTGGTGTCTAGAGATGGTATTTCAGTGGATCCAGACAAGACTAAAGTAGTTATAGATTGGCCGAGACCTACGACAGTGACAGAGATACATAGTTTTCTAGGACTTATAGGCTATTATAGGCAATTCATTGAGGAATTTTCTCGTTTATCTTCCCCTATGACTAAGCTAACAAGAAAAGGAGTAGAGTTTGAATGGAATGAAGTGTGCAAACGTGCTTTTCAAGAATTAAAGCAGAAGTTGACTACCACACCAGTTCTAACCATTCCAAGAAATGGCAAAAAATATTTGGTATATAGTGATGCCTCTCATTCAGGATTAGGATACGTATTGATGCAAAAGGGTTGAGTTAATGCCTATGCCTCAAGATAATTGAAAAAACATGAGGTGAATTACCCTACTCATGATTTGGAGTTAGCAATGATAGTATTTGCATTAAAGATATGGCAACACTACTTATATGGAGAGAAAGTTGAAATTTATATATATGAAAAGAGTTACATTATCTTCTATCCCAGAAAGAATTGAATATGAGGCAGAGACGTTGGGTCGAGCTATTTAAAGATTTCTATTATGAGATTCTATACCATCTAGGTAAGGCTAACGTAGTACCCAATGCTTTGAGTAGGCGAGGAGCTTCTATGGCTACGATGATGGTTCAAGAATGGAAGTTATTGGAGCAATTGGGTGCTTTATCTATTTCAGCCCCAGATGATAGTTCAGTGATGAGTTGTGCCTATATGAGAGTACAACCCAAGTTATTTGATCTTCTTAAGACCCAACAATCGAAAGATGAGAAGTGGCATAGATTTTAGCAGATATCGATAAATTCTCCTTTGGGATATACTCTACGGAGTGATGGTATACTCTTATTCTAGGGACATATTTGTATACCCGATGATGGAAATCATAAACAACAGATTTTGAATGAAGCGCACAAGACCTGATATACTATTCATCCAGGTGTTGCGAAGATATACCATGACCTAAAGTGACAGTATTGGTGGAGTGGTATGAAGAAAAATGTAGCCAAATATGTTTCACAATGTTCAATATGCCATCAAGTTAAAGCGACACATCAGAAACCCACAGGTTTATTACTTCCATTACCTATTCTAGAGCGGAAGTGGGATAATGTTGTGATAGGTTTACCCATGACGACTAGAGGCTATGATGTTATATGGGTGATTGTCGACCGTTTAACTAAATCAGCCCATTTTCTACCTATTAAGAAGACTTACCCATTGAATAGATTTGTCAGGATTTATATTGAGGAGATCATGAAATTACACGGTGTTCCATCTAGCATTATAACAAATCAAGATCCTAGTTTTACTTCTCACTTTTAGAGAGCTTTGCATGATGTATTAGGATCTCAATTGAAGTTTAGTACAGTGTTTCATCCACAGACAGATGGTCAGTCAGAGAGGACTATCAGGACTCTTGAGGATATGTTGAGAGCTTGTGTTTTAGATTTTCAAGATAGTTGGGATGAGCACCTACCTTTGGTAGAGTTTGCCTACAATAATAGTTTCCATTCAAGTATTGAAATGTCACCATATGAGGCTTTGTATGGGCGATCATGTTGATCGCTGATATGTTGGGAAGAGATAGGTGATAAGGCTTTATTATGTCCTGAAATTGTTAGACAGACGTCGGAAAAGATTCGAGTTATCAAAGCAAGAATGAAAACAACACAAGATAGACAGAAAAGCTATGCAGACAAGCGACGATGAGACCTCGAGTTTGAGGTAGGTGACCATGTTTTGTTGAGAGTCATGCCTATTAAAGGAGTTCGAAGGTTTGGCGTAACAGGAAAGCTTAGTCCCCATTACATTAGCTTGTTTGAGATTTTGAAACAGATAGGAACTTTGGCATATGAGTTAGCCTTGCCATCCTAGTTATCCCATGTTCATAATGTGTTTCACGTCTCAATGTTGAGAAAGTATGTGCTAGATCCTCAGCACATAATTGATTTTCTGACTCTTGAAGTTAGAGAAGATATGTCTTATGAAAAGATGTCTATTAGTATTTTAGAGCGAAAATAAAAAATTTTGAGGAACCGATCAATTCCTCTTGTAAAGGTGCAATGGCAGCGACACTCGTCAGAAGAGACGACATGGGAATTAGAAGAAGAAATGAGGTGTCTTTACCCCTCGTTGTTTGGGTAACCAAGTACGAATTCGGAGGACCAAATTCTTTTAAGGAGGGGAGAAATTGTAACAACCAGTTAGAGGGCCGAGAAGTTATTTAAGAATTATTTAATTATTTATTTAATTCTTAGCTAAGAGAATTTGCCAATTAATTATTTAATGTGGCAATTTAGAATTTTTTGAATGAGAGGAATAACATTTAAAGGCATTTAAATTATGTGAAAATTAAATGCAAGGGCATGAAGGTAATTCTAGAGTTTTAAATAATAATTTCCTATTATTAGAAATTATTTACTTAAAGATATTATGTAACTGGGGGAATCCATACGTGAGAAGATTTAAGTTTGAAGTCTCCAAGTTAATTAGGAATAAGGACTCCAAATTATAAAATGAGAGGGAGATGGGCTTCTAGGCCTATTTCTTTATCTATATTAAGGCTCATTAGCCATAGTGTTCTTCACACCGCGTGAGGAGCAGAGAGCCAAGAAATCTGTGAGTTGAAGAGGTTGCTTTACATAGGAGGTCTCATTGAAAGCATTTAATTCGATCGATATCATAAGGCAAGTATCTTCCTTGTAATCCCTTCCATTACAGGTTCATATTAGTTTCGTTTTCAGATTATTCCAGTTCTTTGTTATAGTTTTCAGATTAATATCAGTAAGCAAAGACGTATATGTATACTTTTTCTCCATTTTGGATTGCGAGTTCTATTACTCTTTCTCCATTTTAGATTGCGAGTTCTATTACTTCTTCTCCATTTTGGATTACAAGTTCTATTACTCCTTCTCCCATTTGGAGTGCAAGTCCTATTATTTCTTCTTTCTTTTGAGTTTCAAGTTCCTTCCTCATTTTCTTTTTCTTAGAGGTAAGTTCTCATATATGCATGATCTTTATAGCGATGCAATAAAATATTATCTTTGAATCATCCTTAAAGTTGTTTCATATTGATTGGGATTCATTTTCCCAAGATTTTATTCAGAATGGTGTAGAATCATTAAGTTTTGCTATAGATTTCAGTCTCTGTTAGCGTTCGTGTTCGTTAAATTTAATTATAGATATCGAATGGGTCTTTCCATATCCGGATGAGTTAATCTATGTATGTGAGTGTCATCCAGATGGAGCAATGCCTATCCAGATAAGTGAAAAAGATTTATGTGAGAGACATCGAAATGGCCTTGTTCGTATCCGAATGTCCTTTGTTTGATATTCAGATGCTTTGATCCGCATCTAGATGAGTTCAATGATTCCTTGAAAGTGATATCCGAATACCTTATACTGTAACCGGAGGTGTCTATTCCATTGCGAGTGATATACGGATATATTAAGTCATATTCGAATGTGTCCTTTTGTTTTTCTGTATGATATCTGGATGTCTTCCTCAGTATATCCGGATGTGTCAAGTTGATATCTGGATGTCTTGTTTCATATCCCACTATAAAAAACTGGCATTTACCGCCGCTAAATCAGCCTTCGCAGAGCATTTAGCGGTGATTTTCAGCAATCGCTGGAATAACTACCACAAATCATATTTTTTGCGGTGGTTTTTGAATGGCCGTAAAAATTAAAAAATAAAATAAAATTTTTAATTTTAGCGGCGATTTTTAGAACTACTGCAAAAATTAAAAGAAAATTAAAATTTTTAATTTTAGCGGCAGTTCTAAAAATCACCGTAAAATTAGAAGAAAATTAAAATTTTAATTTCTCCCATGGGCGGCCAGGCTGGCCGCCCGCACTCGCACCCGCCCAGCCACTTGGACCCACCCAGCTACCCATGCCCGCGCCTACACCTAGACTTGCAAGCGCCACGTGGTGATATTGGAAATTAAATTTCCAGCATTCCCTTCCCCGATTTCGAACCCGCGACTTCCCCTATTCGCGTGCGCACGCGAAACCATCTGATTTGCAAAGCCCTCTTATTATATTACCGCGCATATAAATTATATACCAATCCAACCAACTATTTTTCAGAATTATATTTTATATTTTTTAATATTAATTAAATTATTATTTTTTAAAAAAATATGGAATAAATTAATTGAATTAAATTAAATAAATTAATTGATTAAAAAATAAAAAATATTTTATATATGTTTTAAAATTATTAAAATTTTATATATTAAAATTTTGTTAAATTTCTTTTTATTTTTATTTTTTTAAATTAACATTTTTAATTAATTTTGTGATTAATTTAAATTAAATTTTAAATTTTAAATTTCTTTTTAAGATTTTATATTTCTTTTATTAATTTAATTTTTAATTATTTTCTTAAGTAAAATTCAAATTTTTAATTAATTTTGCGGCGATTTTGAGAAACTGCCGCAAATGTTAATTTAATTTTAATTTTAAATTATTTAATTATTTTTGAATTTAGTGGCTATTTTGAAAAATTGCCGCTGAATTAAATTTTTTAATAAATTTTGTGACAGTTCTAAAGAACCGTTATAAATGTTAATTTAATTTTAATTTTAAATTATTTAATTATTTTTTAATTTAGTAGCGGTTTCTCAAAAACTGCTGCTAAATTCAATTTTTAGTCAATTTTGTGGCGGTTTTGAAAAATCACCACAAATGTATTTTAATTTTAATTATTTAATTATTTTTTAATTTAACAAATAAATTCAATTTTATTTTTTAATTATTTAATTATTTTCTAAATTTAGTGGTAGTTTTTTAACCGTCGCAAAATATTAAAAAAACTATCGCTAAAAACGTATTTTGTGGTGGTTTATAAATTGTTGCAAAATGCCATGTTTTGCGGCAATTTTTAAAACTGCCACAAAAAATTAATTTTTTTTGTAGTATCCGGATACCCCTCTCAAGTTTTGAACTTCATATCCGAATAAGCTCCAGCATATCCGAATAGCTTCTAATTTGAACGCTAGTATATCTAGATGAGTCTTTTTCATATTCAGATGTCTTTCCTCATATGCAGATATCCTTCCTAATATTCGAATGACTTTTTCAAAAATTCAAGTGAACTTCTAGTGATGTTTTAATCCAAGTTTTTCTTTAAATTAAAATATTCAATACTTCTAAATATTGAATTCTCATGCCAAGTATGATAAATCTAACATGTCCATACCATAATATAAAATTCATAGAATCTTTGTATTCTAATATATTGAAGATCAGACAACATGTTTAGTATTTATTATGACATGATCAGCATTATTATGTGGCATTATATATGTGCATACATTCTAGTATGAGCATGGAGCATGACTTTATATGGAGCATTTTATATTGTGTGTTAACATGTATGTGAGCATTGCATTGTAGTATGAGCGCCAGGCAGCTAGTCCGTGAGGATCCCACAGTTTTAGTTATAGCTCAGATATGAGTTGCTCGTCTGGTGATGACCAGGACTAGAGGCATATTGCCCACAATATATGCTTACAGTTTTTATATATGTAGGATTCAGATCAGTCAGGTATATATTATAAATTGCGTGGGTCTATGTGCCAAAAGTTACATACCAGAAAGATGAGATTCTGAACTATGAAAATGACATATTACACGTCTAAAAACTCGAAGTATAACGTGTTGAAACAAAGGCACAAAGAAAGTGACGTCCAGATTCAAAGAGAAGATGAACAGACACAAAGAGAGTTACGTCCAGAATTAAAAGAACATGAACAAACACAAGGAACAAGGGAATACGAAAATGAGGCTAAAAGACACAAAGATATAACCTGAGTTTAGGCCGAAGCTCTGATACCAAGATGGTGCGAACCCAAAAGGATTTGATCCTATGAACCCACAACCAATGCAAGATATACGCACCCCAAGAACGCTAAACACAGATTTGGATGATCCACACGAAACCCTTGGACACGAAAGAACAAGGACCCCGAATGTTGAAGACGCCACAAGGTTGATCAAGCCTTGATAAGTCGGTTAGTTCATAAAAGAACCCAAGAGAAGAGCACCTCTCAAATCTGGAATTCCAGAAAAGTAAATCACTCATTCATTGATTCCTTTTCAATTGTTGGGAGAGTACAATTTATAGAGAGAGAAAACACTTAGGAAATTACAAAAGACCATAATTACTAGCCTAAGAAATATTCAAATCTGATTTCCCACAAAATATTAAATCTCTAACTTAATTAGCCTAGAAACTCAAAGTATTAAAGATGCTTGGAAATATGAAAAGTCAGATTGGGTTTTCAAGATTAAATTTTCGTGCACCCATGTGGCTAAGATTTAAAACAACATGTGCAGCCCAAAATAATAAAGTACAAGCCCCAATGAGTCAGCCCAAGTGTCCATTATGGCCCAAGCTCTTCATTTAATAGTATTCTGGCTCAAAAGACTCTCAACAGCTCCCTCTTCAGCCCATATAATGTTGATGACGTCTTGCTTGCTTTTTAGGTCAGAATCTTGATAATTTTGATTGGCCCACATATCTAGAACCAGCCCATTCAAAGCTTCTTTAAGTCTTTTAGCTCTTGCCCTTGTAATTGGCCCTACTGGAACATGCAATGGGTCACTTGAATGAGTTGAGTCAGCTTGTTCTTCGTGATGATTCTCATCAGATTATACTCAGTACAAGTTCAGTAAGTAATTTATTAGTATTAATATTCTTCGATTTAGTTTCAATAATTCTTTCTAGCTTATTACTTGCTGAGCTTTGCAACTCACCTTGTACTCTTCACAATTTCAGGTCCCAGCGAGGAAGTACCAGATATGGGGCCTAGCAGCGTTGGTCAGTAGTGTGTGTACGTGGAACTGCTCAAGAACAAAAGATGTTTGAGATTTTTATAGTGTCTTGTCAGTTTAGGATTATTTTATATTTTAGTTGAGAGCTTCCCAATAGCGCCTCCACCGCGCCCATTTCCTGTTGGCCCCTTCTTCTTGTCGAGAGATTTGGGCTTTTCAAGAGGAAAGCCGTCGAGAGTAGGGAGCCTCTTCGAGAGGCTCCCGCCGCTTCCCGAAATGAAGGATCCTCTCCGAGAGAGGAAAATCTCTCTTAGAGAGGTCTGGCCAGGAGCTTCTAGAAGTTGCTCCTTCTTCCACCCACCTCCCCTTTTGACCCATTGACTTAGCATATTTATATCCCTTTGCCCTTGGACCATTTTGCCCTCCACATTTAGCCTATTTACCCTTTTGTCATTAGCTAGGCTCTTTGGTTATTTAATCACAATTTCTTCTTGAGAAACGCATCCTGGCTCAAGACCATTTTTTGAGATTCACCCGCCTTAGGCTTATTGATCAAAATACCCTTAGACGTCTAATGACCAATATACCCCTAAGTAGATGCTCAAGAATTCTATGGCATAACACCATCTTTATGTACTTCTAGCCTTTGAGAAACTAACTCTGCTTCCTACAGATGTAGTCTTCACATAAAATGACATGAACAGATTTTAAGTTTGGCAATTTCGTCTTTGATGCTAACAACTAAATTCCCATTTCACTCATGTGCCCAAGCCTTCAATGCCATGTTAAATCACCATAATCAATCACTGCTAATGTGTCCTTATTTTTTGCAATCATGTACAAAGTTCCAACCTTATTGCCTTGTGCCACAACCATATTTCCCTTTATTATCTTCCATGATTTACTTTTAAATACTGCTATATATCCAACATCATCTATTTGACTCATGGAGATCAAATTTCTCTCTAGGCATTGAATGTATCTAACATTTTGCAATTTCCATTGCATTTCGTGGACAGTCTTTATGTGAAATTCACCCTTCCCGTTAGTGTCCAAAGGTTTATTATTTGCAAGATAGATCTTTTTAAACTTTCCAACAACATAGTTATGTAATAACTATTTATATGGAGTAGAGTGAAAAGACGCACCTGAGTCCAAAATCCAAGATTCAATAGAACTGTCTACACAACAAATTAGGGCATCAGTAATTTCTTTAGAGGTTATATTTCCTAACTCATCATCTTCATGTTGATTCCTTTTGTTTTTCTTCTTTGATGCCTCAGATTGACTCATGAACTGGCCCTTCTTATTACAATTCCAAAAATTAAGCGATATCTTTGTGATTCTTAGACTGATCCTTTCTCTTTGATTTTGATCCATCGTGGCCTTGATTCTAACATCATTAATGGCTCATTTCTTTGTTTTCAGCACTCAAAGCAGAACTTGAAGATTCACTTGACTCTCTTCTGCAAATGTCCTTACTGAGAATCAAATCTTGAACATCATCTAGCCTCAACTTGGGTAAATCCCTAACGAACTGCTCACTATAGTCATCGTTATGGACCAACTTTTTGGTAGAGACGATAATAGAATATTCAGTGGTTTGATTTCATCATCAAACGAGATCTCCATAGAACTCAAATGAGTTGTAATCACATTAAACTCATTGATGTGATTTGTAATTGGTGAACCATTTCCCTTCCTCAGACTGAATAATCGACGCATCAAATAAACCTTGTTTAAGGAGGATGAATTCTGGTACATATTTGATAATGCCTTCATCAAATTTTCTATGGTTTTCTCGTTAACAATGTTGAACGCTATGTTTCAGGCCCATATCAACTGAATCACACCAAGTGCATGGCGATCTAACAGATTCCAATCCTCCAGCTTCTTGCCCAACAAGGGTTCATGCAACTTCTTTTGGTACAGATAATCTTTGATCTGCATCTTCTAGGACCTAAAGTCTTTGCCATTGAATTTGTCAATCTTGACTTTCCCTTTTTCTGATGCTATCATTCCCACTATTCTCCCTTAACGACGTTTTGATACCAGTTGTTAAGGAACGAATCAAGCGGAAAAAAACTAGAACAAAATTACACACATATAAAAGACAAAATTTGTGTGGTTTAGCAAAGAATGTCTATGTCTATGGCCACACTAGATTTTTTTTTTATTATTATTTTTGAAAGATTATAATTACAAGAATTATGCCCACATATTTATAGATGAAAATTAGGGAAATAAAACTCCTAATTTGAAAATTAAGGCCTGTTCCATTGACTAACTAGCGTGGTTGAGTATGCCAAATGCCAAGCACTATGTTGATTCTTTTCTTGAGGCAAACTCTAACCTACCACCATCAGCCCATAAGGGTCCTCCAAAATGGCCACCTCCCCCTGGCTTGTATAAGGAGAATTTTGTTTGATACACGCAAGAGGTGGGGTGGGAACTCTCTATCAAATATTCTTCTGGTCATTTGATTGCTATTACTGCCTCCCGGCGACCAGTTTGCAATGATGTGGATGTTGTGGAAGCAAACGAAGCATCACTGGCAGTCAAGTTGGTGTTGAAGTTGCCAGTTTGACATTTCCAATTTTTAAGCAGAGGGTTATTATTTGGGGATTATCACTTCTCTTCATCGGCCTGCACATTCCTTGGCTTCCTATGAGCACTACATTGACTGACTCTACTTGGACGGATCTGGAAGTAGCTCATTGTACAGACTTCGTGCATGCATATATGTAATTAAATTAGGAATTAGGAAAGGAAGCCGTGAATTGCCACATCTATTTGCTCACTGAGGTACTCAAATGGCTAATGTTACGTGTAAAGGGATAATTATTCTCCATATGTTTGCTTAATTAATTGTAATAATAATGATAAATTCAAAGTGGGTGATGTTTAGTTGGTGGGTGGTCATCATCATTCATCGGCAAAACAGGGTAACCAAATCCAAATGGTCACCATAATGGAGATGGCATATGAATTAATGTATACAGCATAGGATTATATAAGGCTAAAGACACATTCAGCCCCTCAACTTTTCTAATTTAACTAATTGGCTTCTTAAACTTGAGGGGAACTTATTGACCCCCTCAAATTTTAATTTTGGATCCATCAAACACGTAAGTGTACAATCAGCACCACGCATGACTTACACGTTTAGTTAAAGGACGTGAAGTAGCACCATCATCTTCTTCCCCCTTGCACTGTCGTCACCTTCTTCTTCTTCTTCATCACTGTCCGTTGGCCACTTTGTCTTCCTCACCCATCATCTTCATCATCATAATTTTTTTTTTCTTCTTCTTTGTCCGACTTGCTTCCTCAATGGCAGCTATGGTGTCGAAGCCCATAGCCTCTAGTGATGCTAGCCATATGAAGCTCTCGACCATGGCAAGAATCGACCCATGACTGAGAAGAAGAAGTGGATTGAAAAGAAGAAGAAATCCTAATCGCCATGGCTAAGAAAAAGCAAATTGATCGACCATGGCAGTGAAGACGAAATCAGATTGGCTATGGCAGGGAAGACCAATCGATCAATTGGTGGCGACGGCTGCATGAGGAAAGTGAGCAATTGACCGATCGCTTGCCTCCCATGCTATTGATGACCAAATTTGTCGTCCACACAATTGCTATGAATGTGTAGAAGAAGAAGAAGAAGAAGAAGAAAGGCGCAAAAGAAGAGAACGACAATGAAGGCATTGATGACGGCGATCGCAGTGGCTGCAACAACGACGAACGGTGATGGATGCATCGGAGGCGATGACAGTTGCAATGATGGCAATAGGGTAGAGAAGGAAATGAGTTTGGTTGCACTGACACGTGGCAAGATTTCATTGGTTCTCACGTGACAATATCCTATTAGTTTTGAGAAAAAGTGGTACGTGTATATCACGTAAAATTTAAGATATCTAATTGATCCTAAATTAAAACTTGGAGGGACTTAATAGGTTTTTCCTCAAATTTAAGGGCATAATTAATTAAACATGCAAAGTTCATGGCATCGATATGCCTTTAACCAATTATATAAAGATTTGATTCAACAATTGAGATTTGAGACATTTGAAACCTTAACGAATTAACACATATATATAATTCTCTGACACAATTTTTTTTCACAGTTATTTATCATAATTTTATTGGCTCAAAATTTAAATAAATAT
The DNA here is from genome assembly GCF_014633365.1 of Diospyros lotus. Classification (NCBI taxonomy): domain Eukaryota; kingdom Viridiplantae; phylum Streptophyta; class Magnoliopsida; order Ericales; family Ebenaceae; genus Diospyros; species Diospyros lotus. The sequence goes on from NC_068344.1 coordinate 15,548,855, forward strand.
TTTAAAAGGTGAATAAATAATTTACAGTTGAAAAATAATAATTTTGAATTTTTATTGACACAAATAATAAATAATAATAATAATTGATATCTAAATGTTTTATTCATGGTGCCATGTAAGTGTTTCTCTAAGGCCAATTATAATACGCCAAATAATGGGAGAAAAAACAATATTTTTTATTTTTTTTGAAATACTATAACGTTTTAAATAAATTCAAAAAAATACTATACGGTTGTGTTGTGTGACTTTGCTTTAAATATTTTTTTAATAAAATGTATAAAAATAATAAATTATTAAAAGCATTTCAAATATTTTATAATTAAACTACAAAAAATAAACGCAATCTAAATTTAAAATAATCTATCTTTATATGTGACATTCACCATCCTACCCACATACATACATACATATCTACAAACACACCCATTTTACGTTGAGTCCTTTATTTTCAGGACAGCTTTTCTAGAAAGTTAAAAGTACCTACCCAGCCCCCTCAAGTTTTTCCATTTAACCATTTTTCTTCTTAATTTAAAAAGAGATCTATTAGTCTCCTTAACTTTTAATTTTGAACCGATTATGTCTTTTAACTATTATTTTTGTAACAATTACATTCCTAAGTCCAACAATTATTGCATATGAGTTACATACGCAGTCAGCAATGGACAACATCGCGGACAGTTGCTGGAAGACAACTGAGAAAGGTGCAACAACCTTCAACATTGCACATTTCCCTATCAGAAGACGATCGCCAACGTCGTTGCCCATCCATCTCTTATGTTTTCAGACCGACCGACAGCTCACCTCCTATGCCATCGACCTAGATTTGCTTGCCCACTCCCATTCGCAATTATTGCCAGTCTCTTTGACCTTAATCGACGTTGTCATTAGCCACCAACACAAGAAAGACGAGTGAATGAGTGACCTCTCTATCCCACATTACTAGCCTAGATCTATTCTCCCAATGCCCATTCGTTGCTATCGTCGGTCACCAACACGAGAAAGACAAGTGAGCGAATGATCGCTCACCTTCCAAGTTGTTGGCCTAGATTTGCCCTCCCAACGCCCAGCTGTTACTATCGATGCCCTCCTAACCCAGATCGATGCCATCACCAGTCACCAGCATAAGAAAGACGAGTTACCGACTGAATTCTCATTTTTTATGTCGCGAACGACCACTGACAGAAAGCGAGAGCGAGAGAGAGAAAGAGGCAGCGACCACTGATAGAGGAAGGCGAGACTAGAGGTCGGTTAGCGGCGAGAAAAGATGGACCAGGGTAGTTAGTGGCAAAGAAGACCGGTTGTGCGAAAGGTCATCGACGACGAGAAAGGTTGGGAAAAAGGAAGAAGAAGATGATGGTGCTGCACGCACCTCAATTGTGTGTGTAATTCATGCGTTGACTCAGGTGTCTAACAAGTTTAAAATTGAAAGTTGTAGGCCTAATAGATTTTTTTCTCAAGGGGCAAAATAGTCAAAAGGGTGAAAGTTGAAGGGGCTGGTTGTTTGTTTAGCCTTTCCAGAATTATTGCAATTTAGGCATATAGCTGTTGGTTTGGCAAAGGAAGGTATTGGAGAGAAAGAGTAGAAGGGGGAGAGACGAGAGAGAGAGAGAGAGAGAGATGGGGAGGCTATTTGTGGTGACTCTTCAGGGCAAGATCTACCGCTGCAAGCACTGCAATACCCATCTAGCTCTCTATGAAGACATCGTTTCCAAGGTTTCCTTCTCTTCTTTTCTCTTTTGTTCTCTCTTCTGTGATTCATTGGTCAATGCTTTCTTCTTCTCTTATTCAATCATCCCATCTTCACGAGCTTTCTCTCTTCTACCCTTTACCCTCTGATTTTTCAAGATTTTATGATTATCTTCTTCTTGATGGCAGTGTGATGTTTAATTTGATCATTTTCTGTTTCACACTGATGCTGCTGCTAACTGATTCATCCGACTCGGATTTTTGCACTACTACCGTTAATTCTTCTTCTTGATTGCATATTGTCTAAGCACACAACTGATAGCTCGAGTTGCTTGTTGTGTCTTTATTGAGAAACCCAACTTCTTTCCGACCTAGAAAATTAGAAATCCCCATTTGGGCCCTAAATTTGATCTGACTAAATCTCCTATGTGTGCACAAAGTTAAGGTTATCATCTCCAATTTAACAAGCCCTCGAGTGGAGCATCGTGATCAGAATAGGATTGGAGTAGAAACCCAGAAATGGTTGAACGCATTGCAAGTTGAATTGTGCGATGTGTAATTTTCTTTAGGTGGAAGCTCTTTTTAAGTCTTGGATTGACCTATTGTCCGAGCATTTACGGTAAAACTTAATTGGCGGTTCAATTTATTTTCTGGTTCAATTCATTTTCTCCAGATGGAAGCTCCTTGTATATTTTCTTTTCTGTTTCCGGTTGCTGCATTTGAGAAAATCTCCAGTTCCTTGACTTCTAAGCCGCAGCACATCTCAGTCCAGCCTTTGCCCCATAAATAAGCAAACTAATTTTTGCTCAAAATAATCTACCAGAAATTATTAAATTAATGTCTGCTTATATAGAATTTCTTTCTAATTTGTTTGAACTAGATTTCCTTTTCATGCTTCTGGAACTCTAATAAGTTTGTGTGTGTTGGGGTGCTTGAAAGGATTTATATTAGAGTTGCAATAGCTCTGACTGGTACAACCAACCCCGGGCCAAGCAGTGCCCATAATGAAGGTCCCTTCGAACTAAATTTGATCTAGTGGTTTGAAATATATATATTTATTATTGGCTGCCTTCACATGAACAAAAAAGGAATAAATCTATTAAAAAACTTCTCAAGCACTTTGTCTATTAAAAACTTATAGCACATTGTTTGCTTCCTTGGAAAGTTGCTTCTCTTATACCTGCAAAGCATCCCACCAGTACTGTCTTGTAAGTCTAATTCTGAATTCAAAATTAGTGCCACTTTGAAAAAGTACATTAACTCAAAAACAAAAATTTCCTTGATGTTTGGGATTTATCTTGCGAATATTATTTGAAAGCAAGGCGCTTTTGTGACCAGTTCAGGATATAAATGTTTATGTCTTTCGCATATAACCATGTATGACCATTACAATGAATGTTTATGAGTAAGTGTGTACATAGTAAATTGTTGAGGTACCCATTCATGCCCCTTTGTAAATTAGAACTACTTCTATATGGGAGTATGGTTCTAGACAAAGTGGAAGTCTGCTCTAGTTTAGCTAATACCGTATAGCTTTGATGAGGAATTGATTTTTAAAAGTATCGGTGATAGCATTTTGACAGCTTTCCATATGATGGACTTTAATTTTGGATTTTTTTTCTTAAGTTTATGCTTATTGGAAGCTCTTGTAGGAAGTGAATTTTCTGACTTAGCGTTTTGCCTCTTTTCTTCTATTCAGTCTTTCCACTGCAGGCATGGCAAGGCTTATCTCTTCAGTAAGGTGTAAGTTATTCTTGTTTTTGGGCATGCCATTTTAATGTCTTGACACCAACTCTTCTTGGGACAGTTTGTTCTTGACATGTAATATGAACTCCTACTGAAGCCATGAGATATCATTTGCATTATGCAAACAACCAAAAAGTTTTGTAGAGCATTCTTTCCTCTTCTTCCATCTTGGTATTGCAATGCTAGGGACATCCTTTTCTTTTCTTTTTTTGTTGGTAAAAGGGGCAGTGGATAGGGAAAGAGAGGTGAGGGGATGATGCTGCTCTTTCAGGGTGATTGTCTTGCACGTACTTTAGGGGTAAAGATAATAAGTTACTGAGAAAGAAGTGCCCCTAATGATGAAAAGTAGAACACTTATAGCAAAGGAAGAGGTGAAAATATTCCATTTCAGTACACTATTATAGTTCATGGAAGAGAAAAGATGGTGATAGAGGCTTCTTGCTTGGCTAATTTTGTACCTAAAATATGGTTTTCTCAGTGCATGGCTAATGTGGAAGCTTCTCTGTATCCCCAGCCTAACATTTTAATGTGTAACCTGGCATTGCCAATAACTTGTGGAGAATGAGCTTTTTACATCAGTGTCATGCTGTTAATTTTCTCTGTGAAACTAGCATTCCCTGAAATGTCTGATGGTATCGTCAACTTACATATGTGGGATGTGATTTCCTTGCTTGCAGTCTGCACTTCTGATTAAATATAAGGGTGCATTTGTCTTAAAGCGTCAGTTTCCTCCCCATTCTTTACTTGTTTGTTCAAATGCATATTACTTGAATGGGAGGAAGAATTTGATAGGTGAAGTGGGGTTACTGAAATCCAGTTTACAAAATATGGAATTAGAGAAATGAGATTGCAGTGGATATGCATTCCAAATTGTGTGTTTATGATAACTAGTCATTGTTGATACTGTGCATTGACATTTCGTTATTCTTTGGTGTATTCCTTGCCCCCTCTTTTGGATGAAATTTGGTTATCAAAACAAGGAAATAAAGAACTGAGGATGCACTGGATTGGCTTTCCAAATTGTTTATGCATTTATGATCATTATTCGATGTTGATACTAGAGGCTGATCCATAGCTGCAACTATAAGGTTACAGGTTTGTGTTGCAGAAACGACCTAAGCAAAGCACGGGGATAAGACTGCATTAAAAAACGATCCCCTAACCCTTGCAAAGCAGTCTCATGCACTAAGGATACCCTTTTTCATCATTGTTGCACAATGCATTGACATTTCATTGTTCTTTGGTGTATACCTTGCCTCCTATTTTTGACAGCACGAATGTCACTGTTGGAGAGAAAGAAGAAAGAGTGATGACGACAGGATTGCACACTGTTGCTGACATTTTTTGCGTTGGTTGCGGTTCGATAGTGGGGTGGAAATATGTAAGAGTAGGAGGCGGAGATTATTTGAAAATTATGGTTTAAAATTAAATGCCTTTGGTTAACTGTGGTTGTTAGTTACTTAGGTTTTTATTTTCAGGAGACTGCGCATGAAAACCAAAAGTACAAAGAAGGAAAATCAGTCCTTGAGCGGTTAGTTGATAACCATTTCATTAGGTTGAAAATAGGTTTTAACTTCATTCAAGAAAACAGCTGCTATTTAAGCAATAATTTCTCCATCCCCTAGGCGGAGCATAAGTGTAATGTTTGGGATTAATTTTTATATTTGGTTGAGCAGGTTTAAGATTTTAGGCCCAGATGGAAGCAGCTATTGGTTTGGTCGTGAAGCATATATTGGTGGAAGTGATGCGGATGATGTTTGATGACTCTTATTCCAACCGTACATTCTTCGTCTCCCAGTTTTCTTATTGAACTAGTGGATTCTTGAATTGGGGATTCTCTCAATTCAGCTGCTTCACCAAGCCAAAATAACATGTAACAAACACTCTGTCTATTGTTCATACTGATTTTAGTGGATGTCCAAACTTATATTGAAATATCTATCTCATAAAATCTGTGGCTATTGAAAATTTGGACGGAAAATTTATCATACAATCTTGTTCTTTCTCCTAGAGTAGAAATTTTGTATCCATCTCCTGTAGCCAACTTTCTTGAGCTGTTTCATGTTAAGTTGTCTTCTCTAAACTTCTAAAACTGCTTTTGAGTTATTAGCATCACAGTTCATCCTGTTCACTTTAAGTATCAATCTGTTGGACTTTTGGTGATTGGATTGAACTAGTGCTGGTAGGATTAGTTCCATATCTGTGCATGCTTACTGCTTGGGATCAAGATGATAGAACTAGTCCTGTCTCTTGAATCTGATAAACAAGTGACCAATTCTGATTAATCTATTGGTCGGTAGGAAAGATGTAAACAAAAATGGTAAGCAGGAATGGGCCCATCAAGTATTGGGGATTGATAAACGAAGTAGAAACCCAAGATAGGGCCCATCATGTTTTAGTTTGCCAGAAGTGATGACTAGAAAAGGGTTTTGAATAGAGTATCATGGGCAACTTAAATGATATTGAAAGATCTCGGATACAATGTTAACAATCACTAGCTGAAGTAAGTTTTGAGATTCACCATTTTGGGTTGGCGTTCATTGTTTACTTCTTAGCAAGTGCTATAACGTGCAAAAAAAGTTTGAAACTTGATCCTTGTGGATATGGATGGTGTTTTAATGAAAGGAAGATAGATGTTTCTTTGTCTTCAAGTCATTATTGAAGTGGATGTTAGAAGATGCCTTGAAATAGGATTCAAACTAAAGCGTGAATGTATGGACAACTTGACTGATATATGTTAAAGCAATTAACGAAATAATATATTAGGGGCAAATATGGACAATGGTTGTATAGGACATGTCCCTACGCTTGCGAATCCCCCTCCACCCCAGGCCCCATCAGTGAGGTGAGAATGTAAATTAGGGAATCGGAGAGCCTCCGATTTTGATCTCGAGTGCGTTCACGCAAATATGACGACGCGACACTTACAGAAATCATCAGAATCACCCGGCTATGCCCCTGCGGCAAGACATGTCCCTATTGACTGTAAATATGGAGCGTCTAGTAGCAAATTGTTATGTAATGAAAGAAAACAACTTTGAAACAGTTAAAAGGACCTATTTAGGAGGGTTTGAGTTTGAGTTTTTAGTTTTAGTTTTCATTATTTCAAAAACATAAAATAGCGTTTGATTATTTATTTTGTTTTTTCAAGGCAGAAAAATGTTTTCTCGCAATTTTCATTTTGTTTTCATTTGCTTTCCATCACCAGCCAACAAGGTCAACCGAAGCTAGCCTTTAATACATCCGACCTTGGGTACAGCATACATAATTTACAAACTTAAAATTTAATTTAAAAGATGAAAACTAGCCTCCGGTTAGTGTATGACAACTTAATACTTAAAAATACAACTAGTATTCATCGAGTAAAAATAAGCTAGTATTTGACCTGTTGGAGCTTGACAACGTTCGCAGGCTAACCGACTTACTTACTTACTTACTTAGCGACCACCTCATTTTCCTTGGACGTCCCCTGCATTCACTGGTCACAAAACAAAAGCAAATAACAGAGAAAGAAACATATATGAGTACATAATTTAGTAAGGCATATCATAGGTACACGAGTGTACAGGATGCGTAACATGTATGCATTTCATTGTATGACAAAAAATTCTAATCAACCATGGAACCTTGTAATTTGGCGATTGTCTCACTTAAGAGTAAATGGTTGGACTTTCAATATTTTTCATCGGACGATAATTTTGCCCTATCGAATTGCAGCTAGCTCTTTGTATCTGGCACCAGGAATTTTTTATGGAAACCAGTCTTGTAGTTCCCTAAATCAATATGAGCACAACGAACACACCCTAGATCCACGTCTCGGATGCATATGGACCTATTTCAGAGCATCATTTATGTAACAACAACACGTGTTCGTGCAAAACACTTCCAGGCACATGTAATGCGCCATACACAGTGCCCATTCTGGATGGTCATCACTTGTCTCCACTGTCTTTGATCGGCTCCAATTTATACGTTGTGGTGATCTTGTGAAATCACATGTCACACGCATGTACATCAACATTAAGATGCAAGTTTGACTATGACACTTAAAACTTTTAAGAATTACATTAAGGCTCGAAACTATACCTTAATTACTGTTATGGGGTGTCTTAAAATTTCCCTAAGTTTCAAAATAATTTTTGAGTCCATCATCCCCCAGATAGTCTCCGAGATAAGAGCTTCCTAGACCCCCAATGGAATCGGCCTAAGCATACATCATTTTTACCCAAGTCCAAGGAAATCCTTCGAGGTCTTCCAGACCAAAGCCATCCGGTGGCCCAAAGTCTCTTCAAGAACACCTAGAGATAGCCATCAGGGTGTCTCACCCCGAAGACTTCTCCAGATCCTCTACCCTTATTCGATGGGCCTCCTCAGAAGAGCCTTCTGGCCCAATTGTGGATTCTACCATTTTGCCTATAAATAGGCACCTCTTCAGAGGCAAAATGACCTTTCTTTTGGGACTTAACCTTTTGGACCTTTAAGACTCTTTTGGGACAAATGGGTCTCACTAGACTCTCAAACCTTTTAGGCAAGAGCTCTTTTAGATTCTCCCATCAAACTATTGTCCTGACTCTCTCAAGCCATTTGGCCATCACTCTATAAAACCCATCTGGGAACTTGAGCATAACATGAACACCCTATCAGGATACTGATTATATACATACACTTGCATAATCTCTGTGACATTGGACATATATTTTGGACATTTCTCTTAAACTATTGTCTAACTTAAGCATCAGAGGGCCCACGTGGGGGAGTCTCCCACGTGCCTTTTTGACTTTTATTTGTGACCACAGGCTAAGTCTCAGCCTAGCTCATTAGTAGGATCGGAAGCCTCTTCTCCCGAAGACCTATAAGGGCTCCTTCCTCCTGACTCCCCGAAGACTCATTCGGGTAACCCATCTGGAAGCCCTTGGGGGACCCATTCGGGTTCCTACCTCATCGGGTTTTGGCCCCGACATATTCTAGATCCATTTAACCTCGATCGTGGCATCTTAGACCCTCTACAGTGGTGAAAGACTCTACTTTGGCTGATCCCAAGACAAATAAATTTAATTATTGTAATTAAGCAACAACAATTTGGTGTTGTTTATGGGAATCAAGCAAAAATCCATCTCTTAGTTGCCACCATAAGGGTTAATTGTGTAAAGATGTTGTGCTCTCGCTTCGTCTAACAGTCTCTCCTGATGAGCCATGCTCTGAATCCTCCAGGAAAGCATTGGAGAGCTTGTCGCGAGGTTTTTCTCCCACTAATATAAGGCTTCCAAGGTTCTTTTCTCGCTATTACGTCGGCCCTCGGGAGAAGAACGCACTTCCCCACCCTATATCTCTGCTAGGCGTCCATGTTGTTCATCAAAGTAGGGATCCAGACTAGGCAAGTGGGAAGTGAGGAGGACGGTCCCTTTGTTGATAATGGCCAAGGATCGTTCTCCCTAGCAATGCCGACGCTTGCGAAAAAGTGTTCTATGAACCCAGGAGGCAACCCCTATAGCATGCTAGTTCCCTTAGATGCATTCCCTCCATGCTAGAGGAGGCGCATCCCTGAACTTCCCAACTTCCTTGGCTATATTTTTTGAGTTTGGGGAGATTCTAGCGCAGTGGGGTAGGCATGAGTTAGTAAAGCTACACGAAGTGCTAACGATAGGAGATTAATTATCAATGCTTTCCGTAGAAGCCTTGCAGGAGCTGAAATGAAGATCCAAGAAGACAACTCTGCAAAGGCTTTTTTTTGTAACCACTCCTGGACCAATCTCCTTCCTTTTTTTGCTGGAAGGTGTTTGACAAGCCTAGCGGTTGACAGACTGAGACGACCATAAGCACCTTGAAAGGTATAAGATCGCGCGGTACTATAGAAGCGTCTACAACATTATATTGATCGTTTTAGGAATGCCATGTCAGGCAACTCCAAGGTTAGAAGTGGAAGCTGTTGAGTCACAAGCAGAAGCAACCAAATGAAGACAACACTAACTAACTCATTATAAATTGCGGATGTAGGTGCCTGTATTGTACCACCCAAACAAAATGATACTATGATGTAAAAGATATAGGATAACGTATATATGTTGGTATCCTCTGTTTTGCATCATTTTAAGGAAAGACAAAAAATCAGATCGGGGAGCTAAGGGGACGGAAACCCTTAGGCTCGACTTATTGTACATCTCCTATAATCTCAAGTTCAGAATCAGACAGAAATTAATAAACATGATTTTTGAGTAGAGAAATTCTTGTAACATCACAACTATTTGTTAAAGGCAGCCTCTAAGAATGGACAAAGGAAAGGATCTGAATCGCTAAAATAAAAACACAAAAACGTTTGCATCTTTATCTCTCATACGTTGAGCCACAAGAGTCGTGACCTGATACATCTCGCGGACGTAGGTGTTATACCGAACTACTAAAACAAGAATATTCCCCTAGGATAACGTATATATGCTGGTATCTTTTTGTTTTGCAGCATTTCAACGAAAGACTGAGAATTAGACTGGGGAGCTATTGTTTCCAAAATACAACAATTGAAATTTGTAGTGAGGGAGAGGTGGAGTAGAGGCAGAGCGAGGTGGAGAGCTGGCAAGAGTCTACTGGTGGAGATGGGCGTTGGGTAGCTCCGGTCCCCAATCTCCTGGCTGGGGTCGAGATGGATCTCTGAGGGCACTTTCGGTAATGGGTTTCTCCATTAGACAGTGGCCTCCAGGGCACTTGGGGGGTAACTACGCTCACAAGAATAGGTTAAGAGGTGCGTGGCGATTCCTTACCCACATATGTCTTCCAATGCTTAATTCAGTACAAGTAGGAGTGAAGTGTAATAGACAAGTAAAACATGCTATCATTGAATACAAGGCAGTCGTACCTTACTCGATCAAAGAAGTTGATCACGGTACTATTACAGAGTGTCGGGGATAGACCTGCATGTTAGTAGCAATCGGATGGGCTTAAGAAGAATCCCCCCCCCCCTCGAAGCAGGATCTCTGCCCCTAGGAGACCTACCTGGGCGTAGCTCCGGGCTTAGTGGGAGATGCCTCGAGGTGATGCTTACCTGACCACTGTTCCCTTAGGGGACACATCACACTCCATGGAAGTAAACATATTACATTACATCCTATAGACATATAACGTGTGGTATCATATAAGCATTATATTATATATATTATGTCGCATGAACATAATGTGACATAGGGACCTGAGGATATACCATAAGAGCATGCATGCCATTATACTATATCACAACCCATGGGTCCATCTATTTGGTTGTTACTCACGGATGTGGGTCATGCACATACATATATATATATTACAGAGAGAGATAGAGAGAGAGAGAGAGATGGCTGGAAGTGGTCTTGCCGAGAGACCTTGAAGAACACCTCACCGGGAGGCCTCGGGAAAAAGCTTCCCGAAAGACCACAGCAAAAGGTCTCTTCGAGAGACCTCGTCGTGAAGAGGCTTGCCAAGGGGAGGCCTCGCCGAGAGGGAGGCCACCGAGAGCAGACATGGCCTGACAAAAGAAGAACAGGGCCTTGGGAATGATGCTCTCCAAGAGACCAGGGCCTTTTCAAGAGGCTTTGTCGGAAGGAGGCGAGGCCGAGAGAGACTTGCAGCGGCGAGAGGCTTAAGGAGAAGTTGCCACTGAGAGAGAAAGTCCTCTCCAAGAGGCTTTAAGCCTCTCCGAGAGGGATTGCCGAGAGGAGGCTACCTTTCTTCGAAAGATATAGGTCCTTTTCGAGAGGACCATTACGCCGCCGAAGTGGATGCTCCTTGTTGCCATTTCCTTGATGAGAGAGAGAGAGGTTGGAGCATTTTTTGGAGGCTGTTAGCCAACCCTTGCTCTTTTGTCTTCTTCTCCCTTATATGCCCTTAGACTATTCTTTCTTTTATTACACTTTCACTCCTCTAAGTTTGGTCATTTGCACTTTGGCCCCCATATCGACTCTTTCGCCACATAACCATGGTTTTTTCTTAGGAAACGTGTCCCAACTCGAGACTATTTTTTGGGATTCGTCTGCCTTGGGCTTATTGACCAAAATACCCCTAGGTGGACGCTCGGGAATTCTATGGCACAACAATTGCCCCCTAGTCTTTCCTTTGACTATCAAGTCAAAGGGAAGACTAATACCACTCTCGCGTCCACCTACCTCGATGGGAAAAACTACTTTCTTAGGATTCACAACATCGCGCCAACACTAAAACGAGATCATTTACTAAGGCTCGGCTTAATAGCCATACAAAGGCACAACCCATTACGCCGAGTGGGTGGCGATAGATACGAATTCCCAACTTGAGGCATCTAAAATAGAGAATGACCTGCTCGAGGGAAATATTCCAGTGTATCCATGAGGTATGATAACAGGGGATTTGAGGAAGCTTTATCGATGAGACAGCGCCCGGAAACTAGCCTAATGGCTTGGGAGCCAGAAATGTTATGGTCACGATGAAATTTTTGCCATGGGCGAGGACTTAAACATAGATAGATCAGATTTGAGTGTTCAGGGGCACTAGCTTTTTTAGGGAATGTCTTTCGGGCGTAGAGAAACTTATGTCAGTTGTTTCGTCATATTCAGACTTGGGCTTTATTTAATTCGAGCTTTCTTGCGATCAAAGTGTCTCGGTGGGCATTATCTCGAGACGATATATTTGTCTACGACGACTCTTGCCAATGCCTTGAACCATCACTCATTCGAACTTGATTTGCTAAACTCCTACGAGTGTCTTAAATCAAAGGTGAGGAATGATGCTTCCAACCTAAAATCATCGTGCCAAGAGTTTCTCTTTTCTGCCATTATCAATGACTCTGCTTATCCTGTCCTAGGGATTCCATTGGTATTCTGTCATAAGACTTGCTAAAGTATGGTTGTCCATGTGTTCTACTCCGACCCCGTCGCTGTGTAAAAGTTGTCCATCTTCAGCCATTCTCCCTAATTTAAACCAGTTCTCTGGGCAATTGATGCCAATGCCTTCTCAACATCTTCCATCTACATTATAACAACATTCCATTGTATCTTGAATTGAAGACCAGCAACCACTGCCTCTTCTTCTCTTTCCTAAAGATGCCCAGAATACATTTCCACATTAGATCCATCTTCTATTCAATCTCTCTTCAGAAAGCTGTTATCTTCTATTCTCTGACATCACTATACGAGCTCCCAAAGCTCTTAACATTTATACTTGGAACAAGACCATCATCCTTAAAAAGAGTTTTTGACTTGCGTCTTAGATCAAACCTGCCTTCATCAGCTATTCTTACATCTTTCCCAATTGCTTCTCTGGCAAGTCTACTAATTTTGTCTTAGGTGACTCCCGTCACTACTTTGGACTATCGCCTATGCGACCCTAGCCTTCAAAGCTCTTTCGAGTATATAGAATTGAAGATGGGAAGTTACATTACTAACTTTCTTATGCCACAGACTCAAGATATGCTTGAGAGGAGAGTATTTCGCTGGGCATCCTAGGCTTGAAAACCCTTAGGCTCGGCCTATTGTACATCTCCTGTAATCTCAAGTTCAGAATCTGACAAAAATTAAAAAACATGATTTTTGAGCAGAGAAATTCTCGTAACATCATAACTATTTGTTAAAGGCAGCTCCTGAGAGCTGACAAAGGAAAGCATCCAAACCACTAAAATAAAAACACAGAAACGTCGGCATCTTTATCTCTCATACGTCGAGCCACAAGAGTCGTTCCCTGATACATCTCGCGGACGTAGGTGCTATATCAAACCACTAAAACAAGAATATTCCCCTAGGATAACATATATATGCTGGTATCTTTTGTTTTACAACATTTCATGGAAAGACTGAGAATCAGACTAAGGCGCTAAGGGGATAGAAACCCTTAGGCTTGGCCCACTATACATCTGTTGTAATCTCAAGTTCAGAATTAGACAGATATTAATAAATAGGATTTTTGAGCAGAGGAATTCTCGTAACATCACAGCTATCTGTTAAAGGCAACCTCTAAGAGCGAACAAAGGGACGGATCTGAACTGCTAAAACAAAACCACCGAAACATCGACATCTTTATCTTTCATACGTCGAGCCACAAGAGTCGTGCCCTGATACATCTCGAGGATGTATGTGTTATGCTGAACAACTAAAACAAGAATATTCCTCTATATAGCACAAGTAGACATCTCGCCGAACCCCTTCGACAAAATCTTATCATAACAAGAGTAGGCATCTCGCTAAACTGCTTTGACAAAATCTTATCATAGTAGAAGTAGGCATCCCACCAAACCGCTTTAACAAAATCTTATCATAGTAGAATTAGGCATCCCGCCGAGACACTTCAATAAAATCTTATCATAGTGGAAGTAGGCATCCCGTCAAATCGCTTTAGCAAAATCTTGTCATAACAGAATTAGGCATCCCGCTGAACCGCTTAGACAAAACCTTATGATTGCGGAAGTAGGCATTCCGTCGAACCATTTTAACAAAATATTGGTATTTTGCTCACGGACATAAGTGGCTTAAAAAAATTTCCACCAAACCGTGTCACCAAAATAAAACGGCCCTTAGCGCACTTCGTGCCATTAGGGTCCTTATCCTCTCCACCCAAATCTCTTTTACAGGCCCAACACTCTCGCATCTTAGACAGTCCCATTGTCTTTTGATGCAAATACCAGGGTTGCTCCCTTAAAATGACTGCTCCACTGGCCCTGTGCATCAACACACTAATTGGTGGAATGAATGAAGTTGTAAGAAATTATCTTTTCTCCGTGTAGGTCCACTAGTACTTACCCCTTCTACTGCACTAGGGCGCTTAGGATCGTGTATTGTTCTTCACGGTTAGACCTTTCCACAAAGGGACTTTATGGGTTAGTGTCTTCCCTCTCGGTTGGCCTTGGGGCACAGTGGCGACCTCCCGACTACAAATGAGACTGGCTGGTAAAAGGCAGTCAATGGACTCGAACACACGTTTCACCCCTAGTTGCAAGTGGCGACAGTAGTACTCCCAGATGATGTAAGACGTGGGATGTCTCATGTCTTGCTTTGGATCTATGAACTTTAATCTCAAATTTTATATATTTATTGGGGCCAGATATTCCCTATTGCCCCGACATGTATACCGTTACTTCTGAAAATACTTCATTATCTCTTTCGTCCTTTCCATAAATTCACACACATAATTGATTGACTCACCCTTTATGAGTTGGGAAAGAGCAGCATCCCCCGTCTTTGGAGCTAGACTATCTTTATATGTCGACAGGCACACAGGTATTAGGACTTCAGTCCAAAGGAGGACCTGTCTTCAATGATAACAATTACATTATTTCCTTACTCTTGATTCACGCTCCATGCATTCATATAGTTCATACGCATGATAGGCTCTTAATTGGTCATCCAAATATGTATCCCCAAAAGAATGCTCATTGTATTGATATATGTTATGTTCTCAAAATGCAAAAAGAATAATGAACCTAAAAAAGAAAAAAAGAGGGTAAAAGGGTAGGAATTAATCCTTCCTAAATCCAAGCCCCAAGAAACCTGTCCTCTTGACCAGGAGCCTCCTTGATAAAGTCCAAATCGGTAAACTCAATGTCTTCCAGGGCACCAATCGCCTCCATCCCTTAAGAAGTCCTTGTGTAAGTTGGCATGTCCAACTCTGATACATATGGGCTCCAAGGATCGACAGGCATGTCGAGATCCTTCTGAAGAGTGACGCCAACATTTGGTGTATCAATGTAAGGGTTTTATCGATTTTTAAAATATTTTTGAAAAGCTATATAGACGCAGCAAAAATAAAAGCGAGAATCACCTTGCAAGACTCGATATCAAATGATCATACGCGTTATAATTGAAACCATACCATAGGGGGTAAGAAGGTATACCTCACAGCGGTTTCAAATCTAACATTAACGGTGGAATCCTCCCTGTGGCAGCAACGGGTTACTCTCGAACACTCATTCGAATGACTAATTCGACCCTTGAAACTACAAAGGCCCTAGTTGGTTAATGCTCCTAGTAAAGGATGAAACTAACAAGAATGCCTATGTGCTAGCCAGGCTTCTTATTAGTAATTCAAGTTGGAAATGGGTTCAAAGAAAGAATACCCAATCCAATAGACAATCTATTTGGATTGGATTACTACTATAGCAATCAAGAGATGAGTAGAGCAAGAAGGAGAGCAATAGAAAGGATTGTAGGCTTTGGAAGGAGGAGAAGAAGCACTAGCCTAGAGAAAGCTAAGCTCAAGTGCAGTTGATGAGAATCATGGAGGGCCGACTAACAATGATGCAATCGGACAAGTCAACCTTGTCAACCATGTCAGAATTGGATGATTGACAAGATTTGCGCATAAAAAGGAATGGTTATTGATTGATTGATTGATTGCGAGATTTGGGCGCATGATTGATTGATTAATTAGTTAATTGATTGACAAGATTTGAGAGCATAAAAAGGAATGGATGATTGATTGAAAAGATCTGGGAATATAAAAGAAATGATTGATTGATTGACCAGATCTAGTTATTTATTTATTTGATATGTAATTTAGGATTTTTATTAATTTCCATGTAGAATTAGGATTTAATTATTTGCCTATTTAAAGGCTTTTCCATTGTAAACATTAGATAGAAATTATTATGAATTTTTGAATTTGAGAGATTTATCTCTTTT
The DNA here is from genome assembly GCF_014633365.1 of Diospyros lotus. NCBI lineage: Eukaryota > Viridiplantae > Streptophyta > Magnoliopsida > Ericales > Ebenaceae > Diospyros > Diospyros lotus. The sequence continues at coordinate 15,564,892 of NC_068344.1, forward strand.
ATCTTGTTCTTCAATGAACAAAACTTCGAACTTATCAATGGAGTGATTCCTTTGTGGCGTTCAAAACCCGAACTTATCAAAGATCTGGGCAGTCTTTGTGGCGTTCAACAATTCTTGGTTCTTGCTTCCGTATAATCAACGGGTCTAGATTTTAATATAGTCTAGGTTCTTGGTTCGTGAATCAACGGGTCGGGAATTCTTTGCCTTCTACCCGATTTTGGCTTTTCTGGGGTTCGTTTCAATCTTTTGTGGGTTCCTTTAGTCTTGTCCCATTGCGGGTTCACATCAGTTGGTATCAGAGCTTTGGCTCTAAAATCGGGTATTTATCTATCCTTTTTTTTTTTCATTCTTATATCATTTAAAAATACAAAAAAATATTCACATCCTAAGGTTTTATTCCTTCTTTTGATTCTACGTCACATTATCTTGAGTCTTGTTATTCGAAATTCCTAGAGTCATCCGTATTAGAAAGTTAAAATAAAGAGATTTTTTTTTTCTTTTGGTATCTTGTTTTGTTCTTTTCGTTATTCCTCACATTTCGTTCTTGAGTCATTTTGTTTGATATTTCTTAGAGTCATACAAAAAAAAAAAAAATGCTTAAAAGTTTGCAGGCTTTTGGGGATGTGACTATTTGTGAGATTACCTACAAGTTGATCCTTCCAGTTCACGATTCGAGGACGAATCGTCTTGAAGAGAGAGGGAATGATGAGAATCATGGAGGGCCGACTAACAATGATGCAATCGGACAAGTCAACCTCGTCAACCATGTCGGAATTGGATGATTGACAAGATTTGCCCATAAAAAGGAATGGTTATTGATTGATTGGTTGATTGCAAGATTTGGGCGCATGATTGATTGATTGATTAGTTAATTGATTGACAAGATTTGAGAGCATAAAAAGGAATGGATGATTGATTGATTACCTGATTGATTGATTGAAAAGATCTGGGAATATAAAAGGAATGATTGATTGATTGACCAGATCTAGTTATTTATTTATTTTATATGTAATTTAGGATTTTTATTAATTTCCATGTAGAATTAGGATTTAATTATTTGCCTATTTAAAGGCTTTTCCATTGTAAACATTAGATAGAAATTATTATGAATTTTTGAATTTGAGAGATTTATCTCTTTTATCTTGTTCTTCAATGAACAAAACTTCGAACTTATCAATGGAGTGATTCCTTTGTGGCGTTTAAAACCCGAACTTATCAAAGATCTGGGCAGTTTTTGTGGCGTTCAACAATTCTTTGTTCTTGCTTCCGTATAATCAACGGGTCTAGATTTTAATATAGTCTAGGTTCTTGGTTCGTGAATCAACGGGTCGGGAATTCTTTGCCTTCTACCCGATTTTGGCTTTTCTGGGGTTCGTTTCAATCTTTTGTGGGTTCCTTTGGTCTTGTCCCATCGCGGGTTCACATCAGTTGGTATCAAAGCTTTGGCTCTAAAATCGGGTATTTATCTATCCTTTTTTTTTTCATTCTTATATCATTTAAAAATACAAAAAAATATTCACATCCTAAGGTTTTATTCCTTCTTTTGATTCTACGTCACATTATCTTGAGTCTTGTTATTCGAAATTTCTAGAGTCATCCGTATTAGAAAGTTAAAATAAAGAGATTTTTTTTTTTCTTTTGGTATCTTGTTCTGTTCTTTTCGTTATTCCTCACATTTCGTTCTTGAGTCATTTTGTTTGATATTTCTTAGAGTCATACAAAAAAAAAAAAAATGCTTAAAAGTTTGTAGGCTTTTGGGGATGTGACTATTTGTGAGATTACCTACAAGTTGATCCTTCCAGTTCACGATTCGAGGACGAATCGTCTTGAAGAGAGAGGGAATGATGAGAATCATAGAGGGCCGACTGACAATGATGCAATCGGACAAGTCAACCTCGTCAACCATGTCGGAATTGGATGATTGACAAGATTTGCGCATAAAAAGGAATGGTTATTGATTGATTGCAAGATTTGGGCGCATGATTGATTGATTGATTAGTTAATTGATTGACAAGATTTGAGAGCATAAAAAGGAATGGATGATTGATTGATTACCTGATTGATTGATTGAAAAGATCTGGGAATATAAAAGGAATGATTGATTGATTGATCAGATCTAGTTATTTATTTATTTTCTATGTAATTTAGGATTTTTATTAATTTCCATGTAGAATTAGGATTTAATTATTTGCCTATTTAAAGGCTTTTCCATTGTAAACATTAGATAGAAATTATTATGAATTTTTGAATTTGAGAGATTTATCTCTTTTATCTTGTTCTTCAATGAACAAAATTTCGAACTTATCAATGAAGTGATTCATTTGTGACGTTCAAAACCCGAACTTATCAAAGATCTGGGCAGTCTTTGTGGCGTTCAACAATTCTTGGTTCTTGCTTCCGTATAATCAACGGGTCTAGATTTTAATATAGTCTAGGTTCTTGGTTCGTGAATTAACGGGTCGGGAATTCTTTGCCTTCTACCCGATTTTGGCTTTTCTGGGGCTCGTTTCAATCTTTTGTGGGTTCCTTTGGTCTTGTCCCATCGCGGGTTCACATCAGCAGTCATAACCACACCTCTTTTCTTCTTCTTCTCCTCTTATATATGAAGCCTTAAAAACCATAGAATGCTCAATAATCGGTCAATAGCCAAGGAAAGAGAGACGAGACAAGTAGGAGACAATCCATATCATAAAGAACACACTCCATCCTCTTAATCATTCTCCCATCGTCCTTCTTTATCATCCGAAGTAGAAATGAGAAAACAAGTCGTGAGATTCACAATCCTTTGCAACAGAAACAGTGGTATGAACTGATAGACAGGTTCTTTAGCATGTTGATTGATTTTGTCAAGTTTCTGCAAATTAGATTTAGGCTCACCATTAATTCTTAATGACCATTTCATCATCTCATAACGAAATTGAGGCCCCCATTAACTCTTAACGGCATGCCTGTCAACTCTTGACAATTGCTCCTATTGGTTTAATCATTGAACCCAATCCATTAACTCTTAATGGTGATATCATTAACTCTTAATGATGACTATAACTTTCATCACTTAGTTAACCACTATACCCAGATATGCATGTAACCTTCTAGGTTCACTACTAAGCATCAATCGAGACACGTCAAACTATTTGATGCTGACCAAACAGTTTAGTCTACAACGAGGATCTCTCCATCTCCTCGATATACCCTGAAAGACCCTGAGTGATAACTAGTATTATGTTAGGGCGATCCTACTAGTAATGAAGTCTAATTTCTTTGGGAACCTATTTGGCCTTCCGATTCTCATGTACTATAATCCTTTCATCGAATAACATCTCGATCAAATGAGATTCACATATTGATCAAGCACACTAACTCGATAACTATGCTAAGATTAGTGTGGTGTGATTGAGACGACACATCATAACTCTTTCCGACATCGAAAACACTTTCCAATCAAGTGTACCCTAGGCAGGGGTTTCTACAATCAAAACCACCACTGATTGCATAGGATGTTCACCTCACACCTGAGGTCGACAAATTCCATCAGCAATCATCTACCTCCACATGCTACTACACAGATACCACATAATGCATATCCCACCGATAACCGAATGGTTCTTGCAATGGCAATTCCCTAACACCGACATACAAGACAACCGTGTTACCCCTGGTCTAAGGACTAGTAACACAATCGAAGTCTGTGATAGATCATAGATCCTTTCAGTCATATGATTTATCACGTGTGTCATATTCGGTAGATGTTCAACTAACGTCTACCCCATGTTTACTATATCTGTTGCATGGATTATGACATGCTACTCACCATCCTTTGTCATTAGTATCTCATACTAATCAAAGGTAGTAGCCCATGTTCCAATCCATAATCGATTAATTATAGCCCACTTTTGAGGAATTTAAGTACTGGGAGTATGTTTAAGAAATCCTTAACTTGAGAGTTTTTGTCACATATTCTTTACACTTAGGAATAAGACTATTATCAAGAAATCTAAGGGCTCATTTATATGATTGATTGGAGAAGTATGAATGAAGATATGATCTTAAAATATGAAAATTTAATTTATTACATTTGCAAGAATTACATTATTAGTCCCATAATTACAATTGCTAGATGCTATCTAAATCTAGCATTAGGGCACTAATACTAACACCTTCACCTCCTCATTGAAAAATGCCTTAGGCGATATAGGATCAGGGTCCCCAAATAACAACCAATCGTGAATATCTCCTATTTTTTTTGCCCGTAAAGATGACATTTGAAAAGTTAGTGTCCGAGTGCATTCTCTCTAAATACTCCCAGGCTAAATAAAACCTATACTTCATAAAACTCAAAGCATATTCTTCCTTCTCCTCAAACATACTCGGGACGACCAATATTTTTTTATTGTTTCGGCCTTGATGGCCTTAATACTCATTCCCTCGAGTTAGTCGGATAGCTTATCAGCCCGCCTTTTCTCTTCCAAAAATTGGGAGCAGGCATCATCTCTTTCTTGTAAGGCTCGCTTTAACTTGACAGAGAGCTCGAAATTAGTCTCTGACAACGACGCCTTCTAGAGATGCTCCATGTCTCTCGTCAAGGAGTTGTTCTTGTTCTTCGCCTCTTCCGCCTCAGGCTCGACCTAGGAGGCCCGCCTCTCATGTTCCTTGAGGTCCTTAACTTCGTGCTCTAGGTCCCCCACTTTGCTTTGTAAGCATAGAGTGTGGGAGACCATCCAATCTTTGTTTGCCTAGGCTTTGAACATGTCAGCCCAAGCCTTCATCGTGGCCATCACTTAGCGTTGAATTCCCTATTAACCAAAAGTCCCAATATCATAAGTCGCAATAAGCATTAGGGAAATATTAAAAGAAAATTTAAAGTTCTCCATACCTCAATTAAATATTATTCCACCGTGTCAAGCTAGCTTAGCATGTCCCCTAAAAAACTTGCCTCATCTCGCGACATTATTGAGATATACGCCTCCCTGTAACCCTTAGCTCCAAAATAGTATTTGTATCCAGGAGCCCTGGGCGAGCCAAAAACTTGTGCCCTCTGCTTGCTGGCGCCTTCTTACGCCACTCCTCATTAGATGGGGCTTAAGTTTGGAAATAAGGGCGGGTGTACCCTAGCCTCTGAAGCTAGCACACTTTTTCCCAGTCGTTCCGTCGGCTGTGGAAAAAGTAAATTACTAATGGCCTGATTTTGGCCATGATGTCTCTCTAGCTCTACTTGAGCCTCGGCATTTGCCCTAGCCTCCCATTCACGTTGAACAACAACTATAGCCTCTTAGGCCCCTGGGCTCAATAGTGACGGCACTAGGATCTCTCCCTTAGTAGCCCTATCATCATGTGTAGGGGATGACGGAAGGTCTGCTATAGAGAAATTGAAAAAGTCCTCTAAAAGCGAGTCCATAGAAATCCCTGCTAACCTAGGCCTCTCTATCTGTCTTAGCCCTCTTGTTCCTCCGAGCTTGTAAAGATTTCTCTTCCTCAGCCTCTCTCAAAAATGGGGCTGGGGTTGCCAATAATTGTGTCCTTTGAAGGGCCTCCTGCTCTTATCGTGCTCATTCTTGCTTCTTGGCCTGTGCCACTCTCTAAAGCTGCCTCATTTCTGCACATTCAATCAAATCTTTAGTGAAGCAATTGAATATCAATATTTAAAAATTTTCAAAGTGCCAAGTAAAAAGATAAGGGGTCAAGGTGAGCACCCCTAGGGTCTGACTCCCCTTCCAACCCTTCTTCCTCCTCTCTAGCAGCATATAAATCCCCTATAATATCCACCTCTTTGTCATCTCCGTCACATTTCGCCCTTCTCCATCTCTCGTTATCATTTGACGAAGGGGATGAGGAGTGTAACACCCCACTTTCTTGGGCATGTTATAACTTAAGAAATTTGGGATATATTTTTTTTCCTTAAGAACAATCTCAACATCATATTAATTCTCAAACTTTCCATTTACCTACCTAGCATGAGAATCATCATACATCATAAATGCTAGGCTAGGTATTCACCAATAGCGAAAGCATGAATCGAACCTAAGCATACATCGAACCATATTAATATTACATGATCATTTCAAACATAATCCATAATACAAGACTATTCATCAACAGAATATAAGTTTTTCAACATGACTTGAAACATAACATAAGTTTTTCAACATGACTTGAAACATAACATAACCAGGACATATTCGGTTCTTCACGAAGAAGTAAAATGCAGAGAAACATCTTTATCAAAACCATGACAACTTGAATCGTTACGTCTCGTCCATTTCTGTGCCTTCGCTACAAACCTCATCTGGAACGTTTGAATGTTCCTGGGGCATAGCCCACGTTAGATGATGAATCATCTAAGTAAGGGTACATTATTCATATCTCATGCGTTTATGCAATGCAACATAACATCATTCCTTTCGTTTGAGTCAATCGCACCAAACCGTTACTCTCTATTTTAACAGCTTCCTTACCAGACCAAGGTGTATGGGTGCACCCTTGGCAGAGTAGCGGCGCCAGTCCTTAATCCCAAACCCTTATGCGTGGTATGATCAATAATATCATTGTGAACTTATGCATAATTCATCATCAATACATGTAAATGCACTCTACATGATGCGTAACATAACATAGCATGCCAATATGATATAATCATTTGCATAAAACTAGTTTTGGGTTGAACCACTTACTTTTTGTACGATGTTCAAAATACCTCAAAAAATGCACAACACCTCGATTTGCGTGCCCGACCTTAATTTTCGTGCACAACCTCAATTTTTGCACAAATCACTTCATCTCAAGCCTCAAAGCACCGTATTCATCATATTTATTTAAATGAACATCAAGGCCCATTTTTTCATAATTTCTTTGCATTTTTCTTTATTTTCTTTCTATTTTTCTCTTTGAAAATCTAAAATAAATACCTACTCGAATATTTATTCAAATATTTTCACACCAAAATTCATAAAATACTATTCCAGATAATCTGGATTTTCTTCCAGATTTTTCCTGGATTTTATCCTATTTTTCTCTAATTTCCATAATCCTTTTTTTCTCCAAAATTGCAAAAATAAATATTTCTCACATCATTTCCCAAACTTTTCTCCACAATAATACCTAAAATAGTTTTCTGGGATTTTTGAAATTTTCTGAAAATTTTTCAGATTTTTTTCCTATTATTTCCATTTTTTTATTCTTTTTTTCCCTTATTTTCTTCCATTCTCCAGTCATCTTCTCCGACGACGGCGATTTGCGACTTGCTCCGATGCTCGATCTGACTTCACCTCCTAGAAGATCTCCTCAATCCAATCACAATGGTGCCCTTGGATGTTCGAAAAAACAACCAGCTTTGGGGACGCCCGTTTTTTCAGGCGAACTATTAAAACACATTCAAATGAACACGAAATCTCATCAAAATTTTTAAAATTATCCTAAAAATATGAGGAACAAAAGCCTATTACCCTTCTCCCTCAATTTTTCCTCAAACATGTAGATTTAAGACTCCCTCGATTTTCCGACAAACTCTTAAAATCCACTCAAATGAACATGAAATCTTGCTAAATTTTTCAGAAATGATCCTAAAAATAAAAAGAACAAAAGCCCCTTATCATTTTCTCTCAATTTTTTTCCAAACTCTCGAATTTTAGAGATAAATTTTTAAAGAATTTCAGTCATCCCATAACCTCTATTTATAGGCAATCCCAAGCTCTCAAATGCTCATGGCTGCTCAACCCAAAGCCTCTAAGGCTTCTACCTTCTCCAGATCGAGCCAAAACATCATCATTCAACCCTCAAATTATTCACCAAAATCCTGCCAAAAACGTTCGAAAAACATGAAAAAAATTGGCCATATTTGCGACTAATGTCAGCCTAGGCCCGACCCTAAGCATCCCTTATCACATTCCTCGAGCCTCTCATGGCCTAAAAGTAGCTGTCGGCGACCAGTAAGGTGGCTAGTCGGCCATGGCAGTCTCTTCATACCCAAGTTTGCAAAAATTGCACTTTAACCCTCTTACAAATTTTTATTTTCTCTTTGATCTTTTCCTTGAAGCCCCTGAACTTCCCAATAGTTTCATTACGACCATCAAGCTCTAAATATTTCATTTCATCCCCGAAGATTCAGAAACAATGTCTTTTCGACCTCTCTCGGGCAAAATTAAGAAATTACACTTAGGCCCGAATCTATGTTTTAACCGTGACCTTTTCGTTTCAACCCGAAACCACTGAAAGGTTGTTCTACATACTAAATATGAACCTCCTTTGGGTTCCGTTGAATTCCCGGAAGTCCCCTATGATAATTTGATTTTTCAGCCTACGTCATAGTTGTACCGAAAACTGTCTCTAATTTGGTTTGTTTTAGTGTCAAAAATCTTGCTTTGAAACACTTGGCATAGATATACCTTTATTTTTGGATACTTACATCCTGGGTATTTTCCTCCATCAATTCGGTTGACCAAGATTGACAATCTGTCTTTTAGATTCTTGAATACGACTATTCTAACATCACAGAATAATGAAACATGATACGTTTTATTTATTACAAATATGGGACCTTACAAGGAGGATACGACCGTCTGAGTTTGAGCAAGTTTTGAAGGACCAATGCCATCACGCCCTTTAACAACCATTCATCCAGCCTCGATAAGGCGTGTATCATTTATTCAATTCGATAAAACTATTGAGCCTTATTCGACTATTTTATTGATATCATTTTGGTGGTATTTCAGCAATGAATCTTCTTCTGCCCAATCACACCTTGTGCTCCTCAGTCTTTCAATGTGCCAATATCGCGATAACCCCCACCGTCCCACGGGTAGTGTGACCACTATCCACCTAGTCTCAAAATTTTCTATTTTAAGGTCTATCTCTAAACAATTTAATCCTAAAATGCGTCCGCTAGAAGGACACGAATTCCTTCCTCCTCGAATAGTGCAAGTAAGATAAAAGCAACACAATAAGGACGTTATGGGTTTCTGTAATGACTCGCTCCCTCCTACGGGTGCCAACATTGAATAATCGATCGGGTTACTCACACATCAAACCATAAATGAAGAGATGGACTATGTTTTATTAAAAAAAATACCCTCGGTGGGGACTAGGCTTCGTCCTTCCCTTATCTCCGCTCGAGGAATCGGTCCCCAAATAATAAAAAGAAATATAACGAGATGGAACTTGAAACTCGAGTGAGCTTCACCTTTCTTCAGCTCGTCTCACAACAAGTCAAAGGTGATCCAGGCACAAAACAATATATTACAAATTTGCTGAGTACTGGAGGTTTATGGGAAATTCATTTTCGATCCTTACACAATCTCAATCTTGGCGCAACCAAACCAAAGCCACATATAACAATAAATATGCATAATCACATATACACTATGCTTATTACAACCAACTAGATGTCACCTAGTGTCCAACAGCACATACATTCGACACACAAGAAAAAATACAAGAATAATTACAACATACAAAACTTAGGTAACAACGCTAGTCACCACTTCATCCTCCCGACATCATCCTTACTTGCATCTGGACTCGCAAAATCTACAATATGAGATAAAACCTCATGAATCATAAAGACTCAATATAAGGGTGAAAATGAATGTAAACAAGATAATATATGAGATGCAATGACAAGTAAGAATGCATGACTAACAAGGTATCACTGCCCTCTGAACCCACCTATTCGAGGCAATAACCTCTCATTTTACCTCTAGCATGCATCTAGTATCCCCATAGCCACATGACTCCACTAGACCATCTATAGAACATGCACAATAAGAAACTACACATAACATATATTCATCGATTTTACCAAACATTTGGAAGGCTGCCCACCCTTGGGGCCATCCCTTACCTAGTTCGAAGCCTCTTTTGCCAAGAGCGAGAACGTCAGCTTGAACTTCGAACTCTTCTAAGATCACCGCCTCCTAGTAGGACCTATATGCAATCACACAGAAACCCAACTATATCAGAAATTAAACTAGGGCCTATGCTTTTACCATACCTCACAAAAACTCACCTATTAACAATTTTCAAACAACCCCAACCAAGGGTTTAATCCAACCAACTTTTATTCTACATCATCTCACATAATGCAAATAACTTGAAATAATTTAATTCATTTATCTTAACCCATCTAGAGGAGAAATCCAACCAAACGCCCACATTAGCGTTGCCTCTTTGGTTGCAACCTTGTGCTCAGATCCCATTTCAGAGCCTCTATCACACTCCTCGAGCCCCAAATTAGTTTTCAAATTTTTTCTCATTTTTTTTTCTCATTTTTGGCTATTTTTTCCTTATTTTTTTTATTTCTTTTCTTTTCTTTTTTCTTCCTTCCTCTTCTTCTTCACGTGCACAGCCTGCCTGCGCGCAGAGCAACCGCTTGGGCCTCTGCCGGCCATCCCTGGCTACCTCTAACCGCCGCCATCGGCCTCGAGCCACCGTAGCTGGCTCCCTACACCTCTATCCATCAACTGTCGCTGTTGCTTCAGCCATCACCAGCTACCAAAGCTCTTGGCTGCAGCCGCCTTCCACCGCCACCGTCGCCGCTTGCAGCCACCATCTCGACTCCCAACTCTCTCTCTCTCTCTCTCTCTCTCTCTCTCGCATCTGTTCTTTACCTCTCTTTTTCTCTCTTTCACTCCATCTCTCGGCCATTGCTCTCAAATGAGAGAAAACAATTTCAAATTTTAATTTCACTAAAACACACTTGGCCCCAAGTTTCTCACATACATATATATAATTACACATTTACTCCACTTCAAAATCTCCTTAATTCCACTTAGAAATTTATTAATTGCACTTGGACCCTCCAAGGCCTTAAATTAATTACCATTAAGCCATAAAATCTTGATTTCTTCAAAAATTAATAACTAATATTTACTCAAAAAGACCGATTCAGTCCTTGTGCCCGCACAGGACCTTTTCTCCTCCCGAAAATATTTGGTAATGTCCTAATATGAGGAGTTTAAATTATTTCAAAATGAAAACATTAGTCAAATGAATGGCAGGTTCCAAAAGATCATAAACAACCTAACAATGCTAGGAAAAACAATTTCAAAAGTAGATCAAGTTAAGAAAATTCTTAGATCCCTATCTTTAGAATGACAGCCTTTTGTAACTGCAATATCCCAAGCAAGAAACCTTAAAGAGTTAACAATGGAAGAGTTTATAGGAAATCTATTAACTCATGAAGTAGTGTTAAATAAAATGAATGAAGACATGAATGTAAAAAATGATAAGAAAATCTTAGCCCTAAAAATAAAAGAAGAGAAGGCACATGTGTGCTATATGGGTATAGAAGAAGAAGAAGAAGAAGAAGAAGAAAAAGATATGGAGTTAGAAGAACTCCAAGAGGCATATAAAGAAAAAGATATGGAGTTAGAAGAACTCCAAGAGGCATATAAAGAATTATATATAAAATTTCAATCCACTAAGAAAGAATTAAGAAATTCTAAGAAATCCTACAAAGAAGAAATTGAGAAATTAACAAATGAAATAAAGAACTTAGAAGAAAAATCACAAGAGTTGAAGACAGAAAATGAAAATAAGGTAATTGATCAATTAATCAAACTTCAAGATGAAAACAAATTTCTAGAAACTCAAAATAATAAATTATCAGTAAAAAAGAATGCCATTGAAAGAACCTTAGCTTCATTAGTTTCAAACAAAAATTCTAGATTGAAACGAAGGTATAAGACAAAATGGAAACAACCTATATGGAAACCCCAGCCTAGGAAGAGGAACAAGGTCCAACTTTGGATACCAAAAAGGGTAGTCCAAAAATTGAGATCTTTAGAATATAAGATCTCAAATTCTGTAAATGAGCCTCATGTAAATGCTTCAAAAGCATTTTACTTAAATGAAGAAAAATTTAAGGGACTCTCCTATAGATGGGTGCCCAAAATTAAAAGTTGATTTTGAAAGGATAGATGTGTGTGAGGGCCACAATGGGCAGTAAATAATATATGAATAGTGGATGCTCACAACACATGACTGATGAGAGAGATCTATTTATAAATCTCACTCCTAAAGATAGAGAGTCTGTCACTTTCGAAGATAATGCCAAATGGTAAAGAATAAAAATATTCTTTTGTGGTATAAAGGATTAGGTCATGTAAATCTAGACCTAATTAGGAAAATTTTGATCTAGTTGTTAGGCTTCCTAGATGAAATTCAATGAAAAATTTTTCTATAATGCTTGCTATCAAAGTAAACAAATTGGAGTTTAATTTAGATCCAAAAATGAAATTCCAACTAATAAACCCCTATAACTTTTACTCTTGCAATTGGATTTATTTGGACCCATACAAACTAGGAGTTTGGGTGAAAACATTATGTATATGTTGTAGTGGATAATTCCTCTAGGTTTACTTAGGTTATGTTTTTGCTTTCAAAGGATGAAGCTTTCAAAGCTTTGTCAAGCTAGCTAAAAGAATTCAAAGAGAGAGAAATGATAAAATTGTCTCTCTAAGACGTGATCATTATGGAAATAGATTATTCATGAATTTTTGTGAAGAGCATGAGACTCTTCATCAATTCTCTACACCTAGAACCCCACAACAAAATGGTGTTGTTGAAAGAAAAAATAGGACTCTTCAAGAGATTGCTAGAACCATGCTTTTGGAGAATATATTGCCTACCTATTTTTTGGGCCAAAGCGGTTAATATTGCCTGTTACATTTTAAATAGGTTTATTTTAAGGCCAGGCATAAAAAAAAACACCATTTGAGATGCATTAGAGAAAAATCCTAACGTATCCTATTTTGGAGTCTTTGATGTAAGTGTTTCATTTTGAACACGAAGGACAATGTAGGAAAATTCAAGACTAAAAGTGACCAATGAATCTTACGTGGATAATCAAATTCTAATAAGGCTTATAGAATGTGTAATATTAGAACAAACCTCTTTGGACCAATCCATTCATGTTAAATTTAACGAATCCTTTGAGCCAAAAATAATAATAAAGATAAAGAGGAGATAGCAATAGATCCATCTAAGAAGATTTAAGTGAGCTTCCCAATAATATAAATTTGTAATCATCCTATGAATCAAAATATTGGAGAGCCGAGTTAAGGTGTGAGGACCAGGGCATCCTTGCATCAATATTGCAAAAATGTGGCCTTCATATCTAATGTCAAGCCAACTTGCATAAATATAGCCTTAGAAGATGAATCTTGGATATGCAAGAGGAATTAGATCAATGAAGTATGAGAACTAGTTCCTAGTCCTAAAGATAAATCCATAATAGGAACCACATGGGTGTTCGAAAAGAAAACCAATTTCATAAAAAGAAAACAAATGTTCATTGCTTCATATCCTAACTATTGGTATAGTTTTATAAAAATCTTATGAGAAATTATCCCATAAAACTTAAGCAATCATGAGTCCCAAAGGGAACTATCTATGTTAATAATGGTGAACCCAAAGTTGTTTGGGCACCAAAATCTTGTGGATAATTCATTTTTCCAGGCTTGTTTGACATCCAAATGAAACTCAAAGAGAAATTTTTATGGAAGAATCAAGCATGGAGGAAAAGGGGATGAAGAAGAAATTCAACCCCAAAATGATATATTGCCAACCAAGAGTAAGAAAGAGTTTATCAATTAAACCTTGGGTAGTATATTCTCTCAACTCTCCATATTTATGATGAGTTTTTCATGATTTTGAATCATGTGTTACCTTTATGATTTTGCTTGAAAATTTCTGTAACGCCCCGCTCCCACTTACGGGTGTTACTCGTGAATAATCAACTAACTATTCATTCGCTAAGACAAAAATGAAGAGGCAGGCTATGTTTTCATGAGAAACGCCCTAGGTGGGAACTAGGTTTCGCCCTTCACTTCGCTTCACTCAAGGATCCGGGAAAAAATTGAAAGATCTCACAGAAATAAAACCCGAAACCTTGGTGAAGCGTCACCCTTCTCTAGCTCTTAATGAAGAGCCAAGGATGACATTTCCCAGGATACGACAAAATAAGCAAATCACACCTGCTTGATTTAAATTACGGCACAAGGCCTTAATTATTAGAAAATAAAATTTGGCCCAATTATTAACCCATTTTCTCACTTCCAAATCCTTTTGAAAATATTTGGGTTAATCTTCCTTTGAAAAATTTAATAAATTTTTCCTTAGCAAATCTTCATTTATTTCCCTCTTAATTATTTCAAAAATACCTCAAATTTCCAACCTTTAGGAAGTAATTTTTTTTTTTTTGAAATTCAAACCTCAAGTTTCCTCATCCATTTTCCAAAATTCAAGGAAAATACTCCCTTATTTATTTTCTAAAATATAAGAATTTTTTCACAAATACCTCAAAATTTACATTATTTTAATAATTAATTTGGAGGCTTAAATCCTCATTTATTTATTTATTTAAACATTCTTTTATTTTAGAAATTCCAAAGTAGCATACATAAAATAAATAAATAATAAAAAAAATTTAAAATAGTAGCAGGGGCATGCGGTAACACCAGCTGCGCCCCAGTGCGCAGGTCGCGCGCGTTGCCCGCCGGCCGCGTGCCTGCTACATGCACAGGCCACGCGCGCGTTGGCCGCCTGCCACGCGCAGCAGGCGCGCGGCTGCGCTAGCCGCACCCCAGACGCGCCCTCGGCCTCGCTAGCCCAACCTTCACCAAAATAATTTATTATTATTATTATTATTATTATTATTATTTTCCTTTTGAACCCAAATTTTTTTTCAGAATACTTAAACACCTCAAATACCTTCCAAAACATCCAAGTTTTCCTCAATCCATCCACATTAAACATACATACATATTCCACTAAATAAATACATCAATACATAAGACAAAACATACACCATCACACACACTTTTCTTGCTCCACTTCCTTCAACCTTCCAACATTTTCTTTCCTTTAGAAGATTCGCCACTTACAAAGAGGTCAAAGGACCTTATGAGCCATTGCTAAGTAAGGGTGCTATGCAAAAGTAAATGCAACATGAGAAAAACATGTAATGCAAATGCAATGCAATAAATGGGTACTCTTCCATGCCCTCATAACCTCTATAGGTTAAGGCACCAACCAACCCCTCCCACATCACTAGTCCTCCATATGGTCATAGGTACACTAGAACACAAATCATGCAAATGTGACCATTACATGCAACTCATACAAGACACTTACAAATGCAAGCAAACCCCACCACTTGGGGTCATCCCTTACCTCTTCTCCCTTGAGAGCTTTGACAAGATTTTCCTTCCAAGACTTCTTTTGCTTTCAACCACCTTAAGAAAAGGATTCTTAGAGCATTAGATGATCTTGAAGACTAGAGGAATGAAAGGAGAAATGAAGACTTTCTTTCTTTCTTCTAGAAAAGATTTAGATCAAAACTTACCTTCCTTTCCTTTGGAAGCTCACAAGAGAACTCTCCCTTGTTCTCTAATTTCTTCCACCAAGCAAAACTTCCACTTAGAGATTTTTCTTCTTTATATAAAATGTCTTGACATCTCACAAATTCAAGACTAATTTCTAGCCCTTGATCATTATTTTGAAGAACAAATCCTAACCCTTGAAACTAGCACAATCCTTGTGCTTTAAGAGGGTTTATTCTTAGCCATAAATCAAGATGAAATTAAATCTCCACCCTTAAAGAAAAGCACAATCCTTGCCATCTAGCCTCTTTAAATCTCCACCCTTAATGATAAACTAGAGATTAAATCTCCATCAGCCATTCTTTTTATTAGGCTCATTAGATATTTATGTATTTGCAAATTTGGCAATCTATGCCACTTCCAAGAATCAATTGAAGCCATTAGATCTTGATCCTCTCCAAGCTAAATCCTTAACCACTGGATCAAGGCTCCAATTCCCACAATTACCTAATTATCAAAATTAAGAAATATTGACTAATTTCAAGATTGACTATTTTCCAACATTTCTCATTTAATTTAAATCCCCTAGATTTTCAAGCATTTAATGGAGACTACTTTCTATTTCTTTTTGATTTACTTTAAATCACTCTTGAAAGACATAATCCTTTATATTTGCATTTACTTTATTTCCACTATTTTCCCACATAAATGCATGACTAATATCCAATTTCTTTTATATTTTCTTTAATCACTTTAATGATGACTCTCATTTAATGTTTGAGAGACCATTTTCCTTTTCTTTTTGAATTTCTTTTAATCTTCCTCTTGCTTCACAAGATCATGCCAAGTGTCACCAATCTACTCTACTTAGCTTCCATTTTAATTCCTAATTATCCATGCATTTAAACAAGAATTAAATTCTCCCAACAAATCCAATTCCCCAATTTATAAATATTTTCTCCACAAAAATAATTTACCTTTATGGGACAGGACTCCAAATTACCGTTTTGCTCTTCTTAAGGCATCCTATATATATGTGCCTTTCTTTGATTCAAAGGCAATTATGGAAATTTCTATATACCTTTATTCTCTTAATTGACAATTTTATCATGACTCATCAAGGGTATTACAATTTCTATTCAAAAATTCAAATCATATTGGTTTTTAAAATTAAAGGGGAATTATTATATCAAAATAGTTGACTATATCTTTCTCATCAATCGACTAATGTATTTTGTATCATGATCTATTTTGCTACTATATTTTGTATATTTTAATGTGACATTTATGATACCTTTTATGATAGTTATAATATACTGTTTTTGGTGCTTCTCGACATTTCTATATAATCAGTATCATTCATTTATTATCCATCATGTTCATATGGATTATTATGCTTGGATAATTTCTCTCATAGTTTATATTATTTATATCTTTATTCTCTCCACTAACAATATCTCTTTTCATTATGACAAAAAATGGGAGAAGAATATAATTTTATGAGATGAAAGAAAGATCTTATTTATGAGAGTTGTAATATATTCTATTTATGGGGGAGAAGAATGTATGAGAGATTTTTTATATATGAGAATAATAGATTTGTATATATGAGAGCTATGCAATTAAGTTTGAAAAACAGGTGCAATCAAGGCGAACAGGTTTGGTCCCTTACTTTTTCCTTTTTACAAAATATTTTATCTATTAATCTATTAAGTTAAATCTAAAATATTTTATTTACCTATGCTATCAATATTTTTAAAAGGGCGAGCCTATAGTATAAAATTAAGGGGGAGATCAAAATATTTTCTATAAAATTAATCATCTCAAAAATCATGTTTTTGTCATCATCAAAAAGGGGGAGAATGTTGAGCCAACGTGCTCTACAATGCACTACAGTGCTACAGTATTTTGACCTTTGTGAACAGTAAATTCGACTATTTTTTAACAATATTTTTTAAAATGTCTATAAATAGCCTCAAACTCATTTTGAAGATCAATTCATTGCACATATTATACATCTAAAGCACCTAGAAGCTCTCAAATACTCTCAAGCAAAAAATTCAAGTAATTCAAGGCTCTTGAAGCTACATTGCACATCCATCGAGGAGCCACAATGCAAGAGGAGAAAAAAAATTGCAAAGCTAAATCCGATCTTCTCCATTCAAACCGAGGTCACCAATTTATTTATTTAATTAAATATTATTACCTTGTATATTTTCTGCTTAATTGCTTATTTATTTGTGTCCAACTGTGGACAATTATTTGTAAACATTTAAACTGTCATTGTGGATTGTATAGGTTTCTTATAACTGTTAAAATCTAGATGAATCTAGTTTTCAAGGTAAGCTAGGGTGGAAACCTTAGTGTAGTGGTTGCCTAGAACCCATTGTAATTTAGGTGTGTATCTACTTTTCAATATGAGCTAGTGTGGAAACCTTGGTGAGATTGGTTTAGTAGAACCACAAGGGTGGTTAGACCTTAGGAAAGTGGACTATGTGTGTGAAGACACCAAATCACTTAAAATTGCCTATGACTTGCTATATTTTGTGGCTTACATTTATTATCATACTCAAACATCATTTATTATATTTATCAAATATATCTTCTCCAATAAAATCATTAATCAATAATATCTATTAAAATTGTAAAAATTTTAATCACTCAATTCACTCCCATTCGTGAGTGGGCATACCTTAAGGGACCAATACACCTCTCTAAGGGAATCTCCCCTGATAGCTAGGTTATGACAATAGCTCCATGCTCTTGTCTTTGGCTAAAAGTCACAAGGAAAAGTATAATTGAGTATGGGGAATTGCTCCAGAGAGGTGTTCGATCTTTGCAGATGCTGGGTAGACATCTGCGCATGGCCTAGAGAAACTTGCAACTAGGACATATGAGTCGCACGAGGACCCGTACAGGTGTATCGGAGAGTCTTCCCTATCGCGCGGATGAGTCACGCAAAGGCCCTTGTGAGTGTGTCGAAAAGGCTTTTGTGTCATATGGATGAGTCATGTGAGAAGGCGAAGAGACTCACGTGAGATTCCATGTGCATATACACATGTTATTGTGTTAGGCACACATGCACCAATGGGTCACACATGCAATCATGGCCGTGTCAATCCGCGTACTAAGGCTCCATGAATAAACACTTTGGGTAGGCTTCCGTGCATTCTCTTCTGCATACATTACTAATACCCTGTCGCTTTGGTTTTACACCAAAGGCTCCAATCCATGCTCACAATTGACTACTCTTCGGAAGACTACTCTCCCAAAGACTCTCACCCGTGTTACTTTTCCATTAATCGCTCGGAGGTACCCTTTGGAAGGCTACTCCTCCAAAGACTCTTGGCAATTGAATCTCAAGATTTCCAAGGTAATTTCTCATGGCTAAACACAACGTGTCATCTAGGTTCGGGGGTTTGAGTAGTAGAACATCGTCAAGGTATAAAACTTTTGTGCTAAGGGAGAAAGACGTGGAGCAGGTGGCTAAGGTTTTTGATATTCCGCCCTCATGGACACCTAGGAGACCCCACTAGAGTGAGATAATTGCTACTGTTGAGGGAAGAGGAGTGGTTTTTCATGTAGATAATTTGAGAATGGGACTCAAGTTCCTCCTACATCCGTTCAGGATTCTGTTCCTTCAAGAGTACCAACTAACGCCAGCTCAATTGCACCCAAACAAATGGGGTCAACTGGTGGGTTTCTTCGTTCTTTTCCAAGAAAGAGGAGTGGAGCCCACCATTGACCTCTTCAACTATTTCTTTCGAGTAACCATGGTCACTAAACTCAAGAAGTTTGCCACTATCCAAAAAGCATTGTCAAGCATTTCCCTATTTGTTAATCCACCAAAGAAAATAGAGAACTTCGAGTTTAGATGGTTGGTGGCAATTCCTCCTATGAGATACCCCCCCCCCCCTGATATTTGTGCATTGAGAAAAAAAGGACGAACGTACCTCAAGTCCTGAATGTGAAGTTGATCACAGAGGCTAACATGGATAGTGTTTGCTAGTTAATTCGATGGGGGCTAATCGTCCTTTCAAGCCTTCTATAGTAGATGATCTATTAAAAGATGCAAGGTGGTTGGCGATGGATGAGGCTAAACCTTCTAGGGCGGCACCACTTGTATGGTCCACTCCTCAATATTAATTGATTATTTTTCCTCTAGCATTAATTGGCTTCCCACATACACTTGCTTTTCTTCGTCGTCATCACATAATTTCACTGTCTCAAGGGCCTCAATTGATTGGGGTTTTGCCATGGTTCTTTATGAAATAGAAAGTGTTTCCATAGTGATAGTAACCACCTGTCTACACCTTGATCCTTTTGTAGATGAGATGTAACAAACCTAAGCCTTTTTCTAGTCGCCATGGACTTGCCCCACCTCGTTTGGGGTTTGGAATTTCATTCATAGATAGACAAGGTGTATAATCGCCCTCATGTTATTGATGAGTGACCTCCAAAGGATGACGTTAAATGTTGTGGGCGTTGTCTTTATCACCATAAAGTTCACTTGGTGAGTGACACTTTAGGGATGAGTGCCCAGGGTTATCAAAAGTTGTATGAAACCTGCCACAGAGACAACCTCTCTCATGAAACTATACAAAGGAAAGGAGATTGGCTTTAACCTATCATATGTTATATGCATCTGCTCAAAACAGTTCTAGTATATTAGGTTGATAGAGCTTCCTTTGTCCACAAGGTGCTTGCGATGACAATGGTTCTAACAAGTGGGTCATCATAAGGCATCAAAATATCCCCTTGATCTGTAAGAGTAAAAGTGATAGGCTCTTCATTAGGTTTAACATGAGCCATTAAGTCCACGTGGAGGGTTTGGTGAGCATACGCCTTTCTTGCTGATGAAGAATCATCAACCAAGTTTTGTCCTCTTATAATGACATGTATGTGTTCCTATGTGGGCTCTTTGTCCACAGGGGCTCCAAAAGTTTCTCCCTTTTACTATTGAGACTACAGTTCCTACTAATGTTTACTGCCTTGCTATTGATTGCTAATATTACCCCTTATTGTGGGATACCCTAAGAAAATTCAAAAATAAAAAAATTGAAGTAATTTGCATAAACTCAGATGACCCCAAAGAGTCTCCTTGACAAGAGTCCTCCTGAGCCACTAGAGAGTCTTCGGGGTGGTCTAGCCTCATCATGCTTTGCCCAAAGACTCACCCAGAGTCTTTCAGGCTCAACTCACTCAGTGGCTCTAAAAAGTCTTTGGACCTACCCGGAGCATACTAATCGGGGTATTTTTACCCCCAAAGATACCTCCAAGCCCTCCAGCCTCACCCAGTGCATCTTCCCCAGAGAGTCAGGAGACTCTCATTTGTGGACCCCATTAAGTGTGTATAAATACTCGCTTATTCCATGGTAGACGGACCTTTTTGGCCAAAGATCGTTGAGATCATATTCTCGAAGTCTTAAGACTCCGGATCCTATACGACCCATTGAAAGCCTACTCCTCCGAAGACCTACATTGGACATACCACAAATGTATGCATTGCATACATCTTCATTCAATCCTCAGACATCAGAGTCTGCTTTTAGCATCAGAGGGCTAGCGTGGTGAAGATCCATGTGTGCCTTCTAATTGTCTTTATGTTGTAGATATCATTGAAACCAGTTCCCTGAAGATCCTTAAGACGGTTCCTGAAAGACCCTTCCCTTTTGGAGGTTATTCCCTAAAGACTTCATTGGGGCAGTATCCCCTAAAGACTCTAAAGACCCTCCAAGGGACCCAAAGCCTCAGTCCTCTCGGGCCACAGATCACCTCTTCATTTTCCCAAAGGACTCTCCTTTGCCTGTTCCCAAGATAAATAAATTTAATTGTTGTAGTTTGGCAACAACAATTTGACGTCGTCTATAGGAAACAAGAAAAAAGTCATTCCCAATGGCTAAGGGAATGAGGTTCACTCGGTTAAGAGGATCCTAGTCGGAAGCAACTCATTCCAATCTTCCTATGCAACACGAAACCACTACTAGGGAGCATTTACCAATCTTATCCTCGAAACCTATGATATCCAAGAAGTGGTAAATAGCTGATGAGCAGTATTCACAGGCGTCTAACTGGTCCGTTAGGCAATCATCTCTTGCACCCACGTCTCTTGCGCATCAAATCTCTGACCCAGTCCTACCCAGTAAAGCTAAAGATAACTAACCAAAAGCCAACATGCTTAGCACCTCTGGAGCTAAGAAATCCTCCACTATATCCCTCAACGAATTCCAGAGGTTAAAGCAAAGATATAAGGATTTGCAAATGAGTGATAAGGAGAAGTCTAAGATGTTGCATAATTTAACTAATTTGCGGCATGTGCTCCTACCCATCCACGAAGAGATCCAAGCCCCTAGCACACTTACCTCTAGGAGTGTTCACATTAGTAATTCAGTGCCACCACCAAAACAGTTCTATCAGTGTAACGCCCTGCCTTTTCAAGGGCGTTAAATAATTTAGGAATTTCATAAATATATATTTTTTTTAACATAAACTCGTTATAAATCATTCCCTAACAATTGCACTATATCTTCTCAGCATACCAAAAATAAGAATCAACAAACTAAGACAAGTAATCACCATAAATGTGGAAGCTAATAATCGAAACCTGATATGGTACATAACCGAATTCACTTAAATGATAACATAAGAATCTGTACCATAGTACCTCTTCAAAACTAAATACATGGAGACTCATCATTAAGAGATAATAACTAAATATCTCAAATATACATCGAACCATAACGATTATACATTTTCATTTCTCAACTGATCACAACTAAGCACCTCTGTTACAATCAAATAATACCTCAACATAATCAATAAATACCTTAAACAACATTAAATAGTATTACATGATCGATTTCTCAAAACATTAATCATAATACATACATTCTCACATTTAACAAGACAATTCATCAATGGATCATAAATCTCTCAACATGATTGAAACATAATCAAATCTTCCTGAAGAAGAAAATATCGAAACCACATACTGAATCCATCGGACACGTCATCACTTACCGTCACATCTCAATCATCCCCTTGCCATAGCTACAAATCCTAACTAGAACGTTTGAATGTTTCAGGGGCATAACCCAATTAGAAGATGAATCTTCTAGTGAGGGTTTAAAAATAGATACATGAATGCATGATGCAAAAACATGAACAACCGTATTCCTAGTGTAACTTCCCTGGCCCTCTTGTTCAGCACGGAACCCTAGGCAGAATCCTGACCTGCTTTCAGGATAATCCTAACGTTATTCCATCAATTGTCCTTGGAGAATTACGGCTACACTATTAGGGTGACATCCCATCTTGACACAAATATCAATATGTCAACAATATCATGCCAAGGAAAAATCATGACTACCAATGCATCAATATATGTACAGATATGACAAAATATGCATAAATTACATATGATCTAGCAACCATCATAAATATCATGCTCGATACAGACAAAACATAACACATATAAGTTTTGAGATAAAACCACTCACTTGATGAACAAAATTCAGGAAGCATCGAAAATGCGCACCGCCTCGATTTGTGTGCCCGACCTCGATTTTTGCACGAGTAACTTCAACTTAAGCCTCAAAGCACCCTATTCATCATATTTATTCCAACAAACATTAAAAATCTATTTTTTCATAATTTTTGTTTTTTGTATTTTTCTCTATTTGTCACCCATTTTTCCTCACTAATATTCTAAAATAAATATCTACTTAAATATTTCACCAAATATTTTTGCATAGAAATTCATAAAATATTTTCTAAGAAAATTAAAATATTCTAAAACTCACTTAGGCTCCATGCACTCTCACGCGGGTCGCGTGATCTGACCTCGAAATGCATGCCCAGAATAATTTCCTAGCTTCGATATACTCCTCAAACCCCAAATCTCTAGAATTTTCTGAAATTTTTCTGGGATTTTTCTCATTTTTTTTCCTTTTTCTCTTTTCTTTTATTTTCTTTTTTTCTTTTCCTCTTTCTTTCTTCTCCTCCTTCTTCCTCCCTTCTTCTTCTCCCGTTTGCGCACAATGCGCACCAGTAGCCTACATGCACTAGCGCCGGCCTTCACCTGGCCCTCGCTACCTCCGCCAGTTGCTTCTCACCGTCGCACGACCACTGCCGCCAGCTGCTTCTCGCCATCGCACGACCACCACCGCCGATAGCCTGCACTACAAGCCACCGCGGTTGCCTCTGCACGCACGACATTAGCTGCCATGGCCAACCCAACCAGTCGCTGCAACCAGTCATTTCGGCTAAACCTATCGCCACCGGACACCGCGACCACCACTGGCCGCCTTTGCCACCTCGGCTGCTTCGCCAGCCACCACAACCGGCCTCCATTGCTTCCATCAACGATAGCACAACCACAACTATTTCAGGCCATTTTCGATCGCTGGCCACTGCTTCAGGCCGGCCACCATCCATGATCGGCCCTCGGCCAGCCCTCAATCTCTCTCAATCTGCTCTCAAGCTCGCCCTAAGCTCTGCACTCTCTCAACCATTCTCTCTTTCTCCAATTTCAGATCCAGGATCTGCGAAAGAGAATCCAATGGCAACCATGCCCATATATATACATATATATATATACACACACAAATTATACATTTACCCCCACCAATTCTCCTTAATTGCACTTGGGTATTTCATTAATTACAAATATACCCTCAATCATGGAATTAATTTGCATTACGATACTTATAATGCAAAATTAATAACTTCAAACTTACTTGATAAGAACGATTTCGTCCTTGTGCCCTCACGAGACATTTGTTTCATCTCAAAACTACCACAAGGTTGATCGTTATGAAAAACCGAAACCCCCTTAAGGTTCCGTTGATTCCCCGGAGGTCCTCTACTATAATTCGATTTTTCATCCTAAATCATAGTTGTATTTTAGTTGTACCGAAAATCATTTCTGATCCAATTTCTTTCGATTCCATAAATCCTATCTCAGGATGCTTGATAATACCATATCATTTTTCTTAGTCATTTCGGTTCCAGGGCACTCCCTGCAATCGATTTGGTCATTCATAACGGTAAGAAATTACCCTATAACCTCAATTTATCTGTACATTCCATTTTTGCCCCAAGATAATTTACTCTTAAGTCCTTTAGAAATTCTTAGGTATTACAATCAGTCACCAGCGACCCCTCCAAAATCTCAACAACGTGCCCCTACTGGAGAAGTCTTATACATAGAAAAGTGGATAACACAACCTCAGCTAGAAAGGTACACAAGCCTAAGCAAGATGCCAGGTCAGGGTCCCTTCCAGCCTCTTGGGGCCTGCAGATTAGAAAGCTAATTGAGGAAGTTTTCAAGAAGAAAGTGGCAGGTGCAATATCCGATGACAGATAACCAAAGAGGGTCCCTTTGTCCAAAGACAGGATCAACCATGCCTTGCCACCTAAGTTTAAGCTCCCACACTTGCCCAAATACAACGGGAAAGAAGACCCAATTCTTCACGCCTAATGATTTGAATCCTTGGCATACCTATATAAATGGAGTGACGCCACCATGTGCCTAGTTTTTCCACAATCTTTGACAGAATGTGCCCATGCTTGGTTCAATGAACTACCAGCCGGGTATATCACTTATGAGCAACTACAAGTGGAATTCATCGCAGCCTTCCTAGCTCATGCTTTAAGAAATAAGGACCCCACTTATCTCCTTAGCATCCGATAAGGACCCAAGGAGACACTAAGACAGTATATAGATCGCTTTCGAAATGTGATGTTGTAAGTGCAAGATTTTCCAATCGGGGTGGGACTGTCGACTTTCTTACAAGGAACTACCCTTGTACCTTTGAGGGAGTCCTTAGCTCTCAAACAACCAACCACACTAGATGATTTGTTTGCACATGCCAATAAGTACGTTGTATAGCTAAACATTTTGTGCACCTATGATCCTTCTGAGCAACCTGACAAAAAAATAAAGAAAAGAAGTCGACCTGCAAGAGACAGAGGTAGACAATATGATGTGAAGATCCCCAAGCCTAATGACTACCTCAAACATTGCCATCAAACGTATGTGCCATTTTTAGTCAGGACTCCAACACATGCTGCTCTCACCCTTCCACAAACAGGGCTTATCACATCATCCCCTAATGAGAAAAAGGGAAAGACTCGATCAGCTTCACCAATACCCGAGCCATGCCATAGAAAATTATCTCTCGCTTCACGAGCAGATCTAAAAGTTAGCCAAGGAGGGTAGAATCTATCAATTCCTCTTGAATTGACCTAGACTTGCCCCGATTCAACAAAGGGCACCCCCATACAACAACCCCTTGAGGCAGGATAAATTTTTTTGGACAGATCGTGGCACAAGGAGGGGACGACCCAAAGGTGGTGGAAATCAACAAAATAGGGCCCCACCAACTCAGTAGAGAATGCTCCAAAGGTAAGAAACCTCTACGTCCCCTATGGATAATAAGCCTATGCGAGATCATAGTCATGTCATTTTTGGCATTGGGACTTTGGCCGGCAACTATTTCTTAGCCCGAAAATCATACGCGCACCAAGCCTTACACGTGGACTCCGTGACCCACATAATGCTCAACGAGGAGCCCATCACCTTCACCCCCTCGAACCAAGGAAATATACTCATGGCCCACGATGGTCCTCTGGTCATTTCTACAGTCATTATTAAGCATCCGATCGGCTATATCCTAGTGGATAGCGGCAGCTTCATTAACTTGATTTACTAGAATTGCTTGGAGCAGATGTGCATCGCCCACTATCGTCTCTAGCCCGTATCTTCACCATTGTTTAGCTTTACTGGTGAGGCATACTATGACGAGTTTTGTGCAACTACCAATAACCCTAGGTTAACATCCACGCAACATTACCCGCCAAGTGAATTTTACGGTAGTCCAAACCCTGTTCGCAGCATACAACGTCATTCTTGGGAGATTGCTTATCAATAACATGAGTGCAGTCATACATCCAAGCTATCTCCTAATGAAATTCCCAACTCCTAGTAGTGTAGGATAGGTTAAAGGCAACTAGAAAAAGGCTAGGCTTTGTTATGTCTCCTCCACTAAGTTAGCAAAGGGTAAGAAAGTTCCCGCCGCCCTAGTCGAGACCATGTCCATCTCCAGACAAGCATCATTGAAGCCACAACCGGTGGAAGCCCTTGAGCCTATCAAGCCTTGTGAAAGTAATTATTAAAAGGTGGTCTATGTAATGACCTACCCTTCCCCGGCGTGCCGTTATTCTCGAGATTTATTATTTTTTAATCATCACAAATTCCTCAATATAAAATCCCCATATATAAATACTTTATGCATTCCATATGGTAAGCTAAGGAATGGTAACTTAAACACTTACGGAAGTTAGAATCGAAAAATGAAGGATATCGTAATTCCATACAAACACAAACGTACACTACTGTTCTTAACAACCAATAAATTACAATATTTGATAAGTGAGATAACATATAAAGTGTGTTTCAAACATAGGGAATATCATGAATTAAAATTAAATTATGCTTCAGCCACTCCTTTTGCCTTCTTACTACTCGATTCACCTTAAATGTGGAATATTTTGGGGATAAAAATCCAAATTAGAAGATGACTATTCTAATTGAGGGTTAAAATAAATTTCATGAATGAATGATGCATGGACGTGAATAAACTGACACCTTAGTGTAGCTTTCACCAGTATTCTAACCCTAGCACAGAACTCTAGGCAGTCATCCCGACAATTCTCACTTCGGGAAAAATCCTTCCCCGGCACGGGAGACACTTGTGGTTTTTCAGCAAAATTCACTTGGGGAAATGCGGCTATGATACCAAGGCAACTTGGCAACCTTTCATGCATACCTCGGTCAATATGTTAATGATTTTCATGCTAAATGTTGTATTTAAATTATCTAGTGCAACAAAAGTAAATAAACATATGGATGGCAAGATGCATGTAAACCATGTTGAATTTGCAGATTTTTTATGAAACTCATTTATCTAGGCAATTCATATCACATAAAATTTTCAACAAAACCACTCACATTGATTGAGCCTTTCATGCCTTGATAATTTCCTTGCTAATTTTTTTGAAAAATTAATAAAACTAAATTTCTCAATTTTCAAGAATTTTTCTCTATATTTTTCCTTTTTCTCCCTATATTTTCTTTTTTTTTTCTTAATTTTCCTTGCCTGCACGCACTTGCACCCACACGCCTCGCACGTGTGCTTCACACCCCTTCTCCGATTGCTTCTTTGTCGCCGGTGACCTGATTTTCTTTGATTACTCCTGATTTCTTCTTATTTCCTTCCCTATTCGACCTTCCGAACATGATTGAAACAACTTTTGGCTCGAAACAACCGGCTAAACACCCTCGATTTGGCCATTTATTCCTCAACTCCAGCGAGACGTAATTTTTCGGCCAAGCTTTGTAACACCTTCAAATCACTTCCAAAATCCCTCAAACTCTCTAGAAATTCTCCCCTCACCTTGGAGATCAAAAAGCCCTTTATCGAAACCCTCAAATTTCTTCTCAAACACTCTGGTTTCTTGGTTAAAATTCGATGAAACTCTTAGCCACCAACACAGTTATTTATAACCATTTTTGGCCGCACTTATGGCCAATCCCAGCCTTACCTTGCAGCACAAGGCCTACCCTAGACCATGGTGGCCCCATCCCTCATCTGAAATGGCGATGGGACGTCGATGGCCGGTGGCTAACCATGCGGTCGTTAACCCCTTTGTAATTACACTTGAGTCCATAAAAATTTCACTTGATCCCATAAAAATTTTCACTTGAGCCTATAAAAGTTTTCTGGTATTATAGTCTACATAGGGAGCCAATTGTCACCGAAAGAAAAACAGGAAATTATACGTTACCTATGGGATAATATGGATATTTTTGCATGGACGCCCGCAGACATGCCAGGAATTTACCCCCAAGTGATCTCCAACTAATTAAATATAAAGCCTGGAGTTAAGCCCGTTAAGCAAAAGAAAAGAAACATAGTGCCTGACAAGTTACCGGCCCTTGAAGAAGAAGTGGACAAGCTCCTAAAAGTAGGGTTCATTCGTGAGGTCTATTATATTAACTGGCTCACTAATGTTGTGATGGTGAAGAAGCCTAGTGAAAAATGGTGAGTCTATGTAGATTTCACTGACTTGAACAAGCCATACCCAAAGAACTCTTATTCGTTACCACAAATTGACCAGTTAGTGGACGACACCTCAAGGGTACCACATGGTAAGCTTTTTGGACGTCTTTTCTGGGTACCATCAAATAAGTTTATTTCCACTCGATGTTGAAAGGCTTCATTAATTATAATAATGGGGACCTACTATTATAAGGTCATGCCTTTTAGACTTAAGAATGTAGGAGAAAATTATTAGCAGATGATTAATAAAGTATTCAGGAATTGTTAGGAACCATTATGGAGGCCTATGTTGACGATTTGGTGGTCAAAAGCCATAGTGAGGATCCACACGTGGAAAAGTTGACGCGAGTTATTGCAGTGTGCCGACAATACAATATGCAGCTCAACCCCAACAAATGCGCCTTTTGTGTCAAGTCAGGCAAGTTCCTTGGTTATCTTATCATGTAGCATGGGATATACGCTAACCCAAAGAAAATTCGAGCTATTTTGAACATGCAATCCTCCTTTAGTCTCAAGAAAGTTGAACGATTAACTGGTCATCTTATGGCCCTTAATTGTTTTCTCTCCATGTTCGCTAAAAGATTCTATCATTTTTTCAGGTGCTAAAGGGCAGTTGAAACTTCAAATGGGATGATAAATGTGAGCAAGCATTTCAGGCCCTAAAATACTATATCCAAGAAATACTGCTGCTCACCAGGTTAGAGACATGAGAGACGTTTATCTTTATCTAGGGGTCAATTAAGCAACGATCAATGTGGTGTTGTTAAAGAAAGATGATCAAGTAGACCGTGCTATGTACTATGTCAGTCGAGTGCTCTGTGGAGTCAAAGTCCGTTGCCCCTATGCCAAAAAAGTGGCATTCATGCTAGTTATGATAGCCTGGAAACTCAAGCTAGATTTCTAAGCGCATACCATTGTAAGACTTACTGACCAACCTTTGCGTTTGACTCTTCAGCGACCCGAACACTTAGGAAGGCTTACCAAATGGGCCATTGAGCTCAGTGAGTATGACCTCTAGTTCAAGCTCCAAAAAGCTATCAAAGGTCAGGCGCTAGCCGATTTCATAGTGGAATGCACTCATGCATTAGGATCTAAGACAGAATCCCCACCCGAGTGGAGGTTGTTCGTGGATGGTGCCTCAAATGTGCAGGGCAGTAAAGCCAGCATGGTGTTAATTTTCCCTGTAGTTTTGGAGTACTCTTTACGGTTCACTTTTCCTAGTTCAAACAATGTGACAGAGTACGAAGCCCTCATCACTAACCTAGCCATTGCCAAAAAATTGGAGATGAAAAGGGTGGTGACACTTAGCGTCTCTCAGCTCATGGTACAACAATTTCAAGATACCTATGAGGCCAGGGATCCAACGCTCACTCGATACCTATAGAGGTTGCGAGAGTTAACCCACTCTTTCCAAGATTTTTAGTTGGTCCAAATCAATTGCACTCTCAACCAACATGTTGATGCCTTATCCAAGTTGGTAATGACCAAAGATACTCCCAGGCCTTCTAAGGCCCAGTATGGAAGAAGGTAAAGAGGCAGGGACAGTGCAATTTATTAACATAGCCAATGATTGGAGGTCACCCATTATGCAATATTTGCTCACTAGGGAGCTCCCTACTAACCTTGCAGAAGTTTGAATAGTGAAAATTCGGGCAGATTGTTTCATAGTCATAGATGATACTCTATACAAGCGAGCCTTCTCAATGCCACTGTTGAAATGCTTGGAATTGCAAGAAGAGTAGCAGGCGGTAGATGAAGTAGATGAGAGAGATATTAGACAACACCTCGGGGGAAGAGCATTAGCAGCTAAAGTTTTAAGGGTAGGATTCTTTTGGCCCACTCTACGTAAGGATGTCTCCACAAAAGTTCGGACCTATGACTAGTGCTAGAAAGGAGCCAAGGGAGTGGATTAGGTTGATTGAGTCAAACCACTATAAATTTGTTGTGTGTTGTCTTGTTTATTTTTCTCTCATTTCAGAACCTTATTCTTCTTTCAGCAAGTGTTTTCTTTGAGTAAAATTGTTGTCAATTTTAACACTTTCAGTAATAGAATTCTAAAATTTCAAATGATCAATCTTTTTGTGTTGAATTTATTTTATACTTACTATTTTTTGTCAAGGATATATTCAAAGCATTAGTTTGAAAAAGTTCAACTTGTTTTATTCAAAGATTCATTAAAATCTAGAAAAGTCT
Organism: Diospyros lotus; assembly: GCF_014633365.1. NCBI lineage: Eukaryota > Viridiplantae > Streptophyta > Magnoliopsida > Ericales > Ebenaceae > Diospyros > Diospyros lotus. The sequence goes on from NC_068344.1 coordinate 15,595,523, forward strand.
CTAAAAACCCAATTCACTCCCCCTCTTAGGTGTCTACTATTTCTCACACATTGAAACCAATTCCCGAAGACCCTCGAGACAATTCCCTGAAGACCCTTTTCGAACCCTTCTGGAGGTTGTTCCTTAAAGACCTCCTAGGGGCAATATCCCCCAAAGATTCTGACGACCCTCTAGGGGCCCTGAAGCCTCAGTCCTCCCAGACCCCAGATTAAGCCCCAGTCTCTGTTGATCCTTCAGCAGCATTTTGAACCTCTCTGTTTTCCCAAGGGACTCTACTTTGGTTGATACCATGACAAATAAATTTAATTGTTGTAGTTTGGCAACAACACCCTTATTATTGCTATCATTCCTCTTCCACCCATTGCTGCAACAGTTAGATCTGGGAGGCTTTCCCCCTTGTCATTGATTATTTGGTTGTGGCCCAATTTGCTACCCTTAAGACTATCAGGGATTATCGAGCAAGAATTGGTCTAGTTTGTCTTCCTTGATTAGCCATTCAATTTGTTTTCGTAGACCACGACAATCCTCTGTCGAGTGGCCTGGGTATTGATGGAACTTGTAGAAGGCATTGGTATCTTTGCCTTTGGGTTGTTCAGAGGGAGGAGGAAAGTTATTCATGCTAGTATACCCCATAGTGGAAAGGATAGCAATATGGGAATTTGATAAGGGCGTATATTTTTGGAATATGGTCTTAGCAAAATCATTAGGCTTTTGGGCCTTTATCTCATGCCTCCTCGCCAGCTAGCCTTCCATTTTTCTTCCTATCTAGGTCTCATGATACTCTAAAGGCTTAGAAGATTTCAATCTGGTCCACAAATCTGTTGGCACGGGCAAATAACTCAGCTAATGACACTAGCTGGTTATAAGCCAAAGACTTTTGTAGCTGCTCGAAGATAGTACCCTAGAACAAGGCTGCGGCTGCCATACCCACATGTAACTCTTGCACTTCTAAGGTGGTATTTCGAAATCAGTGGATCTACTATCTCAACAGTTTGTCTGGCTCTTGGCGAATACTAAGGAGGTAAGTTGGATCCTTCTTTCTGGGAGTATTGATGGCAAAGGCTATGATAAACTCCCTACATAATTTCTCAAATGAAATCGTTCCGCGTGGTAGCTCGTTGAACCAAGCACATGTGTAATCTGGCAGAGAGTTGGGGAAGGCACGTCACATTAGAGCATTGTCCCAACCATGGAGGTAAGCCAACGCCTCATATTGTTCCACGTGATAATTGGGGTTTCCTCTCCCTAAATATATTAAAAGGTGCAAGAGTTTGAATTATGAGGGAATTGGATGCCTTAGTAGCTTGGCTGAAAAAGGAGTTCTTTGCTGGTGCATCTTGTCATGATTTGGTGTTGTCCTTCTCTGCCCCAGAATTTCTTCTACAAGTTTCCTGACTTTCAATTTCAGGGACGTTTCCCAAACAACTTTGGCGGGCACCTGATGGGGGTCCCATATTGGCATTTGAGAAGCCTTAGTAGAGGTTGTGCTGTCTACTACCTCTTCTTACGCTAAACCCTTTTTGGTGTTCTTACATTGCTCCCTATATAATTCTTCAGGGGTAAGCACACGGGGCTGCTGAGCTTAAGAGAGTGGCTACAGTGTACACGCTTGACCAGGCGAGGGTTGTCTAGGAGGAGTTTGCCTAGGAGGTGAATTAATGTGGATCCGTCTTAAGGTTCTACGCCTCGAGGTCAATTCACTAGTAGGTAGGAAGATATGCTTCTCTCCACACTATCTTGCCAACTCCTAGTATTCTATCAAAGGTACAGGTAGGGGCATCTTGATTCCAGAAGTCCCTGGTGCTCTAGTCTGAACTACTAGAATTCCCTCGAAGGTAGTGGAATAACCTGGGGAGTTCATGCCACAGAAATTGTCAAGAATAGGTTCAGAGGGATGTCTTCATTGTTTGGAAAAACATCCAAGCAACGCTAAAGAGTTGTGCCCTTGAGAATGATGTTCGATTGACTAGCCCTATTATGGGAAATATTGCTAGCTAGCTTCTAGATCTCCTTGCACTTGTTCAATGGTGTTTATTGTGTGTTCAGGTGTTTGTTATCTTAGAAGAGTAACTGCGGGCCAATCTTCAATCGAGACCCTCTATCATCTAATATGGCCTGCTGGGGCTGCCTTTAGTTATAATGGCTGAGACGGCTCCTCGACCCCAAGTAGATCTTGTCCTTCTCTCCATTGTGATTAACTTTTTGTTAATTTCTCACAAACGACACTAAATTATTGCTTCCAAACTACAACAATTGAATTTGTATGTGTAGAAAGTTCAACAAACAATCAACAAAACCAGGCAAGACAAGTGAACAAGAGCTTTCCAAGGGAGCTCAACAACTGTAGGGCTCAAACCGCTGTCCTGGGGAGCAAGAGAAGTCTCGTGGAAGGAGTCTTCGGATATACCTGAGCACCAATGTCTGTCTTGGGAGGAGACTCTATGGAAGGGTGAATTCTCAATTAGCCTTAAGGTTGGATTCCCATTTAGTCTTGAGAGTGATCCCCTAACTAGCCTTGGGGTGAATTTCCAAGTGGCCCTAGGGGTGGAGTCCTAACTGGTCTTGAGAGTGATCCCCCAGCCAGTCTTTGGGTTAATTCCTAGTTGGCCTTGGGGATGGATTCCCAACTAGTCTTGAGAGTGAGCTCTCAACTAGTCTTAGGGGTAGATTCCCAAATGGTCTTGAGAGTGATCCCCCAACTGGCCCTGGGGTAAATTCCTAACTAACCCTAGGGATGGATTTTCAACTAGCCTGGGGGGTGGATTCCCAACTGACCTTGGGGGTGGATTCCCAGCTAGCCTTGAGAGTGAGCTCCTAACTGGCCTTAGGGGTGAATTCCTAGATGGCCTTGGGGGTGGATCCCCAACTAGTCATGAGTAAGCTCCTAGTGAAAGGTAACAATTGTGCGTTAATGCTTAATAGTAGGTGTAAGAAGATAAAACTGGTTTTCAAAACTTTTTCAAAAACCATACAAATAAGTAGCGAAAATGTATCGTTGCTTGCATGATACAGTGATAACAGCCATATGCATATAACAAAACCATACATTATGGAAATGAAACAAACAACAACTTTTACCTCAGGCTTAAAGAGCATGTCGGTTGCTTCTGTTGCGTGTTTAACTCGAACAATTTGGTGTCCCGATTGAGCCCCAACGATCCCATCACGTACCAACTCCTGGTCCACTCTAGTACCTATCCTTTGCTGACCAAGCCACCCCCACTAGCATAGGAGACTAAGTCAGTCCACTTGTAGGCTGCCTTGGAACCCTTCACTGGACTCGTGCTAGGACCATCTCAAAGAACGTGAATAGGAGGTGGGACCGTTCTTCCAAAGGGCTTTCCATCTCATGTGTGGAGCTAACTTGTTCATATTAATGAAGTTTTGATGATTAACAAAAAAATGTATTTTTATTAAACAAATTATAGTTTTTTTGGTGATTAATAAAAAGAGTATTTTTCTTAATATACTAATTGTAGTATCGAATTATTTTTGATTAATTTATAAAATATTTTTTCATAGCATATGTATTACCAAAAATATTATTTTCTATTAAAAAAATTTAATAAATAATTTTAAATGCATAAAAATTATTTAAAAATAATTTTTGCAAAATCTAGACCGAAAGTCAACTCTTGGAATGAGGAAAGTCGACTCTTGATGCCCAATGGTCAACCTTTTTACCATTACAAAATTTGCCAAACAAGTGCCAGCGAAAGTCGACTTTCTTTCAAACAAGAGTCAACTCTCGCCCCCAACGGTTAAAATTTTGACTATTGCAATAGTATTCAAAATACCTATAAATACCTCACAAACTCATTTTTGAGACATTCAAGTGCTTCCATTGCAAATCCAAAGCACCCGAAAGCTCTCAAACACTTTCAAACAAAATATCCAATCAATCCGAGACTCACGAAGTATTGTTGCACATCAATCGAAGAGCTGCAAGGCAAGAAGAGAAAAATATTTTCAAGTTTACTCTGAATTTCTCCATCAAAATCGAGATCACCAATTTATTTATTTAAATATTATTTTCTTATATAATTTATTTTTAATTACTTACTTATGTCTAAGTGTGTACAAAATATTTGTAAATATTTAAATTATTATTAAGAATTGTATAGATTTTCTAAAATCATTAAAATTTAGGTGGATCTAATTTCCAAGGTAAGTTAGAGTGGAAATCTTAGTGTAATGGTTGCCTAGAACACATTGTAATTTAAATGTGTATCTAGTTTTCAAGGTGAATTAGTGTGTAAATCTTGGTGAAATTGGTTTAGTGGAACCCCAAAAGTGGTTAAACCTTGAGAAAGTGGATTATGTATGTGTGGAGATACTTAAACCACTATAAATTGTCTTGTACCTCATTTTATTTATTTTTGCTATATCTTGTAGCTTACATTTATGATTAATCTCAAGTATAATTTATTATATTTATCAAATATATATTCTCCAATAAAATCATTAATCAAGAATATTTATTAAAATTGAAAAAAAAATTAATCACTCAATTTACCCCCCTCTTGAGTGGCCATATCCTAAGGGTCCAACATCATGGACTTTGAAGCGAGATATAACAAATGGGCTATGGCTATAAATCCACCACTGGCAACTCTTCTTTGACAGTCGTCGAAAATTCGCCAGGAATCATAGCCATCACAGCTGTTGAAACTGTCGAATAATGAACCAAGACTGCCACTAGCTACCTACAACAACTCATCGCCGGCAACCGGTAACTCCTGATGTGTCGAAGATACTGCTTTCTAGCTATTCGCATTGGTCTCTTCAACGGCCATGATGAACTCCTTTGTCGGATCTGCACACTATTGTCTGTTATTCTAGCTATTAATTTTTTACACGAGCTTCTATTTGTCCCTTAAACCTTCTAGCCAATAGCTTCTCTTCACCCACTCTCGCACTTCCAATAATATATACATATCACATACATATATATCAACACAGCCACAAGTCAACCGTTTTATGCTTTTGATAATGGGTTATGCAAAAATTGTCAATCAGGCAATTTTTCACTTTCTGTTCTTCTCGTGTAAGTTTAAAAAATGTCGATTGTCACTATAAAATGTCAACTTGTTGTCAAAATAGTCGACCATTTTTTTTCTAAAATTCAACCATTTTCCCAAAGCCAAAATTTGTTCTCAAATTTCTCGAAGAAAATTGTCGACCATTTGGTAAACTATTTACCATTTCCTTCACTAACATGATCTAACAACTAGTTTTTACAGACTTCAACGACTCCTAACAATACTTTTCTTCAATGCTTGTGAGAAGGCTATAAATACCGACCCAATGATACACTAGAGAGACTAATGGATAGAAATGAAGTGATTGGAGCTTACAAGAATTATTCATCTTCTCACTAATGCTCATGTTTTCATTTTTTCTCTCAAAAAGCTATGGATATCATTTGTATTATTTTGTTTTAGCCTTGTATCTTCATTTGGGAGATCATTGTAATTGAGAGTTTATACCTCTCAAATTATCTCATTATAATTGTTTTTGTACATTTCTTAATAGTTGTGCTAGAGGCCTACTTTAGTATAAGTAAGAAGTTGTATTTCCTATCAAATTATGTTAGAGGGCTCACTTAATAAAATATAAGGATACAGTGGATTTTAAAATATTTAATGCAGAGTTAAAGTAGTTGAGTTGACTAAGTTCAGTTAAATCACTCTAAAATTCTTATATCTAGCATTTTTTTCATTGTTTCTTTTACTTACATTTCACTATTTTACTATATATTTTTGAAAACCTCCACAAATTTTTAAAATATATAAACACTCAATTCAAACCATCTTTATCTTTAGGTGTGTGGTGCCATTGCTTACTCAAGCCTAGCAAATTAGTTACCATAAACTAATTGAATAAATATTAAGATAAATTAAGTTAATTGAATTGAAATTAACTAATAATAATAATAAAAATAAACTTGTTTAGCCACCAGAAAGATTTCATTGGTAGCTAAAAAAAAAAAATTACAGGCGAATGGTTCCTTCAAGTCTTTTCTGAGTTTAGATTTAGTCGTTTATTGTTGACTATTTTCCTCCAATAGACAATGCATAGGTTCTAAACTGCAAAATCTATAAAAAAATAATTAAAAATTAAACTGTAAAAACTTTAAAAAATAATTTTAAACTATAAAAAATGTTTGTATAAATAACCCAAAAAGAGTCGAGTGCAATTAACTCTAAAACAAATAATAAAGTTCAGAGGTTAAAAGTTTGTTCAAAACTTAAAACAAAGTTTAAAGGTCAATTAAGTTTTTCATAATTTGCTGTATTAAGTAGCACGACTGACAATGAGACCTCGATCAAAGGACAACAAAGCAGAAGTCCTAAGATGCACAAGTCCCAAATTTAACTATGGTCTTGTCCAAAATTCTTTTAATATCTTTATCTATAAAAAAATATTAAGTAAACACTTAGATATAATATTTGATGTGACTCTTATATTAATATATTGTATTATATTTATAATTAATAAAAATTTTACAATAACTAATATAAAAATGTTACACGGTTGTAAATCTTAAATATCCAAGTAATATTTATTTTCATTGGCCGCTCTTTTGTTAAATTTCTTTATTTTGCATTTATTTTACTTTGATGATTCATATTTAAGTTTGAAATTGAGAATTTCTCACTGAAAAGGAAAGAAAAAGAAAAGAACATTATTTTCATGTTGGCATCTTTCTTTTTGTTTTCAGAAATTCCATTTCTAAACGGAGGCATAAAAAGTGAAAACTAAGTCTCCTCGTCACCTAAAATAATTTCGCATCTACTCAGCAACAAAAGAAGAAAACCAAAAAAATGAGGAAACTAATAAATAAATAAAAAAAAAGATATTTTTCACATATAAAGAACACAACATACGAAAAACTTTTATTATTGTCACTAGAGCGTACTCCCCAGGACCTAGCCTGCCTTTATCTAGCTAAGTCGGCCAAACCGACCAACAACTCATCTCATACAAATCCAAATTCAAATGTTTAAATAATGAATCATATTAGGTGTACACCCATTTTGTACATCTTGAGCTACATAAAGGAATATTATGACCAAAATATCCTGCGCCTCACATGCCTCTATGCGCCTTATGAGAGGTTTTTTTGTCATAATACCCCCTTATGTAGCCCAAGATATACAAAATGAGTGTACCAATAACATTTTCCTTAAATAATTGAAAGAAAGAATACCATCATCATGCTCATGTCATCATGTAGACCTCTTGCATGAAATTAGCTGTCAGACATTCCACACACATATTTATACATTTCTAAAAAAAAATACTATTTATATATCATTGTGTACATCTTAAACTACACAATAATGCTAAAATATCTAAAATACCCCTCACTCAAGATAGTGAGGCGGCATGAGACAATGGAACACATGAGTAAAATATCATTCACTCAAGGCGTTGAGGCACGGTGAGGCGAGGCGATGCGATGAAGTGTGAGATGTGTTTTTATCATTTGTGATACATTGTGTAGTGCAAGATATACACAATGATGTACTTATAGTATTGGTCATTTCCAACAACATAACACATCAAAAGGCGATGATAGATTAGTAAACGGAGGAATAATATAACCACATAATATCATTATCAATTTATCCAATAAGAAGTCCAGGCAGTTAACTAGTCCAAAACACATCATCAACATCTTTTTTTCAACCAGAAGATGCAAATCCATTGCTAATTGATTCCAGAAAGATGAACCCAACACTTAACCAAGAATTTTGAGGAATAACCTTGAAAATGCAACGCCGGCGTCAGCAGCCGCATCTAGAGCTCCAACTTGATCACGGATACAGACACGTATGCATAATCTCTCGACTACAGAAGAAGAAAGTGCACCATCTAATCCCCTTTACTTGTGAATCAGCCTAGTGAATAAAGCATTTGCTTAGAGAGTTCCGTGCCCACCGCGCTCATGTATTTGTGCAACTGAGTTTCCAAGTAGCCTCTTTCCCGAGGAACAAAAGCATGTTGCAGATCCTTCAAACACAAAAACAACATGGGTGGGGCCAATTATTACAGTATCAATTAGGTCACCTATGAAGAAGTTGCAACAAGTACTGTTTTCTTGTACTTTTCAAATCTTCCTAGCCAAGAAGCAAAGAAACAAATCCCCATTGAGAGCACCACATGGAACCAATAAAAATAGCTCGTGATAACAGAAAAAGGGAGTCAATCGCAACAAGTACCACCTTTTTATATTTCCAGTCTTCATGGTCAAGATACAAGAAACAGCTCCTATTAAGGACTCCGGCAACTTCTTTTTGCATAAACGTATTATTCCATATCCACAAAACAAGACGCGAATAGGAGTTTCATATGGGCAGGACCCACCACACACCCCAAAGGGAAGTCTTAGTTTTAGGTTGGTGGACGGACCTTAACCATTACCTCACTTTAAGGCTCACACTTTAGACATTGGACAAATATATGATTCATTTTCTTTCTTTTCTTTTTTATATTTGACAAGCAAGCGAGCAGAAACTACCTTAAAAGAAGGATTCATATATATATATTTTTTAACAAAAGAGGGAACGGATAACTAAAAATTTTGGGTTTCTCTCCCTTTGGCTGTGTGGATGGGGGGGGGGGGGGGGGGTGTTGACAAACCCCCCTCTATCTAGAAGCCATTAGCTGTATCTTAATTATGTTCCACAAATCTATTTGGGTTAATCCCATTCCAATTAAGGCATTCTTAACCCTTAACCTAGTTATATGTTTCCATAATCCTAATAAGATTATCCTTACTTCTTGGAATATGACTTACAATATTCAAAGTTACAATATATTCATATCACAATGTGTCTACTACAAACCAAGTTACAAGATTCATAATACACAAAACCTCCAAAAGATAGAACAATACAATGTCAAAATGCAATTCGTCAAAATCCCAAACTTAGACCATCAGTATAAGCTATGATATGTCTCAGGTGACGACCTTTTTCTGCCCTTGTTGGTACCTACATTCAAGTCTAACAGATGGAACGTGCAATATGAGTTGTAACGTTCAATAAGCAAACCCAGTAAGAAATATTAAGTCTTGCATTGCATGCATATATCATTCACAAAAAAACATTTCATATTTGGTCCAAAAACACTTTCATGCATCATACTTCGTTCAAGAACCACAACCCTGGCAAACTATCTCACATATCCTTATCTTAGGACCATTTCTCAAATTATGGGGCCATGCTATGCCATCAACAGGACTTTCCTCAACATGTTTCATCAACGTTGAGACTTCCCAGTGATCTTTCCCTACACCTCACACCCAACACAAGGACTCTCCCATAGTCCAATTCATATTCTTGCAAAACTCTGTCATGGGTTCAATGCCTCTAATGAACTTACTGCTAAAGTCGATGGATGCCTATCTTTTGTTCATATTCATACTCTTCATCCAGGAAAACTTGATCCTCGTGCCCTCAAATATATCTTTGCTGTGTATTCTTCCACTCAAAAGGGCTATAACTACTATCATTCTCCTACCAAGAAGGTTCTTGTCTCAACTGATGTTACTTTTGTGGAAAATACTTCCTATTTTGATCATCCTTATCTTCGAGGGGAGACTGCCTTCTTGGAAGACAAGAATAGGGATCTATTTCTTCTTGATTTATCTTCCTCTCTAAATCCTTCTTCTCCTCCTTTGGTCTCTAACTCTTAAGGACTTACAAGGTTTGATACAGAGGGGGCAGTTACCCAATTCTTCTTGTCCACTACAAGTATATTTAAGGAGAAAGGCACCAGCTCCACCATCTATGCAGATTCCATCATTTGAACCAAGTCCTAACCTTGGTATTCCTATTTTCGGATCAAAACTTGCCACTAAACCTACAAATGATCCTGACCCAAGTGACTGTGATAAACCTGATCCCAATGACCTTGACCTATTATCATCAGGAATGGAACTTGGACCTGTACCAAGCACTCTCTACATTTGTTCTTGTCCTATTCAAACCTATCTCCTAAGCACAAAGCCTTCCTTAGCAACCTAAACACAATCCCGATACCAAGGACCTTTTCTGAAGCAATAGGCAATGAGAACTGGAAGAGTGCCATGGAGGTAGAGATGGCAACACTGGAAAAAAAATCAAACTTGGGAGTTGGTGAAATTACCAAAGGGAAAGAACTAGGTGGGATGCAAATGGGTGTACACTATGAAATATAGATCAGATGGGTTCTTAGAAAGGTATAAAACAAGGTTAGTTGCTAAGGGATATACACAAATATATGGGGTAGACTATCTGGAAACATTTGCTCCAGTGGCAAAAATGAACACTGTGAGGGTGCTATTGTCCTTAGCTACTAACCTAGGCTGGAAACTGCAACAATTTGATGTCAAAAATGCATTATTACATGGGGTCTTAGAGGAGGAAATCTATATGGAAATACCACCCAAGTTTGGACCAAAGAAAGAGGAAAATGTAGTATGTAGATTGAAAAAGGCTTTATATGGATTGAAATAGCCACCAAGAGCATGGTTTGGCCGGTTCACCAAAGTCATGCTTGGTATGGAATACAAACAACGTCAGGGTCACACCCTGGTTATACATCACTCGGCCACAGGGGAGTGACTGCATTACTTGTTTATGTGAATGATATCATAGTAACAAGCAATGACGTGGCAGGAACGAAAACTTTGAGAGGCTGCTTGGTCAAGGAATTTGATATTAAGGAGCTACACATATTGAAATACTTTTTGGGTATTAAGGTGCCTCATTCTAAGTAAGGAATCCTTCTCTCTCAACATAAATATATAATTTGTTGATTAAGCTGTTGACACACCTATTGAACCTAATCACTATCTAGGAGATGTTCCAGAAGATGCTATAATGGATAAAGGTTCTTATTAGAGGCTAGTAGGAAGGCTTATTTATCTCTCAAATACCCGGTCGAGCATTGTTTATGCAGTGAGTGTAGCTAGTCAATTTATGCATAGTCCTAAGGAAACTCACCTAAAAGCAGTGTATAGGACCCTACATTATTTAAAGGGGACACCAGGTAAAGGTATATTGTTCAAGAAGGGGGAAAAGTTGCCTCTTTAAGCCTATACAGATGTTAACTATGCAGGGTCCCGACTACTTTTGACAGATGCAATTGAGATGCTACATGGCATAATTAGTCTAGACTTCTCTAGAATATTCCAGTCTTTTCTAGTTTTCTTTGGCACAATCCACATTGTTCTTGTATTTGCTAGTATCTCCTAGAATTTTCTACAATTATAGGGTTCCCTAGTAGTCTTTTGTACCGTTAAGGATATGGTACCTAGAAGGCCATTGGTCACCCTTATAAAGTGCTGTAACATACCTTTCGCAAGGTTTCCTTCGAAAGGTCTCCGTGTGAGTTCCCCCTAAAAAGTCAGTTTGGGCCCAAGAGAGCGCCTTCTCCAAGAAGGGTCTTCGGGGGCTTTGTTCCCCAAAGACCCTTTCGAAGACCTTTCGGAGACCAACTTCCCCGAAGACCCAAGTACCCTTTCGAAGACCCTTTGGGGACTAGTTACCCCGAAGGCTAGGTCCTCTTGAAACCTGACCAAGTGACAGCCGAACACCCTCATCCCAAGGGGTCATGCCACATGTACAAGCCTGCCACATATCCTAGTCCTTCAAGGGGTATAAATAGCCCCTGACCCTTCACCTTCCAGTGAATCCAAAGACCTCTCCCCGACTCTTCCACGTCCACCTCTTCCCAAAAGTCCCTACTCTTTTGAAGGCACCATCCACATCGCAATGCATCCACATAACCACTTCCACACTATGACTATATCTGACTTAGGCATCAAAGGGCCCAACAAGAGAGATTCTCGCATGCCTTCTGATTGTCTTCTACCTTGCAAATAGGAAGACCCTTCCACAACTTCAGATACCCAAAGACCTTTCCGAAGCCACCCTTCCACAGGACCCCCTCGAATGACCTCTTCCAAGCAAACCCTATTCTTCCGCTTGGCCCTGCCAATTTTCTGTTGAGCTACCCCAAAACAAACAGGTTTTATTTGTTGTATTATGGCAACACAAAAAGAGATCTTTTGTAAGTTATCTGATCATTTTGGTCACGATCATTGGTCTAAGAGGTAGAAGGATTGTCACACCCCAAAATCCGAAGGCCATGATTTAAAAACTTAAATGAGGAGATTCCCAAATTCTCCTTGATTTATATATATATACGACGGAAACATAATACATATCAATTTCATTTGATACATTCACTAGGGTCAAATTCTCCAAATTACATGAAAGGTGCACTTTAGATCTAACAAAACATAATATATATTCCTCTTCACCTGAAAATCCAAAACCCCAAGGATCTTTCTGGTCGGGATTGTCTCTATACACATAACTACCCCAAAAGGATCAATGCCATTGGAAATAACCTCGAATGTCGCCTTCCCCCCCTAACCTAGAATAATGTTAAAACAAGGTGAGCCACAAGGCTCAGCAAGTATATAGAAGAAAAAGGAATAACTAAGTTGACAACATAACATTTAACTCCCCATAACCATTTCCAAACATGCCTCATGCATCATATCAAACCATGCCATGTACAATAAATGCATCATCATCTCAAGATGCGTAATCATAAATGCAAACGTGCACAAATGCACATATATGGTCCTTGGGGCCCACATAAGAAAATGCACATAATGGCGCCCAAGACCCTGTATACAAACCTACTACAGCCATGCACTGGCCAATGTCACTATCATGAGTCGAAGTCTGGTATCATATAGTGAGCACAATTAGAATACGGTGGGATTCGAACCCCTGTCTTACATCATCATAAGCTGTTGTGGGATTCAAACCCACAGTCTTACATGCCACTCTTATTTCACCACATCCACCCTTATTTCACCATAACCTCTATCATACAATGCAACACAATGGCTTTTGCAGCATAAACGTGATGACAAGGCCCACATAAGCCAAGCATCAAGCTATGCTACACCCACATAGTAATCCACACACACGAATGCTCTAATGCATATGCTCGCATATCATACACAAGTCAGCACTCATAGGCCAACTGTGTCATGTCAATGCTCACGCTCTCAACACATAGAAAGCATGACCTCCAATGAATACAACCCATGGCCCAACATCATCATGCAATGCAATATAACACAAATCAAAGTACAACACCACCCAAGGACTATCACCTGAATCCTACCCCATTCAGGTTCAACATCATTTCACAAAGAAATGTAGGGAGGAATAAGCCCTACTTGACTAGCGAATAAAAATGCAACAAGGAATGCTTGATAAGACTCCATCAATTCTCTGAGAAATTTGTTAACAAAAGAAGAAACATGTAGCCTATTAATGGCTCTCAACCATTACTCAAATCACAACCCGAGGAATTTATCTATTTCCTGAAAATTGGAGAAAGGCGGACTATCCGAAACAGAAAATTTCCAGATTCTGGGCAAGGATTGGCAAGGTTACTACGGGCTTGAAACACACCCAACTGATCCAAAAATTATGCCAAAACAAAGCTTAAGGAGTCTAGTTTATGGAGCAAAAGGTGGATTTCAATTTGGATATCTCCACAAAAAGATTATGTTCCAAACCGAGACATGGTCTGATTATGACGAAACAAAGATTTCCAAATTCAATCATGAACTTCATAGGGCTCCTACAGGTTCAAAACTTGGACAAATGATCCAAATTCTATATCAAAACGAATCTTATCAAGTTAGGGTCGCAACAAAAAAAAAAAAAGGATCTTAATTCCGATATCAGGACAAAAAGTTATGATCTAAGAAGTACAACGTGCGCAATCTGAAAATGGAAAGTCGACTTTTGAAATTGGAGAGTCAACTTTTGGAATTTCAAAGTCGACTTTTGGAAGAAGAAAGTCGACTTCTACATCAACTTAGTTGACCCAACCGAGAGCTTAACATAGAGAGTAGACTTTCACTCAAAAGAGTTGACTCTTGAAACCCAAAAACGAAAATGGACAAAAGAATGCAATGCAAATCAACAACATAACAAAATGCCATTTCGTGAAAGATTCTTGGAGTAAATCAAGCCCCAATTGAACCTCAACAAGACTCATTTATTTTTTTAAGAAACTTAGCAAAGTGTTTGTAATAAGAAGGAGAGACCCATTTTATCAAAAGACAAGATATTGAAGCAATGGAGGAAACAAAGTGTGCTTCATTTAGAGAGAAATAATCAAGAACTTGCATAACCAAAAGGAGATACAAGAAGAAATTGCACCAAAAATGGAGAAGAGAAAAGAACTTGCCTTGATGATCGAATCCCAAAGAAGAAGCAATTTGCTAGAAGCTTAAACCCTCACCTCTTGAAGCTCCAATCAAGAAGAATAATGGAAGAAAAAGAAAAGAAGAAGAAGAAACAATCGAGAGAGGGAGAGAAGAAGGCAAGAAGAAGAAGAAAGGAGGAATGGGGGAGAGTGGCCTGCCCGCCACTTTTCAACCACCCCACCAACTCTCTACTTCCCATTTTACCCCTCTACACAACACACACTCCACTAAAATATCTTACCCCTTTTGGACATTTCCCCTATTTCCTTTTCTTTTCATTTTTATTAAATTTAAAACAATAATTTCACATGGACTCAAGCCCACACAATAATCTAACCCATACTATTTAGGCCCAATGGGTTTACTTTTCAAGTTGCCCCAATCCATTTTATTTAATTCTCAACCTCCACTTTTATTGGGCAACACTTGGCCCAGGCCATTTATTTCTATTTCCACACATTAGAAACTTCAACTTTTCAACTCTAATTTCACACATACATACTAATTTAAATAAATGGTCTAGACCCACTAATGAGTCGTTACAGTTTCTCCCCCTCTTAAAAGAATTTCGTCCTCGAAATTCGCACCTGATTATTAACATGCTTACGGGCGAGTACAACCTATTACCTTACTTGCTCCCTAGTAACTGGGCTCAACCTATGACATTGCTTTATTACTAAGCCTTCGTTTAAGGGGTATTTCAGTTCCTCAATACCTCCCCTTTTAACTTCGAATGCTAATAGGCGATTCTTTAGGTAACGAATTATTTTATTCTTCCAATATAGTCGTACCTATCCTCGAAGTTTCTGGTGGGTTCCCTCTCTTGGTTGGTATGCTAATATATCATCCACCAAATCAATATTAAATTTCTCCAAACACTATTATGATGCTCATTTCATGTGTTCCATAAACGATGCCAGCTTAATTATCAAGTCTAAGGGTATCATCAAATGATCATAATCGTTTTGTTATAGTCCAACATCATTCTAAGATTGTTTCATGCTCCTAGCTTATTTTCAATACCTCGCTTACACTTAACTTAATCTTGAAAAATATTCTAGCTCCTTCGCAATTAACTGCTTAATTGTTCTTTCCCTTTAAATATGATAGTCTAAATTCATTCTCTTTACCCAATCAAACACATTAAGTATGGCTATCATAATTCCCCCCAGGTCTCATTATAAATGCATTACTATAGGCACCTTTCTTCATATCAATTGTAACCACTCTTAATACATTGAGTCAATCAATGACCTCAAGCAATATATTAACACCAAAGTTGATTTCCTCACTAAATAAGTTTAACATGCTCAGTATATTCTTCCCAAAGACACAGTCGATCATTCCATTACTATTTCACCATTCATGTAGCAAGGATCCATCAACATTTTTTTGTTTTTGTTTTTTGAATTGCTTCAACTCTCAAGTTTCCCACTTCACTACATCGCTATATACCATACACATACCTTTATTTTCTTATAACCACAATTGCAACAATATGCGACCATAACATCCACTCAAGCAAATAAACTGCCACGCCACTTATAGTGACCTCATTTCTCACAAATCACATATGGCACTTTTAAGAGCTCGTTTGGGTAGATATAGCTCTTGCCTATCCAACTTGTTTTTGTAACCTTAAGTTCCCATAACTTAACTTCTTCCAATTTCCCCTTGTTGGTTCCCTTACATTCTTCCTCAGGAGTGTATACGTATTCATTCATTTAGCTTCCTTGGTTACTAGGCCATCTCTCAATTCATTAAGTATGATTCACTAATCAATCTATGGTGAATCCTATATATTCCTCAAGTCATTACATTCAACAACTAAAGGATTCTAATTCTAGTTCGACGCATACACATCCTTCAAAGCCTCATATAAACACATGGTCAATAACCTCGAACATTAAATTAATATCTAACTTAGCATTCCTACTAAGGTGTAGTAATCAATTTTCCTCACCCAACCTTTGGATTTGCAAAGCCATTTCCAAGCCATTTTCCTATGACCACTTCACACAATTTTCATCTTAGACTCTTCTCCACAATTTAAGTATTCCCAACACTTCAATCTAATGATACAGAATATAATTACACATACAATAAATTATCACTAATCACTCCAGACTTACTATTGGGTAACTACAATTTCTCCCCAACATACCTTAAATTCCCTTAATTCCAACTTTACAGGCATTCACATTTAATCCTTAACTTCTTTAAAATGGCATGAGACTTAGAAGTTCAACCTAGTAGAAAACAGCCGACGGAACAAAGGAAACAGACGACCAGTCGACAGCTCCTCACCATCAGTCGACAACCTACTGTGTCTTCTTACCTCTGCCTTCCCTTTTCAAACCCCCAAATTCTTTTCAATCAATTGCCAACTCAACCATCCTCCTCACTTCCTTTTTGCATTCACTCCTTAAACATCCTATATATATAATCCCCTAGATATACGTGCACCATTTAATTTAACCTTCTACTTTGTTTTTCCCTAACCATTACTTGCACCACCCAATCTTCCTCATATTAATTCGAACACCACCCCACTATGTAACACTCATCTCATGCCCTTTAGCTTGAGGCGTGACCTCATTTACAAGGTAGCTCCTTATTGTGCACTTCATAGCCTCCAATTAACTCATTACTCATCCGTACTAGGCCCCCTAACACAATCCCAATAGATAATAGTGCCACAAGATCCTGAGAATAAGAACATAACATATGACATATGACACATGACACGATAAAAGAATGTATCATATCTGCATCAAAGAGGACACTAACATCAATTACTATACAACAAAAACATACCTCAGTTAGGGTTATTCCCCTCTTCCATATCCATGGGCTACACATGGGACCTATCAATACTAGCAGGACAAGGAGGCTGAGGCAACGCCAGCTGCAAGGTTGCACCTTGGACTACGGACACTGTAGACCCCTGCCCTTCGTATGGTGGTCCCCGCCCAACAAGTGTTGGCTTTGTGGCCCTCTCGGCCGCACCGAAAACATGCCACATTTTGAGCAGGCGTCACACCTAGATTCTGAGGGCAATTCTTCCTAATGTGTCCTGTTTGACCACAACGGAAACAAGCCACCTCCACGTCTTGATTCCAAGGGCAATTTTTCATCACGTGTCCCCTTTAACCACACTGGTAACAAATCCCTTTACCAAACTGGCAAGATCCCTTCTGCCTCTTACTGCAAAAGTTACATGTCATCCCTTCCACTATATCCTTGCCTGTCTGTTTCCTTTTCCTACCGTCATCATAGCCTTGGGAGATGATCATCCCTTCCAGAGCTGCGTACCGCTTACTGCCTCCAGCTAGGTTACCCCTAGCTCCCTACTATACTAAATTCTGCCCTAACTGGTCATTGGTGAACATATCCACTATCCCCACCATTGCTACTGAGATCCTCAGCATCCCTGTTATCATCTGACACAAGTCTCCCTTAGACTCCACCGGAGTCTCTGGTGCAAGTGCTTACACAAGTCAACCATGGCCTCGACCCCAGGTAGGTGGCTCTCCCTATCATGCACTCATCCTCCTACACAATTAGCACACTTAGATTAAAATCATTATTTAGACTTACACCTGGCTACTCGGCACATTCTTAACTCTACCCGCTTCTCATATGTGTACAGAGACAAAACCTAACTTTGCTCTAATACCAAACTGTAACACACCAAAATCCGGAGGATGTCATTTAAAAATTTAAATATAGACATTCTCAAATCCTCCTTCATTATATATATATATATATAGATACACACAACGGAAACATAATACATATCAATTTCATTTAATACATTCACTAGGGTCAAATTCTCCAAATTACATGAAAGGTGCACATTAGATCTAGCAAAACATAATATATATTCCTCTACACCTGAAAATCCAAACCCCCAAGGATCTTTCCGGTCGAGATTGCCTCAGTAGACATAACTACCCCAAAAAGATCAATGCAACTGGAAATAACCTCGAACTTCGCCTTTCCCCCCTAACCTGGAATGATGTTAAATTAAGATGAGCCACAAGACTCAGCAAGTATATAGAAGAAAAATGAATAACTAGGCTGACAACATAACATCTGACTCCCCATAACCATTTCCAAACATGCCTTGTGCATCATATCAAACCATGCCATGTACAATAACATGCATCATCATCTCAAGATGTGTAACCATAAATGTAAACGTGTACAAATGCACACATATGGTCCTTGAGGCCCATATAAGAAAATGCACATAATAGCGTCCAAGACCCTGTATACAAACCTATTGCAGCCATGCACTGGCTAGCATAATATCAACCTGAACCAATCTCCCATGTCACAGTCACGAGTCGGAGTCTAGTATCGTAAAGTGAGCACAATTAGAATGCGGCGAGATTCGAACCCCCGTCTTACATCATCATAAGCTGTTGTGGGATTCAAACCCACAGTCTTACACGCTACTCTTATTTCACCACAGCCACCCTTATTTCACCATAACCTCTATCATGCAATGCAACACATAGGTAATGCAATGACTTTTGTAGCATGAACGTGATGACAAGACCCCCATAAGCCAAGCATCAAGTTATGCTACACCCACATAGTAATCCACGCACACGACTACTCTAATGCATATGCTCGCATATCATACACAAGTCGGCACTCATAGGCCAACTGTGTCGTGTCAATGCTCACGCTCCCAACATATAGAAAGCATGACCTCCAATGAATGCAACCCATGGCCCAACATCATCATGCAATGCAATATAACACAAATCGAAGTACAACACCACCCAAGGACTATCATCTGGATCCTACCCCATTAAGGTTCAGCATCATTCCACACAAAAATGTAGGGAGGAACAAGCCCTACTTGGCTAGTGAATAAAAGTGCAACAAGGAATGCTCGATAAGACTCCATCAATTCTCTAAGAAATTTGTTAACAAAAGAAGAAACACGTAGCCTATTAATGGCTCTCAACCATACTCAAATCACAACCCGAGGAATTTATCTATTTCCCAAAAATCGGAGAAAGACGGACTACCTGAAACAAAAAAATTTCAGATTCTGGGCAAGGATTGGTAGGGTTGCTACGGGCTTGAAACATACCCAAATAATCCAAGAATTATGCCAAAACAAAGCGTAAGGAGTCAAGTTTATGGAGCAAAAGGCGGATTTCAATTTGGACATCTCCACAGAAAGATTATGTTCCAAACCGAGACATGGTCTCATTATGACGAAACAAAGATTTCCAAATTCAATCATGAACTTCATAGGGCTCCTACAGGTTCAAAACTTGGCCAAATGATCCAAATTCTATATCAAAATGAATCTTATCGAGTTGGGGTTGCAGCAAAAAAAACGGATCTTAATTCCGATATTAGGACAAAAAGTTATGATTTAAAGAGTACAAGGTGCGCAGTCTAAAAATGGAAAGTCGACTTTTGAAATTGGAGAGTCGACTTCTGGAAAGTCGAATTTTGGAATCTGAAAGTTGACTTTTGGAAGAAGAAAGTCGACTTCTACATCAACTTAGTCGACCCAACTAAGAACTTAACATACAGAGTCAACTTTCACTCAAAAGAGTTGACTTTTGAGACCCAGAAACAAAAAACGAACAAAAGAATGCAATGCAAATCAACAACATTTGCATCTAACCAACAAAATGCCATTTCATGAAAGATTCTTGTAGTAAATCAAGCCCCAATTGAACCTCAACAAGACTCATTTATTTTTATAAGAAATTTAGCAAAATGTTTGTAATCAAAAAGAGAGACCCATTTTATCAAAAGACAAGATATTGTAGCAATGGAGGAAACAAAGTGTGCTCAATTTAAAGAGAAATAATCAAGAACTTGCATAACCAAAAGGAGATACAAGAAGAACTTGCACCAAAAATGGAGAAGAGAAAAGAACTTGCCTTGATGATGGAATCCCAAAGAAGAAGCAATTTGCTAGAAGCTTAAACCCTCACCTCTTGAAGCTCCAATCAAGAAGAATGACGGAAGAAAAAGAAAAGAATAAGAAGAAGAAACAATCGGGAGAGGGAGAGAAGAAGGCAAGAAGAAGAAGAAAGGAGGAATGGAGGAGGAATGGGGGGAGAGTGGCCTGCTTGCTACTTTTCAACCACCCCACCAGCTCTCTCTGCTTCCCATTTTGCCTACACAACACACACTCCACTAACATATCTTACCCCTTTTGGACATTTCCCTGATTTCCTTTTCTTTTCCTTTTTATTAAATTTAAAACGATAATTTCACATGGGCTCAAGCCCACACAATAATCTAACCCATACTATTTAGGCCCAATGGGTTTACTTTTCAAGTTGCCCCAATCCATTTTATTTAATTCTCAACCTCCACTTTTATTGGGCCTTTCAACACTTGGCCCAGGCCATTTATTTCCATTTCCACACATTAGAAACTTTAACTTTTCAACTCTAATTTACACATATATGCTAATTTAAATAAATGGTCTAAACCCACTAACGGGTCATTACAAGGATGCCCTCTTATCATTACGTGTCCACCCTCTTCTCTCTAATGAAATGGTAGTAGAGTTTCTCTCAAGAAAGCTTCATTGTGAATATCTCTAAAGAGATGGGCTAGCTTTCCTTGGATAGACCTTTTGATGGGGGGGGGGGGGGGGGGGGGGGCACTAACTTAGCCACCAGGGGGGCTTGGATTGTGCTAAGTGCCAAACAGTTACTCAAGGAAGCAATAAGATCATGACAATGGGCTCGCAATTCATACCATAATCACCCTGAGAAATTTTCATGCCATGCAAAACATCAAAGTTTCATAACAAGAGAACATGACCTATTAATTCAAGGTTCAACAATCCATTCACAAATAAGACATACCAAACCAAAAGCTCAAAGAGAGTATGCTTCCCTTGCAATCATCTAATTAGCTTTTCAAATGGAGATAAAACTTTCCAAAAGTCGATGATTATTGCTTTGACTTTTGGATTTTGGTAGCTCCTTTGTTTTTGTTTATATTTTTCTTAAAAACTACATTTAATGAGACATAAAACCAAAAGGAAAAAAAAAAAAAGGATCATCAAACTAGCTTTCCATCTAGAGATAAAAATCTCCAAAATTCAGGGCTCTCAACACTTCCAATTCACTGTTTCCCAAATATGCCTTGCTTTATTCTACTATATCTAGATAACTATGATACTTTTTAGATTTCCTTATGACTTTTCCCAGAAACTAGAAAAAAATTTAGGTGGAATAGGCTCAAGAATCATCCTATATTTGGTGTTCTGGTCAAGAATTTACAATTTTTCAAAGTTTTAGATCTCATGGATGTCTTGACAAGACACCCACTTTCTTCCTTAGCACACCCTGACCAACAACATAACAGGTCTTAATCCCACTAGGTTAAGTTTGTTACATGAATTCTAGATCTCCAATTATCACTATCCATGGTCATATCCTCTGTAAGACCATCATATCCTACACCATGTTTAAGGGTTTCCCACCAAATTCTCATCTCCTCCATTTCATCCAATGCTTACATCAATCTTCTTCTCACAGGTCCAAATCATTTTAATCATGACTCTCTCATCTTATTTTCAATGGGCATCACCCAACTCTTTTACATATAATCTCATTTTTTATTGTCTTTTCTTATATAGTTGTATATCTACCATAACATTTTCATCTTAGCTACACTCATATTTTTGCATATGTTTGCATTTAACTTCCCAACATTTTAAGCCATACAACAACGATGCTCTTATAGCCATATAATAAAACTTCCCTTTTAGCTTTAAAGGAATCTTACAATTGCATAAATTACTGGAAGCATTTGTTCACTTCAACCATCCCATATTAATCCTATAGTAACATTCTCTTAATCTCCCCATCTGTTTGAACAATTGATCCAAGTTATCAAAATCAATTTTCTTTGGAATAACTTGTCACCAAGTTTCACAAAAATACCATCCTCACTTAAATTTCGGAATATAAAGTGTTTGTCCATAATTCAAATTTATTATTCACACTATCCTTTGTTTGATCTATCAAAGAAAATATCCTCCACAAATAATATAAGACCAAGTTGCTTCTTCTTGGATGTGTTTTGTGAATTCATCCACTACAAAATGGAGATAAGGGCTTAATGTAAATCCTTGATGTAATCCAACTGTAATTTAGAAAGCCTTAATATCTCCTCCACAAGTTATAGCACACTTTTTTTTTTGTTAGGTCATATAACACATTTTTGCTTGACACAAGTCTTCAATAACTTTCTTCTCCAATGCCTTCCACATGACTTCTCTAGGCACTCTGCTGTAAGCTTTTTCAAGTCTATAAATTCCATGTTCACATCTTTTCGTTTATCTCTAGACCTTTCTATTAAGTGTCCCAATAAGTAAATAGCTTCCATGTTTACCTACCAGGAATACAAACAAATCAATTCTAAGAGATGTTAATTCTCTCCCTCAATCCACATTTGGTTAGCCTCTCTCTTTATGGTTTAATGTCTTCTACTAGACTATAACAAACTTTTCTTTGAAAATAGTTTGTTTTTTGCCTTCTAAACCCTGCCATCTGATTCTTACACTCAGTTTTGTATCATTTTTTTCTCCTGATCCTTGAAAATAGCTTGTTTTTCACCTTTTGTACAACCAAAGTGTTTTTTTGAAGCTTTGATTAACAAAAGCTATCTCTTGTTCTATGAAGTGTTTTCTTTATTCTAACTGAAGGTAAATAGGGTGTTTGATGCAATCGACCAGAAATGATTTGGTTGTTTTTATATTTTCATGACTTCAACCCAGACAAGAGAGGCTTATAACTTGTATCCAGAAAGTGCACAAGGTGTGTGCCTCATGACCTTAAGTGAGAGCCTTAGGAGGGTGCCCTTGCCTTGAATTCATGCATAGGCTTACCAACACCATTTAGCAACCTTTCATTCTCCAATTTGGTCCATACAACCACATTTACAGTTGGAACTTGGGAGAAAATTACGAAATTTCATACCCACTAAAAATTTCATTAAAAATTCCAAACTTGATCCTAACCATTCATCTAAACCCTAACCATCTTAATCAATTAGGATAGAATGGCTGTATAGAGGATATGACATGGCCATGGTTCTAGATGGATGTCTATAATTCATGTAGTCAACCCCACCTATTGGGATCAAGGCTTATGATTGTTGTAATCCTAGCCATTCATCTCAACCCTAACACCTCCATGAGATAACACCTTAGCTTGTAGAGATCATTTTCAAGTGACTAATGTTAGGAGAATTAACTATTAATACATGCATGCACATATAAATACATGAATATACACTTTCATATATATGTATATTCTTTTTAACAAATTTAATAAAATATTTATCTATCTATGTAGCACACTTCCCTTGGCCGAATTTTCTCTAGTTTTTTGTTCCACTTTTTGTAATTTATTAGTGTTTAGATGCCTTTACCCAATGGTAATAAGATGTTGAAGATTCTTACCAAAAATGGCATAATTCTTTCCACATACTCCTCCTATACCAACCATCATAGGCTTCCTTTAGGCCTTTATGCCATTCCAAAATAGGTAAATTTGGAGCATTTAAGTTATATCAAAATTGTGGGATCTATACCAAGACTTTTCAAGCATGAAATGCTTGAAAATGAGTCGCATTTATAAAATTGCATGGTACTTATAATTCATTCATATTATTAGGGCCTTCCTGAGTTATATAACTCAAATTGGTGTTTCTAGTCTCATAATAAGTGAGATCATTATTCACTGATCAAATTTTGTCCAAAGATTCATAGGTAACATATAAGAACTAACAACACAAGGTTCTAAACTAGACCATCATTAGGAACTAAACTCCAAATTTTCTACCTCCAATATTCATTTAGAAATGAAAGCTAGTTGCCACTCAAATTTTATCCTCCAAATTGATTTGTTTTGAGATCATACCATATTTTTTCCAAAAATTACATTTTACTCCTATGGTCAAAATTCACTTTTTAATCCACAATATATTTATTTTTTCAAAATTTGATTGGCATTATACCTTATATATTAAATATTAAATGGTTAAATGGCTACCCATCAAATTTAACCTCAAAGTTCAATCTGATGGTGGCTCATTGTCCTGCTAGATCCTTTCCGTACTTGGAAACTTGAACATACTAAATTTGGCAGTCCATGTGTAATCACTCCTAGATTACGTCAAAGGGTTGGGGTACTATGGGATAAGGGGTTGTATATAAGACAGACTAAGAACAAAAACGATAGTTCTTGCATTTGGGGCATGCACAATGCATCTACCAAAAATTGGGAGACATTGTGCAGATTGGTGATCAAGTCTAACAATGGCACTTATTAAAGCATGAGAAATTGAGAAAGCAAAACAAGTAAAAAGCAACAAATATCTGTTATGCCCTTCCTATTTTTTTCACAATTTGTTCCTGGATCTTCAAAAATTTATGTTGAGAGAAAGGGGACATGGGAGTGGGGAAGGAGAAGAGGAGAATAAATATGGGAAGATATAAAAGTAATACAAACAAAGGTAGAAAGGAGACCAAAGGAAGAGGAGATGGAGACTTAGTTTATATACAGGCAAGGGGAGAGAAGGACATACAAAGAGTAACTTCCATTTCAATTAATCTTTGTTCCTAATGTTCACACAAATTAACAACCCCTTAATTTTTTTTTTCTGCTCAGAGAAATAAGCAGAGAGAAAAAGAAGATAAAAATAGCCATTTCCTTCATCCTACAGTTTAACATTTTGCCTATCAACTAGTTAAGATTGAGCATGTATCTACCAAACAGACATATATATCCAGTTCTGAACTACAAAGACGTCTAAAAAGCACTCAGATTAACCATATTCGAGTATATTTACCTTATATCTCACACGAGATCCCTTTAACCCAATCAAAATATCACCAACACTTCCATCTTCCATTTGCACAGAAGTCAAAACACTGGGTTCTGAACCTGATTCATCATCAGAATCTTCAAAATCAAGTTCTGACATTTCATCATCATCATCAACGGGCATGTCATTCAAGTCTTCTTCGCCAGCATAATCAGTTTGGACTTCCATGCTATTATCAAGAGAAATAGGTGCCAAGGCCTCTCCATTCAGAGTGTTGGAGAAATCAGACAGAACAACATAGAGTTTCCTATCAAGTAAAGGCCTTGCAATATCAAATGACACCCACCTGCAGAGAAATAATGCATGTCAAGAAAGAGAAAAGTAATAAAAACACAAAGTTCATGATGGAAGGAGTGTGTTAAAATAGTAAACTTGATTTGTATCTAGCTTATAGTATACGTATATCTTTTGGGCTGCTACGTTGTATGTTGCTTTAGTTTATGCATGGTCACATGTCCTTTCAGTTGATAAATGAATGGTTTTTGTTATGATAAATGAAAGTAGACAACAACAGAAGTGTACATTTATGATAGATACATGTATTAGATTAGATACATGCTTAATTGAACCTATTAATACCTTTGATTCCTAGGCATTCCCAAGGTGTGGGGTAGAATCAAAGTAAATTAATTTACTCTACCCTCTTTCTCTCACTTGATTAGAAATGTGTCTGAGCAGCCCTCTCAGTATCCAACAAAGTGGTATCAGAGCTAGGTCAGTTGTGAGAAAGCAGCCATATATAAGTGCTAACTCGCTAGTGAGAGGTTACTGCATTAGAGGTCTAGATAGCACAAGCTTGATGTGATTTGAAGAGGATTTTGAAGGCCAGGAAAGAATGTCTACCCTTGATCAAAATTTGTTGTTTTCAAATTATAGGGGAATGAAGATTAGGCTCCCTAGCTATCTCAAAGCAAGTGACTTATGAGATGTAGGAAAAGAGCCATAGAGGGGCATGCCCCAATGGTTTCAGAGAAGGAAAAGAGTATTTTCAGGAAGAAAAGTTGCCTTGCCAAGGAATCCATAGAAAGTGAAGAATTTGAGAATATGTGATTAAAAGAAAAAGAACTTCACAAGATGAAAGAAGTCGAGAAAGAAATTACTGAAGAAGACATTGACAATATGGAGGAAATATTATTAAAAACGAAAAATCTCATGGTCAAAGATAGATTAAAGGGGAATAAAAACAAAGTTAGTGAAGAAATTGGAGGTGGTGAAAACAAAAATGAGCAAATTGGGATGGTTGAGGAAGAAAATGTAGAAAAAGATGTTCATGATGATATTTGGAAGGGCAACATTTTTTTGGCATTGTTATTGTAGAAAAGAAACATCAATTTAACTTCATTTGTTTTCATGATAGTGCAAAGAAATGCATTCAAGAGTTAGATTTGAAAAAGGAAATTAATGAAGTTGGCATAGTTAAAGTTTATGGAACTACAAAGGTGATGTGAGAAGTTTTTCTTGATCAAATTGTTGCATCAAAGCAGAACAATGAACATTAAGGCGTTGAGATCTCTGTGCAAGATTCACAAATTGGCAAGGAGAAAACTGTATTTGTGAGAATGGAATATTTTTATTCATCTTTACACACAACATCACAACCCTAGTTATAGGGATGAGGAATTACAATATAAGAAAGATTACCTATACAAGGTTTAGGAAAATATCCTAAACTAGAATTAAGAAAGTATCCTAAATTGGTTTTAACAATTTCTAAACAACAAGAAGATTAAATATTAGATCAGCTACAAATCCTAATCCTTCCTTATCCTTTCCTCTGTGTATCCTACGGGAATCAACACTCCCATCAAGCTAGTAAATGAATATCTATCATTCACAACTTGCATACCAAGTCTTCAAATCTTCTAGTAGCCAGCCCCTTTGTTAGTAGATCAACCAATTGTTTTTTAGAGAGAATATAGGGTATATGAATTAAACCTGCTTCCAACTTCTTCTTTATAAAATGCCGGTCTATCTCTATATGTTTTGTCATGTCATGCTGCACAGGATTATGAGCAATACTAATAGCCAATTGATTATCACAAAATAACTTGATTGGCCCATTGGTACTGACTTTTAAATCCTCTAGAATAATCCTTAGCCATAACAATTCACATAGACCAAGAGTCATGACCCTAAACTCTGCTTCAGCACTAGACCTAACCACAATACTCTACTTCTTACTTCACCAACAACAACATATCCAGCCTTTATCCCACTATGTGGGGTCGATTACATGAATTCTAGACTTCCATGTATTTCTGTCTTTTGTCATATCCTCATTTAGATCCATATATTTCATATCAAATTTTAATGTCTCTCCCAAAGTCTTCTTGAGTCTACCTCTACCTCTTTTTGTGACTAATTGTTCCATTTCATAAACTCTCCTCACAGGAGCGTCTCTTACTCTCCTTCTCACATGACCAAACCATCTTAGTCTAGTCTCTCTCATCTTCTCCTCGATTGGCACTACTCCTACCTTATTACGAATAACTTCATTTCTAATTTTATCCTTTCTTGTATGTCCGCACATCCATCTTAACATCCTCATCTCCGCTACACTCGTCTTTTGCTCATGCTGGTATTTGACTGCCCAACATTCTGAGCCATACAGCAAGACTGGTCTTATAGTTGTCCTATAAAATTTTCCTTTCAATTTTAATGAGATTTTACCATCACATAACACCCCCGATGCATTTCTCCATTTTAGCCAACCTGCCTTAATTCTATGTGCGACATCCTCGTGGATTTCTCCATCTTTTTGAATCACTGATCCCAAATATCGAAAATGGTCTTTTCTTTGTAAGATTTGGTCTTCTAATTTTATTATAACATCATCCACTCTTGCATTTTTACTAAATTTGCATTCCATATATTCTGTTTTCTTTCTACTTAATTTAAATCCCTTAAATTCTAAATTGTTTCTCCACAACTCAAGCTTAGTGTTCACTCCTTCTTTTGTTTCATCCACCAACACTATGTCATCTGCAAATAGCATACACCATGGCACATCTGTCTGAATATCTTTAGTGAGTTCATCCATTACTAGGGCAAATAAGTATGGACTTAGTGCAGAACCTTGATGCAGTCCTATTGTAGTTGTAAATGGTTCAGTATCCCCTCCGCATGTTCTGACCTTTGTCTCTACACCATGATACATATCCTTAAGGGCTTGTATATAGGCTATTTTGACTCCTTTCTTCTCTAAAACCCTCCATAATACTTCTCTAGGGACCCTATCATAGGCCTTTTCTAGATCTATAAACACCATATGTAGGTCCTTCTGATGATCTCGATACCTTTCCATTAGACGTCTCAGTAAATATATAGCTTCCATTCTTGACCTACCAGGTATGAAACCAAACTGATTTTCTGACACCTTTGTTTCCTTTCTGAGCCTCTGCTCTATTACTCTCTCCCAGAGTTTCATGGTATGACTCATTAACTTAATTTCTCTCTAATTTTCACAGTTTTGAACATCTCCTTTGTTCTTGTATATAGGAACCAAAGTACTCTTCCTCCACTCATCTGGCATCTCTTTTGATTTAAGGATGGCGTTAAATAGTTGCGTTAGCCAGGAGATGTCCTCTTCTCCCATGCATTTCCATGCTTCTATCTTCACCAAGACACCAAATTCCCTCCTAGGAAGACACAATACCCAATTGTAGACCGTCTATCAATTAGGGAACCTACATAATCCACATCTGTGTACCTTCTAATATCCAAATCTTGTCATGACCTTAACAAAATTCCCTTGTTTGGTGTTGTTTCCAGATAGCATAAGTTCCTTCTCACTGTCTGCATGTGTTCCTCGATTGGATTATGCATAAATTGGCTTACCAAGTTAACAGCAAATGCAATGTCTGGTCTGGTATGTGAGAGAGAGATCAAACGACCTACTAATCTCTAATATGTCCATTTGTCCACTGGTTGACTGTTAGGATTTTCTCCCAATTTAATGTTAGGCTCTACAGGGTTCCAGCTCCTTTGCCTCCCAACAAACCTATTTCCTTTAACAAATACAAGATATACTTGCGTTGAGACAAAAAAATACCTATCTTAGAATAGACCACTTCTATTCCCAGAAAATACTTAAGTATATCAAGATCCTTAATCTCAGAAATTTGGGCCAGACTTTCCCTTAGGACCCTTCGTTCTTCAATATCATTACCTGTAATAATTATATCATCCACATAAACAAGTAACGCTATCACCTTCTCCTTCATTGAGTGCTTAATGAATAGTGTATGATCTCCCTTGCTTTGGTGATATCCCATGTGTCTCATTGCCTTAGAGAATCTATCAAACCAAGCTCTCAGTGACTGCTTAAGGCCAAAAAGTGCCTTTTTAAGTTTGCAAACTTTACTCGAGTCTCATTTTGTTGAATCCTAGTGGTAGTTCTATGAACACTTCTTCCTCTAAATCCCCATGAAGAAACACATTCTTCACATCAAGTTGTTGTATCTGTCATCCATAACATGCTGCTAGAGACAAGAGTATCTGGGTTGTTGTCATTTTTGCCACAAGTGCAAAGGTCTCTAGGTAATCAATTTCATAGGTTTGAGTGTAGCATTTAGCCACTACACGAGTCTTATATCTCTCCAATGTACCATTTGCATTGTATTTCAGGTTAAAATTCCACCTGTAGCCCACTAGAATAACCCCTTTTGGTCTAGACATTAGTTCCCAAGTCTAATTTTTCTCCAAAGCTCTCATATCCTCCTACATAGCTTGCTTCCAATTCTGATATTTTAAAGTCTCATCAACTATCTTAGGGATAACAATGGAATCTATAGAAGTTAGGAAGCTTTTGTGCTTTTGGGAAAGACGATGATAGGAAATATAGTTAGCCAATGTTGAGTACAACTTCTAATCCCTTTTCTGACAGCAATAGGGAGATCCAAGTCATTAGGAATAGGGTTAGAAGGAATCAAGGGATGAGTGATTTCAGTACGTGGGCTGGAAACTGATGTTGATCTAGGCTAAGGATGCAGAATAGACTGTGATCTTCTCTTGTACACATAAGGGGAGCCTTTAAACCTGACCGGGGATGGCAACACGATCAATGCCTGCTCTTCTTGGTTAGGTGAGTCATGCTCACTTGAGCTGGGTGAGTGAGCAAGTGAGTCAGATTGAGCAGCAGCTACTTCTATCTCACTAGATCCCATAGAAACCAAATCTAAGCTAGGTAGAACACCTTGGTCACCCACACTGTATATTCTTCCCCTGGTGACCAAGACTAGAGGACCAAAAAAAGGATTGAGATTCAACAAAGGTAACATCCTTAGACACATAGAACTTTTTAGAGAAATGATGATAGCATTTGTAACCCTTCTAGATAGGAGAATAGCCAAGAAAGGCACACTTAAGGGCCGTAGGATCAAGTTTGTCCCTGTGATGCTTTGGAATATGAACAAATGACACAACCAAAGACTCTAAGGGGAAGAAGATGATGCGGTCACTATTTGAGACAAGATGGAGGGCCCGTTCAAGACCCAGTCCAAATTGGCCCGTTCAAGAATCGGCCCAAACAGGGGCCGAGACTTTATATTTTTCTTATTCTTTTAGGATTTTATTCTACTTCATATTTTAGAATTTTATTTCTATTAGGATTCTAATTCTAATTGATTTTTATTTACAATACTACCATGGGGTGGCCGAACACTAAAAGTACTTAGATTTTAGGATTTGTAAACAGTTTTTCCGATTTCAATTTCCCAACAACCTATTCAGTATTCTTCTTTTACTCAAGACCAAGTTTCGGTGCTTGAAACTTGTTGCTTTCAGAGTATCATTCGTGTGTTAGTTCTCTACGCACACACCACATGCTGCATCAAGTGGTATCAGAGCGGTAAAATCAACCAATCAGATGGTCAATCTTGAAGGCGGTAGCAACTAACCTCTCGACGGTGATCAGGGGTTGCCTACAGTTTGGAGAGTAATCGAAGAACAGCGGGAAATAACTTGTAATATGCAACAACAATTGGAGCAAATTAGCAACCAATTAGGTACTTTATTACGAGGTGATGATAATAGGGACCAAAATAATGGAATGAATCACGTTGGAGGAATTAACTTGGGAAGATCAGCCATTAATCCAATCCCTGTTAATCCTAGAAGACCACCAATGACGAATGATAGTGATGATGAAGATGATCTTGGTCTTGTAATGGCTAATCATGACGGTAGAGGGGTTAAGAGGAATGCGCAGCATAATAACCATTGGGGAAATGATGAGTTTAAACTAAAGGTTGATATTCCTACCTCTAGCGGAGATCTTGATATTGAGGACTTCCTAGATTGGATAACTGAGGTTGATCAATTCCTTGAATACATGGAGATCTCATATGAAAGACAAGTTAAATTAGTGGCTAGATTAAAGGGAGGAGCATCTGTTTGGTGGGAGCGATTGAGAGAGACGATATTGAGGGAAGGCCGAAATCCAGTTTAGACATGGAGACGAATGAAACAATTGTTAAGAGGTAGGTTTTTGCCTCCTAACTACGAACAAAACATGTTTAATGCCTATCAGAGATGTGCCCAAGGCATGAGGAGTGTAAATGAGTATACCTCTAAGTTTCTAAGGTTGGCGGAGAGAAACCAATTGTCAAAAAGTGACAATCAACAAGCAGCCCGTTATTTGAATGGGTTAAAACCTGCTATTCGTGATAAAATTGGGGTTTAGATGGTTATGAGTGTGCCAGAAGCAAGGAACTTGGGTTTAAAGGCTGAGTTAATGTTGAGTGAGAGGCCTAGTGACAACTATCGTCGGTATAGTGAGAATGACAATAAACAAGTCGCTTTTGATAGAGGCAAGCCAGTTCAAGGAGTGCAACCTTCCAATCCATCTAATGTACTCAACACCAATAAGGCTACAACGGGAGGAAACACTCGAGGTACTACTTCTAACCCTCCAAATAAACATTTTTGTCCCTCATATCTTCACTTACCAAAAATCAGAAGCAAATTCAGAGCTTATTTAGCTTTACTGTGAACTTTCAACTGTTGCAAGAATTGTCTTTGTGAAAGAGATTTTGTGACAAGTTCCAATTTCCTGCTTCTCCACAACGGAGAAATAAATTCTACCATGTATAAAAGTATTTATATAGACCAAATACCATTAAAACTATGTTAAAGTAATATTTAATTTAAAAACACTTTTAAGCTGCCCTACAACACAGCCAAACAGCACGCATGGTCATCATGCTTGATTTTTGTGTTGATCACTCCAGTAAAAAGGTTTGGACACAGTACACTACCAATATCTATTGCAGGATGGTTCATAACCTTTGGGATTTATTTTCAAATCCTTGAGCCACCAAGTTCATTTGTTAAGGAGCTCTAAGCTGTGGGCACGGACCATATCAATACACTGAAGTCTAATTCGCCCAGGAATCTTGACCATATAATTCCGGAAAGGTAGCTTATCAACCATCCTGGTATTATAGATTTGGTAGGCAGCATTTACCTCAAGATTTGTTCATTGCCAAGTGCAGCATGAGCTTTTCCAGATTAACCAGCAGCACATACGGTGCACACATGCAGCTTAGTTCAAGCCAAGGGTAAAATCAAGCTGGCAAAGTACAAATGATTTTGTCACACAATTTAAGAAGCCCCAACAAAACTACTTAAAATTTCCTACACAAATCCTAATTTTCTTTTGAGACCCATATTATGCCTATCCTACGAAATAAAGTAGACAGCCTCCAATGAAAATCTTTGATGAAGTAACATGATCCACCTAAGATTCAGATGGTAGGAGATTGTCATAGAAAAAACTAGAATTGAGACAAATGTCAAATCTCTTGCTAAGAGGCGCAATGACGCTTCTTGAAGATTGCTAGAGCCTTCCAATGTGCAAGGTATACAGCAACTCTGGGATTCAACTTGGCTCGGATTCGATCACATTCCCTGCAGTTTTGCACTAACCAATGGGAACCAAGTACTTCTCAACCTCAAATATATCTACCCCATATTTTAATAGTGTATTCATGTATTTTCATTATGAATGTTTAATATTTGAAGGCAAACCTTTTGGACTTCTTATGTCTCTTGGGATGCTTTCCTAACTTACAAATGTCTTTTGAAGTTCCTGGTTAATGTATAACTCTTTTTAGTTAAAGTATGCCTTCTGGGTAGCCAAGCCTATTGGGTTACCGACTCAAAAATTTAAACTACTTAAATAATTTTCCAACAGAGATTGAACATCTTTTCAGATTATATAGTTTTTACTACATTATTTTACGTATAAAAAAGTAAATATGCCTGTAAAAATTTCCCAATTGTAGAATCACAAACAATAACTAACATTAATATTTGCAAATCCTCTGACAGAACTATTATGGTAAGACAAACAAATAAACTGCTGGCGTAACAGGGTAGAAAATTTGGAAAACAAATGTACTTTAAAGTTGATAAGCAACATCTCTTACAACCAAAACTATAGAGATACTCAAAAAACACAATTCACATTCCCAGTTTATAGTTGGTCAGTTATATGATGCAGATAACTTACTGGTAACGAAGGGGACAGAGAAGCTCAGAAGGGCGATAGGCTGCTTTATATCTCATCTTGCTGCAGGAGTGAATGTAATAGCCAAGATAATAATACTCGAGGCTCGGACAGCTGAGTTGACTCTGCTTCACCCAATCTATCTCTTGCAGGGCTGAATACTTGCCTAGCGATAAGAAGGCAAGATCTGGGTCCCAGAATAAATATTTACTTGATAAACATCTAGGGAGAATATCAATCACGCCAACTGCGACTAGACGGCCATCAATCAAATATTGCTGGTGGAATGAACCAAAACCACAGGAAGCAACTGAACCATTACCAGTAGGTGGAACAAATACCAAGGGAGTGTCAACTAAAAACCGTTTGTACGAGCTTTCTGTCACGTGCTCAGGTGTATCATTATGCACTCTAATCTGGTATTTCCTATACAAGGCATATTCTTCTGGATCAAAACTTGACCTTTTTAAACGGTACTCAAGCTTCCGTCTTTTTCCCTGAGGAAATTTAGAGATCTTTGAACAACTCCCTTTAGTTCCAGTTCCTGTAAGAGACCCTTTAGAGACAGGAACTTCGTCCACCACCTCATCCAACCATGCTTGCTTTGTAGCAGAATAGAAGTTAATATGCCCATTGCAAGCTCTAATTGACACACCAGAGCTTTCAGCCAATTGATTTAGTAAATTTGTGACTTTTTCTGCAATCAGCTCTGGTGAAAGTTCAAGAGACTGAAGATTTTTTCCTGCACTATCTCCTGACAATTTTGAATTGTTTACATCCTTCTCTGCCCGCCTTAGTGCAGCTGCAATCTGGAAAGAGATATTGCAGGAGAACAATAGATCTTCAGATCTTTGAATAAGTAACTTCCTTTTGGAGGGTGCAACTTTTTTGACACAAGCTTTAGGTAATTGAATATTACGAGGAAATTCTCCACTTCCAGCTAATGCATGGACCACATTATCAATCTGCTCTGACAAATAATGCATAAATTTATCAGCCTTGTTCTTGTCTTCACCTTTACCCAGTGAGGATTCCCTTGCTGCTGAACTTGTGATTTGATCAGAGGCACAGCTCCTTGAACTCTTAGAAGTATTTGGCTCATCCATGACCTCTCTCCTTTTCACATCCAATGTGCCATCCAGAAACCTATTATGCATTACTGCTGTCAGTACATTTTCTCTAACATCATTGTGAAAAAACTCAAATGCATAGTACGTGGGCATATTGATATATAACCAAAATTGGAAAGAAATATGCATTATCATATTGTAAAGTAGAAGCCAGTATGAAATACAATCAAGCACCATCTGTAACTCCAAGAGAAGGGGGTGTTAGAACCATTCTGACAGGTAATTCTTCTCAATCCAAGAAGAATCAGGGGAATTGAGAAGGAAAGGGGGGGGGGGGGGAGAGAGAGAGAGAGAATCGGCAGGAGAGAGAATTGATGAATTGGTAATTCTCAAAAGATGCTTTGGGAGAGAGGACTTAGTGTATTATATACTGATCCAGCTCCCCTAGGCACCAAGGGCCACTTGCCCAGTTACAATTATTATTCAAATTCAAACTTAAGGCCTAGTTGTCTAACCACCATTCCCATTCGTTCTACAATCAACTAACAATTGACTAATTACAATTAAGCCCCCCATATACAATCGTTCTCATGACAATTCCCCCACCCCTTCAGCAACTTCTTGTCCGCAAGTTCATAGTTGACCAGCCACCTTGGGAAATTGCTTGAGTAAGTTGGGGAGGTATTCCCAAGTGTTATTCTCCGGATGGAGGTTGGACCACTGGACTAGGACTTGCATGAAAGGAGCCCCATGTCGATGTATGATGCGTCTATCCACAATAGCCACAGGCGTTGAAGCCCCTGTAATGTCCCAAAGTAGTGTGGGTAGGGTTGTGCTAGTTGCATGGGCTCCTGCAGACTTCTTCAACAAGGAGACATGGAATACCGGGTGTACTTGGGACTCCAGGGGTAGCTGCCAATCCAAGCCATAATAGGGTAAGGTCCAAAGAAGTTGGGACTCAACTTGGAGTGTTGGCCTAGAGCCAAGGTCTACAAGTAGGCCTTTTTGAGCTTAAGATAAAACTCTTTCCCCTACTTCAAACTCTCGGTCACTCCTCCTTCGATCAACAAACTATTTGGTGCGGTTTTGGGCATTTGCCAACTCCTTCTGCAACACCCTGAGCACCTGTTGCCATTGTTGCAAGTAGGATTCCATTGTCACTTCCCCTGCTATAGCCGGTAGTACAAGAGGTTTATACCCGTATAATGCCTCAAAAGGGGTCATCTTAATGGCACTGTGGTGGTAAGAATTGTACCACCACTGGGCCAAGGACAGCCAACGATGTTACCACTTAGGTTGTAGAAAACATAGGCACCTCAAGTACGTCTCTAAACATTGGTTCACCCTCTCAGTCTAGCCATCAAATTCGGGGTGATAGGCTGAGGACGTGTGTAGTTTAGTTCCCAAGGTCTTGAACAACTCCTTCCAAAAGAGGCTGGTAAAGACCTTATTCCTATCCGAGACTATGGATTGGGGAATACCATGGAGTTATACCACTCTGTCCAAGAAGATGCGAGCTACCTCCTATGCCGTGAAGGGGTGAGATAAGCCAATGAAATGGGAGAATTTCATGAACCAGTCAACCACCACTAAAATGCAATCCCAACCTTCAGACCTTGGCAACCCTTCCACAAAGTCCATGGTTATATTGGTCCAAGCTTGAGTGGGGATGGGTAATGGTTGGAGTAACCCGGGTGTAGCTATTGCTTCGTGCTTACATCTCCTACATGTGTCACACTTCAACACAAACTCCATAACATACTTCTTCAACTAATGCCAGAAAAATATCTATTTAACTCTCTGATATGTCCCCTGCGCCCAAGAATCGCCCCCAAGTGGGGAGCCATGTAGTGTCTCCAGAATCCTGCCCCTCAGCTCCTCATGGTCTCCCACCACCAACCTCCCCTAATACCTCAGTACCCCATTTTTTAGCATGAACCCCGGCCTCGAGGTAGGATTTAGAGTTAGTTGCTCTCTTATCTCCTTAGCCTGATCATCATGTTCATAACTGTCACTAACTTCCTGATACCAGTCAGGTACAACTGTTGTGATATAGGTTACCACCGCTTCCTCTGTGCATCTGGATAATACATCAGCTACCCTGTTTTCCTTCCCTTTCTGGTATTGGATCACATAGTCCAATCCTATCAGCCTTGTCATCCCTTTCTTCTGAAGATTTGTGTGTAGCCTCTGCTACAAGAGGAATTTAAGGCTTTCGTGATCTCTCCTGATGATGAATTGCCCCCCTCCAAGTAGTGGCACCACTTATCTACTGCAATCAGGATAGCTATTAGTCCCTTGTCATATACACTAGGGCCTTGATGCCTTAGCCTTAAGGCTTGGCTGATGAAAGAAAAGGGTCTACCCTCTTTCGATAGCACTGCTCCCACCCCTGTGCTTACTTGCATCTATCTCCAGGGTAAATGGTTTAGAAAAATCCAAAAGTCCCAAGGTGGGTACTTCGCTCAGCTTTTTTAAGATGTCTGAAAGCCTCTTCCGCTTTCTCATCCCATATGAATCCCTCCTTCAGTAGATTAGTCAAGGGCCTGTTGATTACCCCATAATCCCGCACAAAGTGCCTGCAATATCCTGTTAGGCCTAAGAATCCCCTTAAGGCCCTCATAGATGTAGGTCTTGGCCATGCAACCATTGCTTCCACCTTCTTTGGGCCAATGCTCATCCCAGCACTAGATATGATATGGCCTAAGTAGTTCACCATTAGCTGGGCAAACGCACATTTAGATCTCTTAATAAACAATTAATTGTGTCTTAGGACTTTTAAGGCAACCCACAAGTGGTATAGATGTTGTTGG
The DNA here is from genome assembly GCF_014633365.1 of Diospyros lotus. Lineage (NCBI taxonomy): Eukaryota > Viridiplantae > Streptophyta > Magnoliopsida > Ericales > Ebenaceae > Diospyros > Diospyros lotus. Next base: position 15,633,119 of record NC_068344.1, read on the forward strand.
AATGAGGGGCTGTAAATAAGGATGTCATCAAAGAAGACCAAGATGAATCTACGAAGATAGGGCTCAAACAGATGGTTCATTAAGGCTTGGAATGTGGCTGGAGCATTTGTTAGGCCGAAGGGCATTACCAAGAACTCGTAATGCCCTTGATAAGTGGTTAAAGTTGTTTTGGGTATGTCTTTGGGGTTCATTCGAATCTGGTGATACCCTGACCTCAAGTCCAGTTTAGTGAAAACCACTACATGCTTGAGTTCGTCTACAAGGTCTTCTATAATTAGGATTGGGAATTTATTCTTTACGGTTTGGGAGTTAAGCTGATAGTATTCAATACAGAACCACTAGCAACCATCCTTTTTTTTTTTTTTACTAACAAGATGGGGGAAGCATAGGGGCTTTGGCTTGATCGAATAAGTGACCTAGCTAACATGTCCTTGATTAAGTTTTCAATCTTGGCTTTTTGCTTAGGGGTATATCTATAAGCTCGAATGTTGATGGGCTCGGTGTTGGGTTTTAGGATAATGGAGTGGGTTTTAGGATAATGGAGTGGTCATAGTGACTGTGGGGTGGTAGGGATTTGGGTTCCTCAAATAAGTCCTTAAACTCAATCAACAACTTATTAAGGGAGTCTAGTTCATGTACCTTCCATGGCTGTTGGTTGGTGGAATTTCCCTTGGTCTCCTACTCTCCCCCCTCTTATGCATGCTCTACTGCATGAATGGAAAACAGCTGGGCTACCTGGGTCCACTTGGATTTGAGTATCTTCTTCAATTTCCTCCCCATTATCATCTTACAAATTCCAGTTTCAAGGCTCTCGATCAGGGTCATCCTTTTTCCATCCTTCTCAAATGTGATTTCTATTTTGTTGAAGTCGAAACTGATAGGGCTAACACCCTTCATCCAATCCACTCCAAGGACTATATCACACCCTGCTAGCCTTAGCAATCTCAAATCCACCTCAAAATTCTCTTCATGCATTTCCCAGCAAAAGCCTTCACAGGCTAACTTGCACAGCACCTTGTTACTGTTGGCTACCGTTACAAACAATAGTTGAGTCCCCGTCAGTTCACACCTTAACCTCTTGGTCATCCCCTCATCAAGGAAGCTATGCATGCTTCCACTGTCAATTAGAAACATAAGCTAGTGATCCTTGGCTTTTCCTTCCACCCGAATAGCTATTGGCAAGACCTCGAAGGGAATGGAGTGATATCTCCACATTCTCTTCCTCTTCACCATCTCCTCGGGGAGGTTCCTCCTCTTCATTTTCTTCCATTTCCTCATCTCCTTCAATTAGCAAAAGCTGCCTCCTACACTGATGTCCCGGTGTGTATCGATCTCAGCATCAGAAGCACAGCCCTACCTTCCTCCACTTTTCAGCGAACTTCCCGCTATTAAGGGGTACAGGAACTACGGCAGAGGATGGTCCCCCTCCTGAGCTCCCTTGAATCATCTTACCTTCTTCTCTCCCTCTGCTCCCCATTTGAGCCATTCTTGCATTCCAGGGCCTTATCTACCCCTTTTGCTTCCTCATCAATGCCTCTACCAACAATTCTTGTAGCCTTGCGCACTCCGCGACTTGCTTCACCATCCTAGGCTTGTGCATCTTAACAAAGGGTCTCAATTCTTCCCCTAACTTGCTCACAAAGCTAGATACGAAGTATACCTCAGTTAAGGGGGGAACAGAATGAGCATGAGGGACTTGAGTTCTTCGAATTTCAATTGGTACACCTAGACCGTTCCCTCCTGTCGGAGCTTATTGAACTCCTCAACCACATCCAGCATATTCCGAACCCCAAACCTCTCTCCCAAATCCTCCTCAAACTCCTCCCATTGGCAGCCTTCCTTAGTCCCGATCCACCCCTAAAACCATGCATCCCTGGGATCGTTCAGGCAGGCAGCGGCAAGTGTTACACGATGCTATTCCAGAGACCCATAGAAATTGAACATCCTTTCACACCTACGCACCCACCACCTCGAGTTCGTCCCATCAAACATTGGGATCTCCAATTTTGGAGTTGGGAATCCAGGCGAATGAGGAGCAACTTGATTCCCCTGCCTCATCTCCATGTGATTCTCTTCTACCATCGCCCCCAAATTCAAAGGCATCCTCTGCTCGAGGCCTTGAGAAATGGCCAAGTAAGATGGGATCAAACCTTTCTCGGGGAGGGAAGTCCAGAGAGAGCCTTACCTGGTTCTATCTCGTGACCATGTGAATGAACATCTACATCTGATCGCGTAATTGGTTGTGATGCTCCCAATTCTCCTTCCTCAAGCGATCCATAGCACCTTCAATCCTTATTTCTACCACTGCCTACATGGACAACTCCATACTACCCATTCAAATATGCATATCAGATACAGTCGCCAAGACCTATTGCAGTTGAGCCTCCACTTGTTTCATACACGTACCATCAGCCATGGTGAATTTCGGCAAAATCGCAACCCAAGAGACTGCTTTGATACTAGAATGTCATAACCGAATTCTGATAGGGGTAATTCTTCTCAATCCAAGAAGAATCAGGGGAATTGAGAGGGCAAAACAAAGAAAATTGAGAGGGGAAAAGGAGAAGGAGAGAAAGAAAGAGAGAATTGACGAATTGGTAATTTGCAAAAGATGCTTCAGGAGAAAGGACTTAGTGTATTATACACTGATCCAGCTCCCCTAGATGCTAATTGCCACTTGCCCAATTACAATTATTCAAATTCAAACTTTAGGCCTAATTGTCTAACCACCATTCCTACTTGTTCTACAATCAACTAACAATTGACTAATAACAATTAATCCCCCCATATACAATCGTTCTCATGACATAGGGAAGAGACAAAATTTCCTTTATGAGGTACGGGATTCGTAAAACTTTATAAACCAAGATGACAACAAGGATTCAAGATATCTCACATAGATGAAATCATTGTTGTTAAAATCACGAGTTGACTAGTGCAAGTTTATGAGTCATCAGGCATAAAACAAGTCAACTCGTTTGTAGGATCGAGTTTTGGTAGAATCGAACCCGACTTCCGAGTCAAACATGTAAAATTGGTTTGAGTTTACCGAGTCAGTCTTGCGCTTGGTATAAAATTAATCTCTGCGCATATATAGGTTAGGAGGCTTACAGCTTGGTGGTCGCACGCATGAAGTGAGGGTTTTTGGGTAGCAAGTAGCAGGTTCGAGCCTTGGGGGAGTGCTGGAATTAATTCCCAACACAAGGGTTTTGCTAAATCTCCCGCCAAGTTTTGATACTAATTTAAGAAAAAGATAAAAACCAAACTCGGAAGTAAGGAATATACTATCATTTGCAGTGTGATTAAAAAAGTGAAACAAACAATTTTTTTTTTATTCTAATTTATGACTTAGTATTTTTATTTATATTTGAGAACAATGTTTGTTAACGATGATGATGATAATGTTTCTTGTTTGGAATTTTGATTATGGATTGATGAATGATGAATTAATGATAAATTATGGACTTAATATTTAAAAATTTCATATTATTTATTATTTTTGAAATTGATAGATGAAATAATTTTAAAAGAATCATGCTAGATGTACATCATTTTTGTACATTTTGGGCTACACAAGGGGGTATTATAACCAAAATACCCTGCGCCTCTCCATGCGCCTCTATGCGCCTTATGAGGGATATTTTTGTCATTGGTACACCTTTGTGTAGCCCAAGGTGTACACAAAGGTGTACCGATAGCATTATTCATTTTGAAATAAGTACATGTATATCATTTATAATAATCATTATGTTATTATAAACATATATTTACATAAATTAAAGGGTATTTTTAATTATCTGTAAAATGTTACGATTTTACGATCTAATTTTATAGACCCTCTTACGATCTCACTTAAAATCTCGATTTTAACAACCATGGATGTAATAATATACTTTTTTGTTATTTGATAAGATAATATATGTATTAGAATATGCTAAGAAGATACTAGTCATGTAAAAACAAATTCCACAAGGGAGGGAGAGCTTACATCATGCATCAAAAGTACTTAAAAATGATCTACAAAATCCGAAGTTACAAAAAATAAAAATAAAACTACAAAAGCCAATAATTGGTCTTAAAAAATGGATCAATTCCACCTCGTAGCCAACTACACACAAAGAGAGGGAAAAAGAAATTTACAGGTCAACAATGGAGGTTATCCATTTGCTAGGACATTTAATGGAAACGTTTGGAGAAAAACAAAAAGATTAACATATGGCCTTAATCTAGGGAAAGATAAATTTAGATATGTTCAATTAGTTGTTCCAAAAGAAGGGGCATTATGGAGGATGTTACTCATAGATTAAGGCCAAATGGTTAAAGGGGAGAACTGCATCCAGCATTTTATGCAAATTGTAAATCCCCTTAAAGCAAAAAAGGAAATTTTTGTCATGCACCTAATGACTAAGGGGAATATATTTTCAAGTAGTAAGAATGGGAAGATGAAAGGTCATTCTTCTAGAAGGAAGTTAGAGAGTTGCAATATTTTGAAAGCTCTAACTTTGGAAAATGGAGGCCCTGTTGGCCCCAAATACTACCCACAATCAGTATATAATTATCGATTGCATTCAATGCAAAGGTATAGAAGAAATTAATCAAAAAAGCTTCTGATTTCCCTCTCAAACTCTCTTCTCTCTCTCTCTCTCATATTTCCCTCCTATCTCTCTGTCTTCCCTTCCCCTCTAGAATTCTTCTCATTTCCCTCTAATTTCATAACCGGATTCTCGCCAAATCAATGAGAACTTTCTGTCAGATCCAAGGATCTGACATTTTGGAATCAGAGCAAGTCATAGGCCAGTAATCTCGCAAGAATCTTCCCATCCAATGGCAAAAGGCACCAAAATGAACCAAATGGAGTTGCAACTGCAGTAGATGGCTACAACGATGCCAAAACTGCTATAGAATCAAGGGTGGAAAAGAAGCTGGACAGTGCAGTTGAAAGGTTGAAGAACGATATTGAAAGCCAGAAGAGGGAACAAAATAACCAAATGCAAGAACAAATGCAGCAGTTCATGCTTATGTTTGCAAGACAAAACTAGGTAAGTCTCTCTCCCGAATTCCCTCCTAGGGAGAGATCGAAACCAATATTAACCGGAAGTGGGATGGTTCACAAGCCTCCTGGAACTTCTGAAACTGAAGAAGAACCAGTTGGCAGGGAAACTTTTGAAGGAAGGAGACAAGGGGTGTAGACTACCCAATTCCAGCCATGTGGCCTACCTAAAATGGAAATCCCAATATTTGATGAACAAAACCTAGGTGGGGGGTGAGAAGGTGCGAGAGAATGGATAGAACATTTCAGAACAACAGAGGGTCACATTGGCCTCTACTTACCTTAATGATGTGGGAGAAGCCTGGTTTCAAGGTTGGAGTCAAGACAGGGACAGCTGTCAATGGATAGAATTTGCAGAAAACCTATAAGAAAGATTCAGAGACAGAGGTTTGATGGAAGTTGTCGAAGAATTTAACAAACTGGAATAGGAAGAATCAGTGCGGGTGTATCAGTTGAAGTTTGAGGAATTAAAATCACTTATGTTGAACCTTAACCTTTATCTAACTGAAGCATACTTCATCTCAAGCTTCATCAACGGCTTGAGTGAAGAACTGAGGGCCACGATCAAAATAATCAGGCCAAGAACTATGAAAGAAGCAACAAAAAATGCCAGTGTTCTAAAAATTGGCCTATGCGCAGGCAAGGCACTAGGTGGTCGCTAGCAGCCGCGAATTTACCCTAGTCGGCCCCCCTAGGCGCCGACCCAATTAATTGGCCGGCGCGGCGCCTAGTCGCCTGAGACTGTTAATTTTTAGCTATAAATTTTAGTCGTTTTAGGGTTTCTTCATTTCTGAAACCCCTCATCTCTCAGCCGTCTCCCCCTCTTATCCCTCAGCCGTCTCCCCCTTCTCTAGCCCAACTTTGATGTACTTGTCTTTCCAACAATAATTTTTGGCTACAAAATATTGTTGCTTCGGATGGTTATTATTGCTTTTGCATTATTCTTTGGATATGGTTTATTTTTCTCAGGCTTAAGTCCGTTATTTCACTTGTCTTTCCAACTTTGATTTACTTGAAAATAACATCAAATTACATCAAGTTTAAAAAAAAAAAAAAAAAAAATCCTAGGCCCCGTAGGCACTAGGCCCCCACCCGGCACCCGACTAATGCCTAGCGCATTTTAGAACACTGGAAAATGCTAGGTTACAAGAAATGACAGTCAAGGCTTTAATAAAGAAACAAGGACCGGAAGCAAGAGGGACAAGTTTAGGGGCCTTCCAGTAAGGAAACGAGGGATATGGCAAGGAGGAAATCAAATTCAGCCTGGAGTGAAAGGGGTTGACAGCAACATCCACTAATAATCCGACTCAAGCATCGGGAGGAAGGACTATGGAACAAAGGAGGCAGGTAGGGCAGTGTTTCCGTTGAAAAGACAAATACACTCCTGGGCATCAATGTAGAAAGCAACTACTTTGGCTAGAAGGAGAAAAAGTAGTAGAACAGGAAGAGGAGTCAATGGTTAACCCTGCACCCGGATAGCAACACATGGGAATACTTGTCGAACCTGCCCCAACAGTTTCCTCAAGCAACCCAACTTCTCTACATTTCTTGAGGACAAGAAAATTTTTAGTGGGGGAGGGGGAATTGTCATGTACCTAATAACTAAGGGGAATATATTTTCAAGTAGTAGGAATGGGCAGATGAAAGGTTGTTGGAAATATCACAATTTGCTCAAAGGATAATTTGAGTAACAACTAGATTTCTCTCCTAATCTTATGGCTGGAAAATAAGAGATAAAAAGATAAAGTGATAAAATGATTTGGAGATTAGAAAACTCCAAAAATAAAGGGGGCAGCAGATAATTCAAGATATCTCAGCAGTTTTTTAAATTATTCTTCTTGTATTTTATCTCCTAAACATTCAAATATGTTCTTAGAATATAGGAGATAACCTAGGTGTTGTGTATAAATACCACATACTACCCGAGAATAGATTATGCAAGCAACATACAATTCTTTCAGCTTGTTTCATCTTCTTCAACATGGTATCAAAGCCTTCTTTCTTGGAACCCTAATTTTTCCGCCGCCATCCATAAAGTTTTTGGTCTTGTTACAAACTTTGTTGTTGTTCAACCACTACCTTCAATCCTCTCCCTTGTTTCAATCTTCATCACTGCATCTATTTAGCAAATATCGCCACTACCATGTCTACAAATTCTGATGCAATCACTCCAAATCCTTCTGATCTTCCATTAGGGGATCAACCCACTAATTTCTCGGGTAATTCTCAGCCTACTAAGAATACACCTAGCTATCATAGTGATCTCCATCCTATCAATCCAGCTTATTAACTCCATGGAAAGAATTATCTACAATGGTCTCTCAAGTAGTCTCTACCTATCTAAATGGGCGTGGAAAACTATCTCACCTAACCGGCAAGGGCCCTAGCTCTACCAATCCAAGGTTTGGGACATAGGATGAAGAAGATGCTATGATTATGTCATAGCTTTGGAACTCCATGCTACCAAAAATAAGTAGAAACTATATGTTTCTATCTTCTGCTCATGACATTTGGAAGACTCTCCAGAAAAGCTATTCAATGAAGCAAGATGCAGTAGTTCTCTATGAGATGCGAACCAAGGCTGCTGCTATGAAGCAAGGAGGGATGACAGTGACTGATTATTACAACACTTTTACTTGTATTTGGTTTGAGATAGATTATTACCAAAATATGACAATGATCTGCTCTAAAGATACTTAGACACTCTCTACATTTGTGGAGAAAGATCAAACCTCTAATTTTCTAGCTAGTCTTAACCTAGAGTATGACGAAGTAAAGAGTGCAAATTTTAGGAAATGATCCTATGCCTCCTATTTCATTAGTATTCTCTATTGTTCAAGGAGAAGAGATACGACGCTCTGCCATGCTTGATCCACTAACATTTGCTAGATCTGCTATGGCAGTAAACAAAATCACTCCAGTTGCAGCTAAAACAAGATCTAAGTCCAACAAAGATGATTTATGGTGTAGCTACTGCAAGAAACCAAGACACACAAAAGAAAATTGTTTCAAACTTCATGGAAAAGAACAAGTACTTGGCAGATTGGGAGGTTTTAAGGGAATTCCCAATGGCTAGGCTAATCTCACTAATCAAGACAACTCTTAGCCAAGGCAAACTTCCCCATCAGGTATTGATATCAAAGAAGAGGTTGAATGACTGAAAAGTCTCTTTGATACACTCTCCAAGTCCTCTAGTTCTTGTTCATTTGCCAAGAATGGTGTCTTATTTCTTCTTCTTTTAATGCTTCTGGAACATCTCCACCTAACTGTTGGGTACCTGATTCTAGTGCTACTGACCATATGACTCGTGATTCTACTTCATTTGTCTCCTATACACCAAGTTCAGCGCATCACAAAATCACCGTTGCCAATGGATCCTCTCTTACTGTTGCTGGTGAAAGCCACATTATCTTAACGCCTTCTTTTCATTTAACTAATGTCCTTCATGTACCAAAACTCACTACTAATCTCATCACTATTTCTAAACTAACCAAAGACCTAGACTACATTATTACCTCTTCTGACAACCATTGTGTATTTTAGAATCGGATGACGGGGATGAAGATTGGGGCTGCTAAAGACCAGAATGGGCTGCATCTTCTTGATAATGTGCAGACTCTTGTTGCTTCTAAGAAACAGTCTGCTGAAACACAAGCCAAATCACCTAAAGAGTTCGATATTTGGCTTCACCATAGACGTTTTAGGTCATCTCAATTTTGGTTCTCTTGAAGCTATGTTTCCTTCTTTATTCCTGCATGTCTCTAATACTGATTTTCATTGTGAAGTGTGTGAGCTTGTTAAACACCATCGTATATCTTTTCCACCTTCATCAATAAAAACTTTAGCTCATTTTGATGTATGAGGTCCTTCCAAAGTCTCTATTCTAAATGGGGCTAAGTGGTCCATTACTTTTATTAATGACTATACTCGGGTCACTTGGCTATTTTTGCTAAAAGAAAAATCTGAAGTTCCAAAGATCCTCCAACACTTCTTTCAACTCATCCATACTCAATTTGGGGTTCACATAAAACGTATTCGCACAGACAATGGTAAGGAATATTTTAATCATACCCTACACCATTTTTTTCAATCCCATGGGGTCATTCATGAGTCCTCTTATGTTGACACTCCTTAGCAAAATGGGGTTGTTGAAAAGAAGAACCATCATCTTCTAAATGTGACTCAAGCTCTTCCCTTTGACACCCATGTTCCATCTTATTTTGGGGGGAAAGCAGTCTTAACTGCTACACAACTTATCAACCGAACTCCATCTCGGATCCTTGACCAACAAAGTCTCCTTCAAAAACTCTCTATTTCCTACCCCCACCTACCATATTTGACTAATTTACCTCTCAAGGTCTTTGGCTGCATCGCTTTTGTCCATATCCACAAAATCAAACACACTAAACTTGACCCTAGGGCACTTAAATGCCAATTTCTTGGTTATTCTAACACTCAAAAGGGATACAAGTGTTATCACCCCCCTTCTTGGAAGTTCTTTATATCTCTTGATGTCTCCTTTCATGAAGATCAACCATTTTTCCCTTCTCCCAACCTTCATCTTCAAGGGGAGCACTATTCCGATTCAGAAGATGAAGCTTTTCTCCTTCCTTTGCCTGCAACAACTGACCATGATAAGCCCTTATAGCCTTCACCAACTGACCATGATCAACCCTTGCAGCCTTCACCAGCTGACTAAGACCAGCCTTTGCCTTTGCCTATAGCCACTAATCAAGGCCAACCTTGACTATAGCAACTACCCAAGACCACCCTTCGCCTTTGCCTATAGCTGTTGATCATGATAATGACCTCTCTATGACCAGCAATCAGTCCTCCCCTATGACAGCCTCACCATTGAAACCTATAAATCAGCAAGAGACAAAGAAGCATAAGGAGCCAACACTTGTATACTGAAGAAGACCACAACCTAAGTTGGACCAAGCGCTACTCACCAATTCCAACCTGACATTAGGTAATGAATTTTTGGAACCTGGTTGTTCTAACTTTCAGAACCCTACTGATCTTGAGTGGCCTATTGCATTAAGGAAGGGTACCCGTAAGTGTACTCAACACCCTATTTTTCAATTTGTTTCCTCTCATCGGTTATCTTTGTAACATTCAGCCTTTCTTTCAAATCTTGACTCCATAATTATCCCAAGGACTATTCATGAAGCATTAAAAGATAAGAACTCGACTCTTGCTATGAGGGATGAAATGAATGTCCTAGACAAAAACAAGACTTGGGAGGTGGTTGATCAACCAAAAGGGAAAAGGGTAGTAGGCTGTAAATGGGTTTATACGCTCAAATACAAAGCTGATGGGTTCCTACATGGAGATTTAAAAGAAGAAGTCTTCATGGAATTACCGCCAAGTTTTGAGAATAAATTTGGGCCAAACAAAGTCGGCGCAATCTGAAGAAAGCTCTCTATGGACTAAAGCAATCCCCTAGAGCATGGTTTGGCAAATTTACAGAAGCTATGCTAAGGATGGGATATTAACAAAGCCAAGAAGACCATACCCTCTTCATCAAACACTTAAAGGAAGGTAAGCTCACTATCCTCCTAGTATATGTTAATGATATAATTGTAACTGTGGATGATGATACTGAAAAAGAAAAATTGAAGATTCAACTGGGTACAGAGTTTGAAATTAAAGATTTGGGAAGATTGAGATATTTCTTAGGGATTGAAGTTGCCTACTCTAAACAAGGCATATTTATTTTCCAAAGAAAATATGTTCTCGATTTGTTCAAAGAAACAGGGAAGCTAGGATGTCGAGCTTCCAATACACCAATTGAGCAAAATCAGAAATTGGGAGGACAAGAAGACGGAAGTGCTGCTGATAAAGGTCAATATCAAAGACTAGTAGGAAGGTTAATTTACCTATCTCATACACGACCTAATGTTGCCTACTCAATAGGGGATGTTAGCCAATTTATGCATGATCCTAGAGAAAAACATATGCAAGTTGTTCACAAAATCTTACAGTATTTGAAACACACCAGGGAAAGGAATCTTGCTTAAAAGAGGAAAATTGACTGTGGAAGCTTATACAGATGTTGATTATGTTGGATCCTTGACAAATATCTACTACAGGTTATAGTAGTATATTTCTTGGAGGAAATATTGTTTCATGGAGTAGTAAAAAACAGCCAGTGGTATCCAAATCTAGTGCTAAGGCAGAACTAAGAGCAATGACTCATGGAATTTGTGAGTTATTATGGTTGAAAATTATTCAAAACGATTTGGGATTAAAAGGAGCAGAACCTATGAGGCTCTATTATAACAAGAAGTCAGCAATAAGCATAACACATAACCCAGTGCAGCATGATTGAACCAAATATATAGAGATTGATTGACATTTTATCAAAGAAAAATTAGACAATAGTCTCATCACCATACCATATGTCTCTTCAAATGATCAATGGGCAGATGTCTTTACAAAAGGTCTTCCTACAACTAGATTTGAAGAAATTACATGCAAGCTAGGAATGGAGAAATCCACTCACCAGCTTGAGGCGGAGTGTTGGAAATATCACAATTTACTCAAAGGATAATTCGAGTAATAGTTGGATTTCTCTCCTAATCTTATGGCAGGAAAATAAGAGATAAAAGGATAAAGTGATAAGATGATTTGGAGATTAGAAAACTCCAAAAATAAAGGGATTAAGGCAGCAGATAATTCAAGATATCTCAGCAGTTTTTTAAATTCTTGTTGTTGTATTTTATCTTCTAAACATTCAAATATCTTCCTAGAATATAGGAGATAAGTATTTTAAACATTCAAATATGTTCCTAGAATATAGGAGATAATCTAGGTGTTGTGTATAAATACCACATACTACCCAAGAATAGATTATGCAAGCAATATACAGTTCTTTCATCTTGTTTCATCTTCTTCTACAAAGGTCAATTCTTCTAGAAGGAAAGTTAGAGAGTTGCAACATTTTGAAAGTTGTAACTTCGGAAAGTGGAGGCCCTTTTGGTGCCAAATACTAGGCACAATCAGTATATAATTACTGACTGCATTCAGTGTAAAGGCATAGAAGAAATTAATCAAAAAAGCTTCTGATTCCCCCCCCCCCCTCTCTCTCTCTCTCTCTCTCTCTTTGTGATTTCCCTCCTATCTCTCTATCTTCCCTTCCCCTCTGGAATTTTTCTCATTTCCCTCTAATTTCTTAATCAGATTTTCACCAAATCAATGAGAACTTCCTGTCAAATCCAAGGATCTGACAATTTTATCAGATCTCTATAAGACCATCTTTGTTGTGTAGCTCAAGATATTGCACAATTAAGCATTAACATGTACAAAATATGAGGGTAACTAAGATGAGAATGTTACTTTGTGGCCATACAAAAAAAGAAAAAATAAGAAAAGAGATTATATGCAATAAGGTTGGAGTGATGCATACTGAAAATGAAATGAAGAGTCTAAGATAGTCTAGACATATGAGAAGAAAGGCTGATAGATGCACTCATAAGGCAAGTGGGTGAACTAGAGGAAGTTAGTTGCAAAAGAGGGAAAAGACCAAAGGGATTAGTGGGAAACTTTTAAACATGACATAAGACATAAAAATCTTATAAAGAATATTAGGAATGTGCTTAATTTGGTACAGAATGTTAAATTAACACAAACCAAGTACTATGGTTTGGTTTAAGCTTTTCAAAAACAATTTGGTTTGAAAATATTGGAAGATCAATTTACAGCTTGATTTTGGTTTACGTCACAAAAAAACCAAAACCAAAGCATAAACCATTTATATATTAGATAATATTTATTATATATCATACAATATTTACCTAAAAAATTATAACATGCACCAAAAATATTTTACTAATGTAATTTTTAGCCATTTTGTTGTTTAAAAATTTGCAAAGAAATTTTATACAAACAATTTCTTATTTTAACTTCTTACATAAAAACGATTATACTTAAATGATTAAATGCTACCAAGGTCAATGGCGGTTAATCCAGATCATAGTGCCTCTTTCTTTCGTCCTCCTCGATCTTCTTCATCTTTATCTTCTACCTCGCAATCAGACTTTGCTACGATGGCAAAAGCTTTTAGCTACATACCTATCAAACTCGATCCGAACAATTATATTTTCTGGAAGGCACAGATTTCAGCAACAATTCAAGCATTCAATCTTCAATCGTTCCAAAATAAATCACCACCTCCAGCTAAGTATATCACAGATCCTAATTCTAGCAAAGATGGAGCACCTATGATGAATCCAGAATTTCTAAGTTGGATGCAATCAAATCAGCTGCTGCTTGGGTGGCTTTTCTCGACAATTGACAAAGAAGTCTTGCTGCAAGTGATTCATTATGAATCATCTGCTAAGGTATGGTCGACACTTGAAAATTTATACTCTCATCAAACAATTGCCATGTCTTTCCAATTAAAGCAGCAGCTTAAGTCAATTAAGAAAGACTCATTGTCTATAAATGACTACATTCTTAAGATCAAAACTATAGGTCACTCGCTTGCAGCCATCGGAGAACCTCTAAGTGATAAGGATCTTCTTCTTGCAATCCTAAATGGACTGGATTATGATTATGGAACAGTAGTCAGTCTTATCACCTATCAAATGGATGATATAGATCTTGAGAAGGTTCAATACTTGTTACTAATGCATGAACAAAGATTAAACTCTAAGCATTTGGCACATACATCAACTGTCAATGTTGAGTCAATTATGCCCTCATCATCTATGCATGTAAATATGGCTGGTTATACACCAAGGAGTTATGGAAATTTGGTGAATAATAGAGGATGTTTTTCTCAAAATAGAGGTGGTTTTGTAAACCGAGGAGGAAGAGGCAGAGGTAGATAATCAAGAAAGAGGATTTATTGCTAGCTTTATGGCAAGCCAGTGCATTTTGTGGATAAATGCTATCATCGGTTTGATAGAACCTTTCAAAGAAATTCTCCTATGACTAGTTCAAGTTTTGGAAGGCCACCAATGGTTTCCCAATCAGATTCAAGAGCCTTTGTAGCCTCCCTTAGTGATTCTAATGAGGCCTACAAGAGTGATCTAGGTTCTATACAAGGAACTCACTATAATCAATTTTCTCAACCTGTTGATAATGCACCTTTCTCGCAGCCCTCTTTAACAGATTCAGCTTGGTTTGTTGACTCCGGAGCTACAAACCATATAACCTCAAACCTTAACAACCTCTCTCTCCATGCTCCTTACAACGGCAATGATAAAGTCTCCGTTCGTAATGGTAAGAAACTTCCAATCTCAAATATTGGCCTTGGACATTTGTGTACTCAAACCACACCAGTTTCAACTATTTCTTTGCCAAATGTTTTGCATGTTCCTACCATGAAAATGAATTTAATTAGTATCTCACAACTTACGAGAGACCATCTTGTTGTTGAATTTAACTCTAGTTCTTGTTTGATTAAGGACAAGAGTACCGGGGAAGTGCTACTCAAATGATGTCTTAAGGATGGGCTAAATCAACTAAGTTCGGCAATTGATTCTGCTGTGTCCAGTGCTTCAACTCAGCCTATTGAGTCTAATTCTATTTCTAGCAGTCCTCCTTCGTTAAAATGTAATGTTTTTCCATCAAATAAATGTAAGGGACAGCTTCCATTCTATCAGATTGTCACCTAATGTTCATACAGCACAAACTGAAAAGATGTATCATCAATGGCATGCCAAGCTAGAGCATCCATCATCAAATGTATTGCATTTGATTCTTAATAAAATTCGTTTGCCTTATTCTCATTCAAATTTCCCTTTTGTGATTTGTGTGAGATTGACAAACTTAGTCAACTTCCCTTTGCTGATTGTCCAATTACAACAAAGAAGCCTCTTGAATTGCTATACTCAGACCTATGAGATCCGAGACTACTTTGTCTATAAAAGGATATAGGTATTATATCATTTTTGTAGATACCTATACAAGATATACATGGCTATACCCCTTGAAACTTAAATCAGATGCTCTGTCTACATTTGTAACCTTTCATAAATTTGCTGAAGTTTACTTTCAAACCAAATTACAGGCCTTACAAACAGACAATGGGGGAGAATTTAAAAGATTTTTACCCTACCTCCATAGCTGTGGTATTCAACCACGATTTTCTTGTCCTTATACTCATTAGTAAAATGGTGTTGTTGACAGGAAACATAGGCATATAGCATAAATGGGGCTTACTTTGTTATCTCATGCTAACATGCCATTAAAATTTTGTGTTGAAACCTTTCAAGCAACTGTTCATATTATCAATTTTCTTCCCTCTTCTTCTCTCAAATTTAAAATACCTTTTAAACTTCTCCATCACAAGCAACCAAATTATATGCTGCTACAATCTTTTGGTTGTGCCTGTTTCCCTTACCTACACCCTTATGACAAGCACAAATTTGTCTTTCATTCAACCAAGTGTATTTTCATTGGGTATAGTCATGTACATTCAGGTTATAAATACTTGCATCCTTCTGGTCGAGTTTATGTCTCCCGCCATGTTCAATTTAATCTTAATGAGTTTCCTTTTGATCGATTGTTCTGTTCTACTGCTGCATCTCAATCTTGTTCACGTGGATTTTCTACACTTTTCTTTGAGTCTCTATCTACTCCTACTTCCTCTAAAGTAGCACCCCCCCTTGTCCTCTTCCTTATCAAACACTGCAGTTCCTTCACCGTTCCCAGATTTATTCCCTATTAATTCCTACTCCTTCAGCTGCTGCTCTTGTTCCTCAGCCTTGTTCTAAACCTGCAACACATAACTCTAAACATACTAATGCACCTCTTCCTTTTGTTCACCCTATGCTCACTAGGTCCAAGGCCAAGCAATTTCAATTTACATCTCCTCGTGTCCTAACCAGTTCCCTAGTGCCTAGTTTTGTTCATGAGGCCTTTTTAGACTCACGATGGATTAAGGCTATGGAGGAAGAGTTTACAGCTTTGCAGCATAATCAAACTTGGGACTTAGTTCCTTTTTCTACGGACATGAACTTCATTGCCTGCAAATGGGTGTATCGAATTAAGTGTAATCCTGATGGAACAATTCTTAAACGCAACGCTAGATTGGTAGCCAAGGGTTTTCTTCAAACACCGGGAGTTGATTATGCTAAAACTTTCAGTCCGGTTGTTAAGGCTCCAACTATTCGCGTTTTATTTACCTTGGTTGTTACATTTGGATGGGACATACAGCAAGTAGACATTAATAATGTCTTTTTAAATAGAGAATTGACTAAGGATGTTTATATGTCCCAACCTAAAGGATTTATTGATGCTCGATTTCCCTCTCATGTTTGTAAACTTAGAAAATCTCTCTATGGCCTTAAACAGGCACCTAGAGCATGGTACACCAAATTGAGAGTTGCTTTGCAATCATGGGGATTTGTAAGAGTTGTATCCGATGCCTCACTGTTTATCAAAAGAACTTCTCAATTTGTTTTGTTAACACTGGTGTATGTTGATGATATTTTGATCATTGGTTCTAATTCGACAGCCGTTGGAGATTTTATTCATGATTTAAATACAAACTTTGCTCTAAAAACTCTAGGATCAGTGCATTATTTCCTAGGCTTTGAAGCTCATTGAAATCAAGCTAGAATATATCTTATACAATCTAAATATGTTTTGGACTTACTAAAGAAAGATGATATGCAAGACTGTAAATCATGTGATACTCCTATGATTTATGTTGTTTCACTAACTAATGAGGGTGATTCTTTTAAAAATCCATCTCTATATCGTACAGTCATTGGCTCCTTACAATACTTGACCTACACTAGACCGATTATTTCTTTTGTTGTCAATAAGCTTAGTCAATTCCTATCTTCTCCAAAACAGCAGCATTGGATAGCTTGCAAGTGGCTACTTAGATATCTAAAGGACACTCTTGGTCTAGGCCTCTTTTTCTCACCAGCATCTCTTGAGTTACCGCTGATTGTCTATACTAATGCGGATTTTGCTGGATGTAAGGTTAGTAGGCGCTCTACTAGTGGTGTTTGTGTCCTTCTTGGGCACAATTTGATAGTTTGGAGTTCAAAGAAGCAATCAGTTGTTGCTCGATCAGTTGGTGAGGCTGAATATTGAGCTATTGCGCAAGGGGTGACTGAAATATTATGGTTGCAATCTCTGTTTTCAAAGTTGGGTTATAAGTGTGGGTCAAAACCTATAGTATGGAGTGATAATATGGCTGCAAAAAGTATTGCTAAAAATCCTGTTTTTCATGCTCGTACTAAACACATTGAGATTGATGTTCACTTTGAGCGTGAAAATGTTGAAAATGGTGAGGTTGAAATTCGGTATGTGCCTACTTTACATCAATTAGCTGATATCTTCACTAAGAGTTTGCCAAGAAGCAAGTTTCAGGATTTGTGTGACAGAATCAGTTTAAAAGAGTCACTTATTCAAGCAGCCTCAGATTCACAAGATGTTACAGGAAAGCAGCTGGTTAGAAGGGAGTCTCAATTGAAGAGGAATGTGAAAGCAAATATTACATAATCTGTTTAATGTTTCTGTTATTTAATTATGAGTGTATATGTTGTTGTATGTTGTAGTATTTCGTCTTTGAATCGCGCTTATGTTAGCACATTTTATCATGTCAGTTACTTAGGCTTTTGCTGAGTATATAATCAGATTAGCCTTATCTTTTCTGTATTGATTTTCTTTCCTCTTCATTTGAGAGATTATTCAGAGCATTTCTTTCTTCTCTTTTGTATCCTATTTTCTGCCCTAGTTCATTCGTTACATCAGCAATGGGGCAGTGCCAGGAACACACAAATTTGTGCCACAAAGGCAATAAGGCACAAACCTTTGTCTCATAAGTCATATCACTAACCTAAGGGGCAACAGGAAGCTAGATTTGTTGTAGGGACAAATCCATTTGGTTTTTGTCTTTTGGGTGGCCATTTAAGATTTGTCATAGGGACAAATCCATTTGGTTTTGTCTTTTGGGTGGCCATTTTGGGTTGTAACTTCTTGTAGGGCCTGCTCCTTTTTAGTCATTTGTTGTAATTTGCTGTGGGGTTATCTTTTTTATTTGTCTTTGGAATGGCAATTTTGGGTCGTAATTTGTTGTAGGGACTGCCCCTTGATTTTGAATTAGTGTTTACTTTTGCATTGATTAATGAAAATCTGATATACAGAATTGAGAGAAAACAAAAGAGAAGAAAAGAGAAATTGGAAGGAAGAACTAAATCAAATCACTATTAAGCTAGGGTTAATAGTATTTATACCATAACATTGCAACTTCAACATACAAGCTACCTGTTCTAGTTAAAAGGTACAACTAGTATGTACAGTACACTAATACAAGCTTATATGACCTCTCAACACTCCCCCTCAAGATAGCTTGGAACAAATATATTTAATCCTTGGACCTTGAAGAGCCTTGGTAAACAGGTCAGCCAAATGATCCATAGTCCCAACAAATGATGTAGAAATCATACCAAAAACCAGTTTTCCTCACACAAAGTGACAATCTATTTCAATATACTTGGTCATTTCATGAAAAACAGGATTCGAGGCAATATGAAGAGCAGCTTGATTATCACACTTAAGCTACATAGAATTTGAATCATCAACTGCAGCTCTTTAAGAAGCTGTTTCAGCCAAGCCAGCTCGAATGTAGCTAATGTCATGGCTCTATACTTAGCTTCAGCTCTAGACCGAGCAACTACTTGCTGGCTTTTACTCTTCCAAGAAACCAAACTACCTCCAACTGAGACACAATAACCAGAAGTGGACCATATGGACAGCCTACCCAATCAGCATTTGCATAACCAGTCACACGTGTATGACCTTTATCCTCAAATAATAAACCTTTACTAGGTGAACTTTTAATATTTCGCAAAATACTCACCAAAGCCGACCAATGACCATCACAAGGAGAATCTAAAAACTGGCTAACCACACTAATAGCAAATGCAATATCTGATCAAGTCAGTACAAGATAATTCAACTTCCCAACTAGTCTCCTATAACGTCTCGGGAATAGGCTCCCCCCCTATCCAAGAACAAGGTTAGAATTCAGATCCATAGGCATATCAATGGGTCTACAATCCAACATGCCTGCCTCCTCCAAAATACGAAGGGCATACTTCCTTTGGGAGATACAAATGCCATGCCCAAATCTAGCAACCTCAATACCCAAGAATATTGTAGTTGACCCAAATCTTTAGCTTGAAAATGAGAATGCAAATGAGCCTTCAATTGAGAAACCCCCTACTCATCATCACCAATAATATCATCTACATAGACAACCAAGTACATAACATCACTAGGAGCATAGCAATGGAAAACATAATGGTTAGTTTCACTCCTAGTTAAACCAAAGGATTGAACAATAAACTAAAACAACCAACCCAGCACCAAGGTGATTGTTTCAAACCATAAAATGACTTCTCGAGGTAACAAAATAGATGAGAAGACTCCCCTTGAGCAACAAACCCAGGTGGTTGCTCCATATAAAACTCCTCAAGAAGTTTACCATGGAGAAAAGCATTTTTGAGAATACATTAGATGATCACTATTAAGCTAAGGTTACAAGTACTTATACCATAACATTGTAACTTCTACGTACAAGCCACCTATGCTAGGTAAAAGGTATGACTAGTATATATAGTACACTAATACAAGCTTATATGACCTCTCGACAATAATAATTCTTATATTGTCCTGTGGTTTGAATCAAACAAACCATAACTTTATGGTTAGGTTTCACTTCTAAAAATAGGTTTATTTGATTTGGAATATATTCAAATTGCAATCTGTGGTTTGGTTTTTATATTCTTCCAAACCAAGCTATGCACACCCCTAGAAGATATGGCCATAGATACAAATGGTTGGAAATCCAAAATTCGTGTACCCAGCCCTACTAGTGGAATTAAGGCTTTTGATTGTTCTTGTTGTTGTATTGAACACATTAGCAAGATACATTCAAAAGTTGGAGTAGGATGAAGAACCAATGCAACAAGTTCATAAAGTAGAAAATCTTGAAATAGTTTTTTGAATAAATATCTATAAGTCATGAACCTTTTTTTTTCAATGAAACAATGCTTCTATGTCATGCTTTTTAGATGAAAAATTATCTATATTTTCTTGAGAATAGACATTTAGCTTAATAAAAACATTTCCACAGTTGAAATTTCACAAAATTTTCGAGACAAGGACAATATGTTTCAAAACATTTGCAACATAATGTCTATAAAATAGCTAAGTTTTGTAACATATTTGATAATGTTTTTGAAACAATTTTCCAAAGAGTTCTGAAAATCACCAAGTTTCAAAACATCCACATTCATATTGCGAAACAATTTTTCAGAAAGTTAGAAAATATGCTGTTAGAGTAACTCACAACACTCTACCGATTCTCTCAACTCAACTAGCTTACTACCAACTCAAGAATACACCGATAATGAAAACACATAGAGGAGAAACGCAAACAGACATACACACACCAAGAACACACAAGAATTATCCTGGTTTGGTCTTGAAAACAAGACCTACATCCAAACTGCTAGGCACCAATCTAATCCACTATCTTGAAACAATCCACGAGATGATTACAACGAGATCTGAATCCCCCTCGCCCATATACACTGAAAGCTATTAGGATCCTAGAGAATACAAGCTAAAACAGCCACTCTCTACCTCTCGCATTCAATCCCCAACCCAAGACAGCAACCGGAAAACTAACCTTACCAAGAATAGGTGCACTAAAATCTCTGCAATTTCCTCCTATCCCATGACCCCTATTTATAAGATATAGGAGCGTGGGTTACAATATGAAACCGGCTGCCCAACTGACCTAACTAACCTAATTGGTCAGCTGCCCCTTCTAGAAACAAACCTTCTAGAAGGGAGATTAATTCTAACTCTAAAACAGAAAAAGAAACATGTAGCAATATAAAGAAACTTGTTTACATTTAATCTAATCTAATACAAATGACACAACATATGCCAAATTTTGAAATAGAAATATTTTTGTAGAGCAACAAGTTTTGAATCATTGAAATTATTTAATATAAATATATTGAATTACTGAGTAGACTATGGAAGATTAAAAAAATTATTTAAATATTTGAATTTTTAATGATTGAATCTTTAATGACTCAAGCATACTCAATTATTTCTTGTTTGACCAGAACAAAGGTTTTGAAACTTTTCAAGCCATGTTTTGAAACATCAATTAAGATGTTATCAAAATATTGTGCAAAAAGTTTATCTTTTAATTGGGGAAAAGCCTTTGACAGGAAAAATTTTAAAACCCCTCATGTTTGCCAACAAATAGAGGAATACTTGAACACCAAAAAGTTACATTCAATGCATTCAATCAGGCTCTCAACTTCTTCAAAGTGTTTCAAAGCCAACTCTTGAGCCTCCAAGTTCTAAATTCATTCTTGAGCTTTGTCTATCATTGTAAGAGCTTTTCACTGGAGCTCGTATAAAGGCTTGATATGTTGTTGTTGTTGTTGTTTATAAGTGTATCAAAACTTTGTTTATAAGTTTCTTTTGGTTATGTGATGAGCCAAGAAAATCACTTGTAAGTTTTGAGTGGTGAGCCTTTGGAAAACCAGTTGTTTGTAAAGGTTTAACGTGTGCCTTGAAAACCTCTTGTTTGATTTAGTGGAAAATCTCTAGGGGGTCTAGAGGAATGGATGTTGGCTTGGATATGGGCCAAAACACTAGAAAATTATTTTGTGATCTAATTGTTTTTTTTGTTTTTTATGTTGACTCATTTCACCCTCATATATAAACCCTTACAAGAACAAGAAAAACAAAAACCTTGAGCAAATTTTCATAATCATATATATTTAGTTTCACTTATATTGCTTCACTTTAGAACTTTGATTTAAATAGTCATCAAGGAGCAAAAAGTTTATAAAAAGCAACAGAATATCAAACCACCTTTTGAAAAGATCATACATAAAAAAGAAATCAAAGATCATCCAACTCAAAGAATTCAATCAATCCTGACTGATTTTTATTAAAGATATTAAGCTAATTTTTTATTCTCAAGAAAAAAATTTATTTCCCAAGTCACCCCCACTCTTGTGAAATCTCTACAATCTTTGTGCTAACAAATACTACAGATGTACAGAATACATAAGGAAGACCAATTAATTACTTGGTACAAGATCTCCCAAGCCAAGAACCCCTGATAGATCTGGTGATGCAGTGTGAGAGGAATAATTGGCAAAAACATGTGCAAAAATTGGGTGAAAACAGTGAAAGATCAAAATCTGGAACAAAGATACTAAAATTAGGGCCTAAGAAAACCTCAAAATTTGAATTAGAGTGAAGCGGCTGCCCAAAAAAGTGTCTTAAAGGCTATTTATATAAGGGTCACAACAATAATTAAATCTTAGCCATTGATCACAAAGGAATCCTTCTAATCTTAGCCATCCATATATTTTAAAACTCACATGCTAGTCACATGACAACTTATTGAAGTTAATAACTTAATATACTAAAATAGTTTGCAAAACCTATTAACTTAGATACTATCCATAAGTATACAAATAAAAGTCAAATAAAAACACTAATAAATAAAGAATATGCCCCTGCATCATTTGGTTAACATGCAACTTGCTCTAAACTTGTTAAGAGTGCCAGGGCACACACATCACCACTTGTGTTTGTTCAGGAATCTAATCTGTGCACAGATACATCTATAGGAATGAAATAGCATCTGAAAGCTAGATAGAGAGGCAATAAAACATACCTTTGCATCCGCTTATACACTCGCAGTTGCTCTTTAGAAGGGGTAAAATCAATTGCCTTCAAGCGGATAGTATAAGAAGGGCAACATGTTCTTTCCATCTCAGGTTTGTAAAGGAAACAACCAGATCTTCTCCAACCTTTGTCAAGAAGGGCTAAAAGAGAAAAGGCGGGAGGGGAAGGGGAAGAAAGGAAGACATAGTGGAAGCATTAAAAATATGCCAGTGCATTTTAATTAACAAATCATTTACTGAAACACAACGACAAAATCTAACAGCTATTGAATGAACACCATGACAATACCAAATCACCAACCACAAACTACTAAATTTTCAAATGAATAGAAGACAAGTGGAATGCATCTACAACTGAAACACAGAGACAAAAAAGAAAAAAAGAATGGTTACACATTATGAAAGCAAAGAGTGTACCATTATAATCATGCACCTCATTCTACTTACAGCATGTTATACTTTCCCATTAAAGGTTCAGCAGATCTCAAATCAAATTAACTACCATCAAGTCAAGTATTCATGTATGTAGCACTAAGGTTGGTGTAGTAAGACAAGTAACTTCACTT
The DNA here is from genome assembly GCF_014633365.1 of Diospyros lotus. Taxonomy (NCBI): domain Eukaryota; kingdom Viridiplantae; phylum Streptophyta; class Magnoliopsida; order Ericales; family Ebenaceae; genus Diospyros; species Diospyros lotus. Next base: position 15,656,440 of record NC_068344.1, read on the forward strand.
TGGTGTTTACGTATAAGCAATGAACCTTATTACAACAAGAAAGTCTTAACATAATTCCTTCGCAAGCATGTAAACATGTGCGCACATGCATAGGCACACAAGAGTGAGCTATAGAGAGAGAGCAACAATGAAATCTACCGTGGCAAGCAATACCATGCCATTTGAGTTTTAACTATTTGGGTTAACAAGGGCATGACATTTGTGTTTAACGGTACCATTGCTTATGTATTTCCCTAGCGGGTTAATTTCAAGACAGGACAAGACAAGATGATAACATTCATTATCAACTAAGGATCATCAATTCATATGCATACCAAGCCTCGATTAAAAAAAATGGCATAAACCAAGTTCCAAACCTTGGTAGTGATCAACTGTCAAACTGTGTGCCCACAAACCTGAAAAATGAGGGGAGTACTAATTATGAGAAACATAGAACACTAAATATACATTTTAACTATGGCAATGCCTAACTGCATCCATAAAGACAAATGTGAATTCAATATTACTTGGTCAGTAATCAACAATCAAATAGCTTAGTTAGGAAATTAACCCAGTATAATAACTTTTTTCTTTATGGTGTGTAAACTTCATGCAAGAAGTTCTTATTCCTTCTCTGTCGTTTCAAGTAAGTTCCTATGCTTGTGTGTGAGAAAACCTGATAAGAGGTAACCAGAGAAAGCCACAGCAGTTCTATTTTCAATTACTATCCTTTCACTCTTGGTGTTGAATATGCATAATAAGCAAGCCCGCATGTAATATCATACATCAGAATTCAATTGTTACTTGGCATCGGAATAAATTCAAATCTAGCCATGCAGCAGGAACTTTAAAACGTATTAAAAGTGAAAGTGGTCCACAAAAATTATGATTTAGATAATAAAAGTGAAAATAGATCATTTTTTGGATAGGTAGAAAATGATAGAAATATTATGAAATAAAATTTTAAGTTTCTACAAGTAATAGACTTCTAGAATAATGTTGATTGAAAGTTGTTTCAAAATAGGATTTTTCCACCATGATTGCCTAGTAAGATATATTAATAATAAATTATTATTTCCCGAATAGAAAGTATTCAAATATTTGGGTTAAAAAAATAAAATGAAACTAGTCGACCATATAAGAGACTTGAAAGTCCACATATTTGCAAAACTTTCAAAGGCATCCAATGCAACAGTGAGAGCCTTCTGACGATATCCGAGTCAAAAAATGAGCATTATATGGACAAACAACCCAAGAACCTATCGTGGCACCAGAGGATAGAACTTCAATAGCGTAAGCTTCTTTTCTTATGATTATTTTTCTTTATCCCCCCAAATATTCTTATGCTTATAATTGGCAATTCAATGCTCCAGTCTTGAAAAGACAGGCAATTGGATAGCAGAACATTTTGAAAGATACGATCATTGCTTAACACTCAGCCATTGGTCGGAACATGCAGTTGACTCACTTTGTTACCCAGCAACATTAGCTGAATGGCTGAAACGCCAACCAACATAAACTAAGCATACAAAACTGAAATACATGTATTTTCATGAACGTGGTAGCAGACTAATTTCAAACAAGAAGTATACAGTCCCTGGGAAACAATACCCAGCAACTTGTGTTGCATTCCGTTGGATAAAGAGACTCAATTTCCAATCTTATTAATTCACCTATACACATTTACACGAGCGCCATTTCTGAATCCAAGCCCATAACTATAGCCTTATGGCGTCCTTAAAAAAAAAATCAAATTCACTCACATACCAATTTACACATATTAATAAAATAGTTTACATGTAGGAACCAAACAATTCATTTCCTCATTATCACTAGGTGATAGAGTAGCTAGAGTTGAAGTCTTGAAGACCTCAAGAAAGGATAATTGCAAAATTCAGACACCGATCAACAAATTTGATAGGACGTTCAAGTTCCAGCCCTTGCACTCTCATTCCTAAACAGAAATCAATCAGCCTACGCATTCGCGTAGTAAAAACATAATTGAAGCACATACCGGGAAAAATACTGATGCCTCCACCGGATCTAGAATAGACGCAATAGAAGTCAAACAACCTACGCATGCACTTTGAAAATACAAATTGAAGCACTTACCATGAGAAATGCTGGTGCGTCCACCGGATCTACAATAGCCGCAAGAGCTTCTGCGGCGGCCAACATCGACCACGACGCTTTCGCCTCCGCTGCTGCTGCCGGTGCCGCTGCCGCTACTACTGCTGCTGCTGCTGGCCTCGTTCTTGATCTTGTCGGCCATTACTAACCTTCCCCGGTCAGGCCCAATTAGCCATCAGAGAACCCTAGTGTTTTGGGAATCTGGCTCTTCTCTCTGTGAAATCCAAGGTCGCGATCGTCGAATAGAATAGAAATTGAACCGTGATGGAATTGATTTTGTAGTTTTGGAAGGTCAAATATTTCTGATGAAAAATAATCAGGGAAATGGAAACGAAGGCAGGGCCTGTCATGCTTTTATTGCCATTTTAATAAGTCGGCTAAAGCAAACCTTACCTTCTGCCGCTTGCCTTCTTCGGTTGTTGAGCTTTGATCCTCCGTTTCTCTTTCCATGAATTATGACTAAATTTTCTAATCACATCATTTTATACGCAATTGTAAAAGCTTAAAATTTATTAAATTCCTTTTAAACTTTGTCATTTGAATACTTAATTTCTTCGGTGTTTTACTTTTAACTAATAATTTTTTTGACATTATTTTTTAAATAAAAATTAGATTTAAATGTTTGAATAACAAAATGATGACTATATCCCAATTAATCTTAATAATTACACATAATTTTATTATTATAAATTAATTAAAAATAAAATACTAAACTTACCTTTTATGTAAAGGAAAGTGGTATCAATTGATAACTTGAGAGGAAAAATAAAAAAATATATAATCACTAAACTAAAATAGTCTCTAAACCCAAGCAAAATTTCAATTTATCTCTAAAAAAGTACAAAAGTCAATCAATCCATAACATAGAGAAGTTCAATTCATCTTTGAATCATAAAAGCAACATAATTTTAAATTTTAAATTTTAAAATTAGACGCACAAATATAGTGTTTGAATATTTAATCAAAAATAATATTTGCTAAAGAAAAAAGTTAATAAAAAATTCATTTATTTGGGGATTACTTTATTTTCACAATTGAAAGATAAATTAAAGACTAATTTATTTTTGTAATTCAAAAATTATTAGATTTTCCTTAGATTATGAACTAATGGGCCTTTGCACTTCTTTAGAAATAACTTGAAATTTTGTTTGTGTTTAGGGACTAATCAAGGTTAGGGGTTTCATTTTTCCGCCTTTCTTTCTTTTTTTTTTTCTCTGAAATCATCAATTGGCATCATTTTCTTCTACTTAAGAGTAAGTTTGGTATTTTTATTTTTAATTTATTTATAATAATAGAATTATGTGTAATTATTTAAGATTAACTGGCCATTGTAGTCAATTTTTTTTCTAGCATTAAATTTAATTTTTTATATAGAAAATGTCAATGGGGGTTTTTGGTCAAAAATAAAACTATAAGGATTTTGAGTGTCCTAAATTAAAAACTTTGAGCCAATTTAGTGGATTTTAGCCATTATAAAATTCTTTTAAAATTAAAAGGAAAATTTGCAAAGAGCACCCTTAAGATTTGGCAAAATTTTTGAAATATGCTTGACATTTCAGAAATAGAAAAACTATCCCTTTTTTTAGTATGTCATTATGTTGGACTTTGAAATAACATTTTTCCCTTATAATTTAAAAATAAATTTATGAGATTTTGAATGTTAGGCAGAATGACTAAATTACCCATCTTCTCAAGGCTAATTATTCTTGCCTTTTACATGCCATCGTAATGGCCTAGGTGAAAATTGTTGTAACGATGTTTTGATAATGAAAATTTGATTTTCACAAAGTTTTAATTCATAGATTTTTAATGCTCAAAAGAAATATGGTTTTAAGTACTCAAAGTCTTAATAGTTTTAAATGATTTTTTAAAGGGCAATTAGCACCAAAAAATTAAATATTTTCAGATTTTTGCGATTATATCCAATCGTTTTAATTTTGGCAAAAAGTACCGGTTTTATGAAATTAGTTACAATTTTAGCCAACTCTCTAAATCGAATCCCCGGGTGTGTGCCTTTGCACAGGTAGCATGCCATGTGGTCTATTTAAATAGGACATATATTTACTATGTAAGAAAAAGAAAAAAACAAAATAAAAATTAAAACCATGTTGGTTACGTGGTTAACCGCAGTTAAACCCATAGACATTCAAACCCTACCCTAAACCCTAAACCTTACCCTAGAAGATAGATAGCACGAAGAAGAACCAGAAGCCGACGACGACGTCCTTGAGATCATAAAGAGTCGCACGACAGAGAGAGGAATCGTAGAAAACGGCATTCGTGCTCCCAACAAGGAAATCGACGGGTTGAAACAAATTTGCAGATCTCTCAAACAACACAATGACCAAAGGGAGTCGTAAAGGAAGCGACGTTCGTGCTCCCAACAAGGAAAAAAGGTCAATGTTCCTTCGTGTAGGACGGCACAAAGTTCTTAACTTTCTTGACATACTGAATTTCTTAACACGGTATGCTTCCTTACTGTTGTTTGTTTACTTCCCGTCAAAATAGTATTATTCTTTACCTTCGTAAACGCCATTTATGATTTCAATGATATGCATTAGGGTTTTTAAGTTGGGGAAACAATGATTAGGGTTTATTGGTTAACTTACGTTTAATTTAATTAGAATGGTCTTGTATGTTTCAGTGATTAGGTGATTTATTGCAAGTTTAAGTGATTGGGGGTTTAATTTTCTTTTTTTTGTTAACAGTTGCCCTATTGAGGTATAGGTTGGTGGGAAATTCACTCCTGGTCCACTGCGTACGCATATAGGTGGTACATTTTTATTGGGGGTGGAAGAATATTACTGAAATGTCCTATCAAGATATTGTAGTGAAGTGTAAGGAGAAAGGTTATGAGGAATTGTACAAGTTAGGGTACTACAAACCAATGGGGGGTGGGATCATCAAACCTTAGTCCATAATGATGATGAAGTATTTAGGATGTGGCAAGCGAAAATAGAGTTTGGTTTCCTTAAGATTTACATTGAATGTAAATCAGGTGAGTCCAGTAGGAAGGAGATGAGCGAGGATGATGAAAG